>NC_133769.1:246070968-246184330 GCF_003597395.2 Chelonoidis abingdonii | reverse complement strand
TCTGTCTGTGTGTTCCATTCTATGCATCCGAAGAAGTGAGCTATAGCTTATAAAAGCTCATGCTGAAATAAATTTGTTAGTGTCTTAGGTGCCACAAGTACTCCTGTTCTTTTTGCGGATACAGACTAACACGGCTGCTACTCTGAAACCAATTTATAACCAAAATTCTTCTTATTAATCCCTAAATGCATGACCTTGCACTTTTCACTATTAAATTTCATCCTATTACTATTACTCCAGTTTACAAGGTCATCTAGATCTTCCTGTATGATATCCCAGTCCTTCTCTGTGTTAGCAATACCCCCCAGCTTTGTGTCATCCGCAAACTTTATTAGCACATTCCCACTTTTTGTGCCAAGTTAGACATAGTCCATGGATTATGGTTAAAACCCCTATTCTATGATCACAACAACCTTTTGTAGATCCCTTATGTAGTCTGCAGATCCCAGGTTGAAAACCACTGATGTAACATATATGGATTAACCTGATGGTGTCAGATGGTATAAATGTTTTTATGAGCACTTGTTTGGGATGACTTATGAATCACCTGGCCATCCCAAACTCAGGTCAATAAAACCTTGATGTCATGCCACACCAAATGTGGTTGACCAATTAGGAACTGAAGTACAGTATTTGACCAGTACCGTAAATCATTGTACCCATTGTAGGCCTGGATTGACATAAGCAACTTGCCTCATTTCTTAGTGGTCATGACTGAGAAGGTGAATGGAAGATTAAGCTGCAAATAGGGGCTTTGCAAGCAGTATTCTGTAGTCAGGATGTCTGTGCTAGCTAAAATAAGCAGCAACACCCGAATGTTAGGGACAATGGACAAGATAAACCTGGAATGAAAAGATCAGGTTCCATATGGACAGAGCATGCTGTGCAAGGATTGGTTCCTGCAAAGTAACCAATCCAATCTGAAAGTGTGTAGTGTACTGTATATAAACAAAACTGTTTCTGTGTAACTTTGGATGTGTGGTATGCCCTGCCCTATACTCACCCCCTACACTTGAATCTGATCAAACCACCATAGCTTTACTGTATGCCAAATAAAGGAATCTAAATGATGAAATCTGGAGTCAAACTGAGTATTTTGAAAACCAGAGAACTGGCTGATGTGTTCTCCCAGAACAGGACAAGCTGTTCTGGATAAGCCAAGCGGAAAAGCCCTCAGAGAGAATCCCAACACCCATCGTTGTGGTTTACCCTTATAATTGATGAGAGCTGGTGAAAAAGTTCTCTATATGCATTGTGAATTTAGCCCCTTTTTTGGTGTAGTGAATTATTTTCAAACTAATTCCAATTTTCTCTGGATATAGTTGTTTTTAAGTATTTATTGAACTGTGTGGACAAATAACTTTCAGCCTATGGGGTTGGTTGTAGACTGCCGTTGACTTATTTGCACTGTGTGGTTCGTAAGCTGTCATATAATGTTTCTCTTCCTTCACTGCATGTCTGAAATTTTTTAACTAGGGAAATGTCAAATATTAAATAGCACCAATCTGTACATATTTTTGTTGAATAATCATTCATGATAAGAAAAAAAAATGAAACTACCACAATTCATGAGTATTTGGTGGGTTTTGTGAGTGTGAATATCTGGAATAATTCCACTCTGTGTGAACATGAATACACTATTAAGAC
Source organism: Chelonoidis abingdonii (assembly GCF_003597395.2). Lineage (NCBI taxonomy): Eukaryota > Metazoa > Chordata > Testudines > Testudinidae > Chelonoidis > Chelonoidis abingdonii. Next base: position 246,182,683 of record NC_133769.1, on the reverse strand, counting down.
TTTTATGTTTCTTATTCTTTCTATTAACGGCAATCATGACAGCAAATTTCTGTCCATAGGGGCTTTGAGTAAATGTACAGCAAACTACGGACTTAAAAAAACCTCAGGAGTTCAGGATGTAACAACAATAGTGTGTGTGACTGTTGGGATAGGGTTGTAGTTGACTTTAATTTTGTAATGGGGCATGTGAAAAATTAAAGGCCAAAATTAGTTGTGGAGTAAGCAGGTGAAGTTCCAGTGAAGACAATAGAACCTACTGACAGTAGGGTTGAATTTGGCCCTGAATCAAGATCAGGTGGACAGCAAGCATGTCTGAACTTGGTTCTGACAGCTGACGGTCGTCTCTAGGTACAGGAATCCTGAAAACCCAACAAACTAATAAATCTACAGCCTAATAAATCTTTCTCCGGAACACTCTTTTTATGGAGCATTTTACAAGTAAATTCAAAGCAACCCCGTATCTTTGGCATCACACTAACGTAGCTAACAATCCCCCTGAAGAAGTGCTCTGTGTAAGCTTGTCTTTCTCCACAGAGAATTTGGTCCTATACAAGATATTACCTCCCCCAACTTGTCTCATATCCTGGGACCAACATGGCTACTACAACACTGCATATAATAATCCCACATTTTGTTAAATGAGAGAAACTTTGTAGGGCCAGCCTTATTTAAACTGAGGCAACTTTATCTATAGAATCATAAAAGATTAGGGTTGGAAGAGACCTCAGGAAATCATCTAGTCCAACCCCCTGCTCAAAGCAGGAGAAACCTTAACTAAATCATCCCAGCCAGGGCTTTGTCAAGCTGGGCCTTAAAAACCTCTAAGGATGGAGATTCCACCACCTCCCTAGGTAACACATTCCAGTGCTTCAATACCTTCCTAGTGAAATAGTTTTTCCGAATATCCAACCTAGACCTCCCCCACTGCAACTTGAGACCATTGTACCTTGTTCTGTCATCTGCCACCACTGAGAACAGCATAGTTCCATCTTCTTTGGAACCCCCCTTCAGGCTGCTGTCAAATCCTCCCTCACTCTTCTCTTCTGCAGACTAAATAAGCCCAGTTCCCTCAGCCTCTCCTCATAAGTCATGTGCCTTAGCTCCCTAATCATTTTTGTTGCCCTTCGCTAGCCACTCTCCAATTTTTTCACATCCTTTCTGTAGTGGGAGGCCCAAAATTGGATGCAATATTCCAGATGTGTCCTCACATGTGCCAAATAGAGGGAAATAATCATTCCCTTGATCTGATGGCAAGGCTCCTACTAATGCAAACCATGCCTTTGTCTGTTCCTCTATTCTCCCATCTTTCTCATTACTTTTTCCTTTTCTTTCCTCTACCTTTCTGTATCTGTTTCTTCTCCATCTCTTGGTTCCTTTGTCTGTTCCTTCCTTTGTCTCAACACTTCTGTTAGTAGCCTCTTTCCTCCCACCTGCTCCTGCCCTCTGTCCTGTTTTATTCTATCATGCATCTGAGGGGGATTAAAAAATTAGCTGAAAAAGTAATGCAGATCTTGAGCACAAGAGGGAGAGGATGCTACATGGGGTTAGTGTTGCACTGTGCTTCATCACTGCATAGCAACAACACTCCTCTCTCTTACCTGTCTTACAAGACTTCTCTGGTTTCTGCTGGAGCTAGGAATGCAGAAATGTCAGCTGAATTGACCATGATGTCACATCAATAATAATTTTTTTTGGTTAGATGAGGTGTTAAACATCTCATCAGTGCTGTGTTCAGAACAGTTTTCGGGGTTCACATCATATCTCCCCTCTAGAGAGATTATATACAATTCCAATCCACGATAATACATAACCTTTGCATTTAATTCAATGGACTCCAAAGATACTTAAACTTAGTTCAATAAGGTTTCTTTCAAGGATATTGCTGGAGCTCTGATGCTTACAGTACTAAAACATCCTTAGAATGCTTCTGTGCTGGCCGCAACACTTTTTGAGTTAGGAAATTGTCATCTATTATGTTTAGAAATTCCATCTTAGATCTTGGCCTGGCAGATAAAGAGGAACTGATCACAGAACTAAAAATTAATGGTAGCTTTGGTACAAATTACCATAATTTGATCACACTTATAATGTGCAAGCAGAATAAAGTCCAGGCCAGTAATATATGTACTTGGTGCTTTATTGGGCCAATTTCACAAATCTGAAAACAATTATGAGAAAAATAAGATCAGAGGAAGATTTCAATTAGAAAAATGTGAACGATAATAGGGAATTATTTAAGAATACCTTACTTGATACCCTAAAGCAACAATCTCACAATTGAGGAAGAATGCTGTGCTGGTTTAAAAAAACCACACCTGGTTTAGATGGGAAGTGAAAGTAGCTGTAAAAAATAATATATAACAAATGGAAGAGGGGGAAGTTGATAATAACGAATATGGATCAGAAGTTAAGAATCACAAAAAATTGATAAAGGAAGCCAGTAGACACAAGGAGAAATAGAGGGCCAACAGAGTTAACAACAATAAAAGGACTTTTAAAAATATATTAGGAACAAAAAGAATCCTGACAATGGTATTGGTCCATTACTAGAAGGAAATGGCAGATTTATTAATAAAAATGAAGAAAAAGCAGAAGAGTTCAATAAATATTTTTGTTCAGTATTTGAAGGAAAAAAACAAATGATATATTCTCATCATATGGTGAAGATAACACTCTTTCCGTTCCACTAATCTCTCTGGAGCATGTTAAACAGAAGCTACTAAAGTTAAAGATTTTTAAATGAGCAGGTTCAGAGTGCTTGCATCCAAGAGTTTTAAAAGAGCTGGCTGAGGAATGTGTTGGACTATTAATGTTGATTTTCAATAAGTTTTGGTGCAAATTCAAGAAGACAGCTAACTTTTTGCCAATTTTTATAAAGGTGGGGATTTTTTAAATAAAATTTTTATAAAAAATGGAATGATCTGCATAATTATAGGCTAGTCAACCGATCTCAATCCTGGGCAAGATAATGGAATAGCTGATATGACACTTGATTAAAAAAGAACTAGAGGAGGGTAATGTACTTAATGCAAAGGAACATGGGTTTATGGAAAATAGATCCTGTCAAACTGTGGATATCTTTTTTTTTTTTTTGAGGAGATTGCAAATTTGGGTGATAAAGGTGATAGTATTGATGTAATATATTTAGACTTCTGTAAGACATTTGAGTTGGATTAAAAAACTAGAATGATAGAAACTAACATAACCTGGTGCACATTAAATGGATTAAAAACTGGCTAACCGATAGGTCTCAAACTGTTACTATAAACAGGTAATCATCAGTGGGGTCCTGCAGGGATCAGTTCTTGGCTTTATTACTATTTAACATGTTTATCAATGACCTGGAAGAAAACATGAAATTATCACTGGTAAAGTTTGCAAATGCCACAAAAATTGGGGCAGTGGTAAACAATGAAGAGGACTGGTCACTGAAATTCAGCACAATCTAAATTGCTAGGTAAACTGGGTGCAAGCAAACAATATGCTAAAGGTAAATGTATACATCTATAAACACAGAATGTAGGCTACACTTACAGAATGGGAAACGCTATCCTGGGAAGTGGTGACTGAAAATGATTTGGGGGTGTGTCATAAACAGATAGCTAAGGGTTAATGTTTCTTTTACCTGTAAAGGGTTAACAAAGGGAACCAAACACCTGACCAGAGGCCCAATCAGAAAACAAGATTTTTCAAATCTCAAGGGAGGGAAGTTTTGGGTGTGTGTTCTTTGTCTCGTCTCTGTTGCTCTCTAGTCTCTGAGGGGATCACTCTATCTCCAGGCTTTCTAATCTTCTGTTTCCAAGTTGTAAGTACAAAGGTAGAAAGACAATAGACTTATATTGTTTTTTTGTATTTACATGTGTGTAGTTGCTGGAATGTTTTAAATTGTATTTCTTTTTGGATAAGGCTGTTTGTTCAGTTTTTTTTGTTTTAAGCCAATAACCCTGTATATTGTCACCTTGATACAGAGACCATTTTTATGTCTTTTTCTTTCTTTTTATATAAAGCTTTCTTTTTAAAACTTGTTGGATTTTTTTTCTAGTTGGGGCTCAAGGAGATTGAGTCTGCAGCTCACCAGGGAGTTGGTGGGAGGAATTGAAACAGGGTGATCTTCCAGGGAGGAAGTAACGAGGAGACAAGGGGAGGGGGTTATTTCCCTTTGTTGTGAGACTCAGGGCATCTGAGTCTTGGGGTCCCCCAGGGAAGGTTTTGGGGAGACCAGAGTGAGCCAGGCACTGGAATTCCTGGCTGGTGGCAGCGCTATCAGATCTAAGCTGGTAATTAAGCTTGGAGGTTTCATGCAGGCACCCACATTTTGGACGCTAAGGTTCAGAATTGGGACTTATGCTTTATGACAGGGTGTTGATGAATAATCAGCTGCACATGAGTTCCATGTGTGAGACTCAGGTTAAAAGAGCGAATGCAATTCTGAGATGCATAAACAGAGGAATCTTGAATAGAAGTAGAGAGATTATTTTACCACTGTTTGGCACTGTTGGAATACTGTGTCCAGTTCCAGTGACAATTCTAAAAGGATGTTGATAAACTGGAGAGGGTTCACAGAAGAGCCACAAGAACGATTAAAGTATTAAAAACCATACCTTATAGTGATAGACTCAAGGAGCTTTATTTACTTAGCTTAACAAAGAAAAGGTTAAGGTGTGACTTGATTACAGTTGATAAGTACCTATATCTTCAACCTAGTAGAGATAGGTATAACACAATCCAAGTTAGACAAATTCACACTGGAAATAAGGTGTACATTTTAATGGTGGAAGTAGTTCACCACTGGAACAATTTACCACAGGGTTGTAGTGGGTTCTCCATCACTGACAATTTTAAATCAAGATTGTTTTTCTAAAAGACATGCTCTAGGAATTATTTGGGGGGAAGATCTATGGCCTGTGTTATACAGGAGGTCAAACTAAATGATCCTAATGGTTCCTTCTGGCCTTAGAATCTATGAAATTGCCGTATCTGTCACAACTATGATAATTGTTATGTGTGCTTGTGGCTTTGGCTTCTTTTGGCTTCTCTAAAAGAGCTGTTGGTGATTTTGCTCTGAGACTTGGCTTTGATCTGTTCAAAACACACTCTATAGATGCCCCACCCACTGTATGAGAACTTGGCTAATGAATTATTTTCCTAGTGTCTGATTATTAGAAGTCTGTCTAGCTCTCTTTGCTCCTCCAGTGGTACTATGTGTCCATATTAACCATCCCGGTTTCTGTAAACTTGTGCAGTTCATCCACATGCAGCATGTTCTCCATCCTAAGCTTTGTGGTACGCAATAGCTGCTAGTAAATCTCCTGGATAGAGTGCACAACATGGGAGCAGGTGCCCATATACATAAAAGAATACATATTTGCAGTTCAACATATTAGTATATTTGATTTCTTCAAAGATTGGTTCCAGACATTTTGTCCTGGCCACAATGCCATGTATGTGTCGTGATGGGAAGGAGCTATGGCCTCAACAAATACTTCCAGATGCCCTGACATAAAGCCCTAAACAGCTTTTATGCCCAAAGCCTGCTAGACCCTGGTTAATAAAAACAAGCATGAGGACTTGCCTGTGTTCAACATTATTAAAAAATGGTGGACCAGATGAACTTCAGTGAAGGAATCAGTGGAAAATGAGGAATCATTTGCTAAAAAACACATCCACTTGCCTGGTGTAAGGTGCTGTGGGACTGTTGTATTACCTCAACCTCAAATCCCATCCAGAGGACGTGGCTGCTTCTTTCATTTCAGCTCCCAAACCTTGGCCAGTGGGGAATAGCTGCCTTGTAGATTTTTATGCATGAGGTATGGTGAATACCCATCCCTTATATGGAACTTCTCAACTTCTTCATACAGATGTTTTTCAATTCATATTTGAAAGAAAGAACAGCAGTCACCTCCCCCTGACATTTCCTAACCTGCTGCCGTTCATTCAGTGGAGTGGAATTTCTTCGCATTTGTTTTAATACATTTGTTCGTTTATGTTGCTATGTCCTGAACAGAGACTTACTTGCATTGATTTCAGGTAGGGTTGGGCAAGAACTCAACAACAGGAAAAGCCATATCAGGAGGAGCAGCTGCTGTGCCCTGAAGGTTTTTTCACTTGTGTTCTAAATCTATAGTCACGGGTGAGTGTATTTATTTCCAGCCGACCTGGGAAAATCAAAGTACTCCTTTACCTGAGAAATAGTTTCTATTGAAATAAGCAATTAAGTAATTACTCCCTTGGGATCCAAAATCTTCCTGATCTAAGTTTCATTCAACAGGGATTCTTCAAACTAGAAGGAAGTTACATGAAGATAACTTTTCAGTTGGCTTTTGGAAAACATTGCCAAGTGCGATACCACAGAGGTTAGTAGTGGCATTTATGCCTGTTTATTAACAGTGTAAATTCAAACACGTTTGTTGTTGACTCTGAAAGGGGGGAGAATGGCAAATACTAAGGAGGACAGAGTTAAACTGCAAAATGCAGATTACATCCAAAGAAAGGAGATTCTAGTAGGTGTAAAATTGGATACCTAGAGGGAAGAAGTGGGGTAGTTAAGAGGAAAGGAGTGAGCTAGAGAGAGAATTAGTAAATATTTGTAATGCCATATTGACAAACCCAATGTTGTTCTCTGGTGTGTGTAATATGTAAATAAAATGTGTGTGTGTGTGTGTGTGTGTGTATTTATAATAGTATATGAATCTCATGCACAGAAGTAATAGTGCCTTAGTATAGCAATTCATTGTCTTAACTATCACATTCAGTTTAGGAAAACTAGCAGTAAAAGAACCCAACAGCCATTGCATAAGGATTTTGAGGGTAAAATATCAGGAGAGACGAAATAATCTGTATGTGTGTGTAATCTTGGTGTTGGAGGCAGGGGGAAATACTATCACGGAACAAGGAACCCTCAGGTGGTGTTGCAGAGGGATATAATCATGATCTATGAATACAATTAGGCTGACAATTTCAATAGAGAATTTTTCTATTGCACAGAATAGGACAAGAAACAAATTAACTGAAGATAAAGACAGAAAAACTGAGGTAAACTTTTACTGTGTGTGTGTGTGCATGTGTGTGTGTATGTGTGCGCGCGTGCACGCGCTTGCATCATTGTGGGTTCAATCATGTTTTTATAGATACAGTCCTGTTTTGGTGGGGATGGGGGATGGAGAGATGCACTACCCTGGGAGATTTTCTGAGATTTAATGGGTAAAATATGCATCTCACTGCATGCTGGGTTAACATTGCTGGCTGGTGCATATGAGTGGCAAGCCTGGGCCCTACTTTGGAGTGTCTTGCACCTCAATGGGCACATTGCAGAAGCACTTCATGTGCTTTGGGGAGCACAGGGACAGCAACTGTACCTGGCTGTTGGGCAGGGTGAAGATGAGTTTTTCATAGTTCCTTCCCCTGTTTGCACGTTCACAGAGCATTTACATCTAGCTCTATGTGAGATGTAATTTTTCATTGTGATGCTGTTTTCATAGCTGCCTCACAGCTTGGATGACTGACTGACTAATTGCATCCAGATTGCTCTGTGAGAAAACAGTGCATTCGTTTTTATTGTTATGGTTATTACTTCACTTCTTTGCATTGCTTCATTTCATGTTGGCACTATGGTATTAAACATTATGGCCACGCTAGTTTTGGCAACAGAAAAGTAGTGCTGGTTGGGAAATGTGTTCTTACCATGAAAATTTCTTGATGAAAATGGATTTTTGGGGGCTTATTTAAAATGACAATTTTTCAGTTTTTGACCAACAAAAATGAACAATTCTTTTGGTTTTCACTTTTTTGATGAAAACAGAATTTTTTTCCCAAAAAACTTCCATTTAGTCAAAAAAGCATTCTTTTTTTAATAGCAAAAAGCTTTGGTGAACATTTTTCAGTCAGCTCACTGTAAGAAAGAAAGGCCGGTAGGCTCCATGCTGTGAAATGGAGCCTGGCACAAACGCTTGTGAAACACACAAACACAAGAATTCTGCAGCTCCCCTGTTTGGGCCTGATGACAAAACACTGATTTAGCTTACGTCATTAGGGGAGGTGGTGGTGTTGGTGACAGGTTCGGTCACAGAGATTCCCTTGGGACTGTCACCTGATGTGCTGAAATTATCTCCGAGCCTGTTTTCCCTGCCAGCTTGGGACTTCCAGAACCCTGACTTGTTGAACCAGACATGCTAGCCTGCTGCAACACTGACCCAGGGTCTGGTCCATGCCCCCAAATCTCAGACTTAACTGAAAACAGTTCAGCAAGTTACCTGCCTCCAGCACCCAGACACCCAGTGTCCAATGGGAGCCAAACCCCAAATAAATCTGTTTTACTCTGTATAAAGCTATATAGGGTAAATTCATAAATTGTTTGTGCTCTATATTATCGATAGAGAGAGATGTTTGCTCCCCCAGGTATTAATCACTTACTCTGTGTTTATTAATAAATAAAAGTGATTTTATTAAGTATAAAAAGTAGGATTTAAGTGGTTTCAAGTAATAACAGACAGAACAAAGTAAGTCACCAAGCAAAATAAAGCAAAAATGTGCAAGTCTAAGCCTAATACAGTAAGAAACTGATTACAGGTAATGTCTCACCCTCAGAGATGTTCCAATAAACTTCTTTCACAGACTAGACTCCTTCCTAGCCTGGGCCCAATCTGTTCCTCTGGTACAGTCTTTGTTAGATCCAACAGACATCTCAGGTGGTAAGCAGGGGTTTTCTCATGATTGGCAGCCTCCTTTGTCCTGCTCCACCCTCTTTTATAGCTTTAGCACAAGGCGGGAAACTTTTGTCTGTGCTTATCCCCACCCCCGCCTCATCAATGGAAAAGTACAAGGATTAAGATGGATTCCAGTATCATGTGACATGATCACATGTCGCTGGTAGACCTCTAGTCTCCATTCTTCCTGGGTTGGCACACACAGAAGGTTTGCAGGTAAATAAACCATTACAACCAATTGTCCTAGTCAATGGGAGCCATCAGGATTCTAAACCTTACAAGAGATATTTTGCATAACGCATATTCCAGTTACACCATATTCACACTCATAAGCATATTTCCATAAAACATATGGAGTGCAACATCACAGTGTTATGCTGACAGAAAAACTCCTTCTGTTGGCATACACTACATGAGGGGGGGTTGCCAGTATAGCTGTACTGGCTAAGTGTTTATAGAGTTGACATGGCTTTTTAACCACCATTTTAAAGAACACAGTATCTTACACACACGACTATCCTTCCTTGAGGTCTCACATGACATTGTACTACAAAATCCCTTTCCCCCTCATTTTATCCCTCTAGTCATTTGTGTCTAAATTTAAAAAGTCTGGGTTAGTCATTGGGGAATATGAATGGTGAAATATCTGGATTTTCCTCCTTTGCTCCCAATGACAGCTCAGAGAAAAATGCTGAGCAAGACTTTTCCACTTCTCAGGTTCTCAGATGCTGCTGGCAATGTGAAACAGACCATTTTTCAAGGCCTTGTTTCATTCCTCCTCATTCATGTGACTGATGACTGCACAGAAAATGTAAACTGCTAAGTATAGATAACATCAACTATTACACATTTTTAATCTCTGAAATTGCTGACAGTTTTACTGGGTCAGCATAGGAAAGAAGACACTAACCCAGTCCTTGGATTCAGCTGCTGGAGCTGTGTTCTTTACTTAGTCCTTATTAGCTGAATAGTATCACATTTCCTCTTTGTGCCCCATAGTTTGGTTTGAATATTCTGCCTTTTTGTCTGTGTTAAAACTGCAGAGTTGTTTAAATTGTGTGTGTTCCCAAAATTACTTAATTATCTTTCACAGACTATTGTTCAGTTGGACAGAAACTTAAAGTATCAGTTGTTGCCTTGTTCAAGATTTCAATCTGAAGTTGAAATTGAGAGTGTGTGTGTGTGTGTGTGTGAGACAGAGAAATGGACAAGGACACTTAGTAGCCAGTGGTTAATAGTAGATTCTTTGGATATATCTAATACATACCGAAGCCACAAATTTTGCTACAACAATGATTTTTAAAGATACAAAATATTTAAAATTCAGAAATACTATTTTAAGAGAACACTATTTTAAAATTATACAGTTTATTTTTTTATATCAGAATGGATGTTTTGATGTCATATGGCTTTTAGTTCCTAAACAGAAATACTTCTTGCCTCCTCAAAGCAATGGTAACTTTGAGATGTTTCAATATGCAAAGGATTTTGATGATACATGTTGACCATGTCTGCTCTGAAAGTGGCTGAGGCATGATTTCAAGAGACTAAAATATCAATATAATCATAAAAAGTGAACCAGATGTTGTTATTTTCATGAAAGCATGTTAGGATTCACTGGTTTCTCTTTCGAATGTTAACTTTCCTGATTATTCACCTCAGGGGTGATCCATATGAGGGATTTAGTAAATCATGTCTGTGGCATACTGTACTAAACACAGAGGAAGACATAAAGGGGAAAACTTTCAAAAACACAAATGACTTTCAGTGATCGTTAAGGACCTAATTGCCATTTTTGCTTTTGAGAATCTCCTGCATAGTTCCTGCCCACAGATCTTACAAACTAAGACTAGGCATGTTAAATGTGAAACCCTTTGGAAAATGAGATATATGGAGACCTAGGGGTAGGTCTACACAGCCTACTGCCTGCCTGGCAAACTGCTGGAGCATCCCGGCTTTCAAATTCCCAATGCCTCATTAGGCCATCAGGTGGGCTGATGGGGAGTAGGGAGCCTGGAAGCCCTGAGAGCCCTAGCTCCCAGCCTTGGGGCTTCTTGGTAGCACAGGCCTCCAGGATCTGCTGCTCCAGGATAGTCTGCCAAGTGGGGTCTCTCGGAGTTGGGGCTCTTGTGGCTTACAAACTGCCCCACAGTCCAGGCTCCCAGTAGAGCTGGGAGGAGAACAGTAATTCCATTTTCACAGAGAATGTCAAACTTTTTCTGAATTGGAACAAGACCAAGTTTCAAAATCCTCTGCAAAACATTCTCTTCCCAGCTCTAGTCACACAGTGGAGCTTCATTTTTTTTCAGTTTGCTTTTTTAAAAAGCTAGGAAATTACACACACAATATATGTTACAAGACCCTTATTCAGGTTGCAGAGTCAAGCCCTGTGTGTCACTCTGAAGCCTGGAATGTCTGTTGAGTCAATGTGAAGTGATAGAAAGAGCTACAAGCATATCACCAGGTTCAGTCATCACTGAATTTCACAGTGTTACTGTCCAATTTTAAAGTTTTCAGCCATTTTTAGCTTTACAAACTGCATCTGTGCAACATCAAGGCATGTATCTGTGCCACATCAAAAGCATAGACCACTGTGGAACCAGAGGTTACTCAGTCAATCACCATCCTTACTCTATAGCTAATTTGCATGCAGCCATTTAATTGGTTGTATGCGGGAGACTACAAAAATGGCAGATTACTTGGCCCCACTGCCATAGTTCTTCCAAACCACATAACCAGCACACACAATAACCCCAAACACACACACAGCCTCTGACCGCAGCACACACTTCTTATTCACCACCTGCACAAATAAACAGAAATCTCCCAGCACAACTCCCTCTAGAAATGAATCAACACAATCAGCATATATAATAATGCCAAACACACACAGCCCCTTACCACAACACACTCCTCTCATTTGCCACCCATACAATCTTTCAGCACAACCAACCATCCCAGACACAAATCAACACAATCACCCAGACAGCAACACAACCAGCACATGCAATAACCCCAAACACGCACAGCATCTCACCTCACTGTAAACCCCTAATTTGCCACCCACGGAAATCCATACAACTCTCCTTGCCCAACACAAGCTCCCTACAACAACACAACCAGCATACACAATAACTCCAAACATCATGGTAGTGTGCATCCCTCATTTGCCACATGAACAAATCAAAACAAATCTCCTAGGACAACCTTCCTAGACCCAAATCAACACAACCAGCACACACAATAACCCCAAACATCACTCTAAAGCCTAGATGTCTGTTGGGGCAGTGTGCAGCAAGGGAAACAGCTATAAGCATGGTAGCAAGCTTTTTGTTCAGAATATCATGGGGTTGAATCATCACTGGGTTTCACAGTCTGCTACCATCCCTCTTTTAAGTTCTTAGCCATTTTTGGCTTTTTTACCACATGACTTTACTTATTACACTTGTGTGATGGAGCAGGCTTTCAGCTGCTGGTAGATGGATGAAGCTACTATAAGGTGGGTGCATACATAAGATCCCTCTCATTAATATATATATTAATTGATAATTAATTAGAGGGATCTTATGTTCTTGAAATATTATTTTTACCTATTACCTTTTAAACGCTGTTCCCCCGACTCCTACACTACAATCACATTCATATCTGTATGTAATGAGTGGAAAATCCCAATTTAAAATTTGGCTCAAATACTGAATTAACACTTGGAAACAACACAAAAATATTAAACCCATGTCCTAGAATTTGGGGGAAGGAGGGATTACTCCAGGGAAATATCAGAAAATACATGTAGAAAAATGTATGTTAATGATAAAGTTTGTATTCAGTGTAGCTGTAGCTATGTTGGTCCTAGGATATTAGAGAGACAAGGTGGGTGAGGTAACATTTTACTGGACCAACTTCTGTTGGTGAGAGAGACAAGTTTTGAGCTCTGTGTAAGGTCAAAAACCTCTCCAACAGATGTTGATCCAATAAAAGATATTACCTCACCCACCTAGTCTAACTATAAAGATTAGCTCTTTTTCATGTTTGGCTCTTTTCCCCCCACCCATTTTTTGTTTATTCCCTATTTTTCCTTTCTCTTTCCAGAAGCCTGCTTAGCAAATATGAGGTTTGAAAATATCACCTTGAGTTTTTATCAAGTTTTAGCATAAGGTAATTTGTCCGGTTATAAATCTGGGATCCTCACACTGGAAGTCTCAATATTCGAGTCCTAGATTGTGAGGTGCTAAGATAAGATAATAATAGGACGCATATAAGAACCGAATACTAGATGGATTGGATTCCCCAAATATTCACTAATCCTATGTGGCATCTATGGGACCATATAGTTCCCTAATTCCTGTTTCTATAAAAATTCAATACAGTAAGCCTTCTTTTGTTAAAATGAATTTTTTATGTGGTTCATCTTTTGCTCTTCTCCTCTCAGGCCATGTGTTCTATTAAGATTGAGTCTGTTGTGAAGGAGAAGAATAGGATGGGAGAGTGCCCAGTATGGGAAGAAAGGGAAAATGCACTTGTATATGTGGATATTAATTCACAAAAAGTTTGCCGCTGGAACTCAGTCACCAACAAAGTGCACAGTGTATCTGTGGGTAAGACAGTACCATGCTAAGTCTTAAAACTTGTTTGCTGCTTTGTTTCTGTACCTTTTAAGTTGTCTTTTCCCCTGTGTTATAGCTGATCTATCTCTTCTGATAGTCGTTTGTATGCAGTGGTGGTGTAGCCACGTACCCAGGTTAGTAGTTTGTCAGTTAGTAGTGTCATGCTGTCTAGTACAGTACACAGCTAAGAATGCCAATCTCAGGTCAGACTGCCATAAAACAGAGCATGTTCCCCAAAATGGTGGTATAGTGTATGTGAAAGTAGAATTAATTATATTGTAAAAATAAGAATGGATTCAAGAAATGTTGTCTGCACCTCTAAGTATAATTGTTGGAATGTTGCAATCCAGATGTCAGGAACACAGACATTAGCATAGAACAATTGCACCGTTTAAGGGCAGTTGGAAAAGTATTAGCCTTAGATCGATACCAATCAGTAAGTACGTGGAATATGCATGCTGTGTCGCAGGTGGTTTTTCCTGTCTGTTGCTTTCTTTGTCCCTTTGTCTAAACTCCTGCCCTTTTATCTGTATAAATAAGATAGTTTGTGTCTTGTATGGTGCTCACATTATCTGGGTGTATTAGCAGAGCGCTGTGCTAATAAAACAGAGTGGTCTGACAAACTGTGAGTCCTGAGTCTAACTTTGACATGTATCATAAGCTTTCACTAAGCCAGTAACAAATGTATACTTCCAAACTGCTATGCTAGTTGTTATATAGCCACAGACAGTCCCATTCAGGCCCTCTAGCCCCTCATGTACCATCCAGACAAACCAGAGTTCTGTGATAAATGATTATTAAAATCAAGAATCACATCTATTAGATTTTTCTCATTCCAAGGAACCAGACACACATCTCAGGTCAAAACATACTTCAGATCTTACCCCCAAACCATGCTGGTAACCAATCATTTAGTTCCTAAAAACTAAAAGTTTATTACTAAATATAATATAATATATAATAAAGAAGAGCATTATTAAGAGGTTATAATGAATCATATCCATTACAGTCGATTTCAGAGTTTGTTGATCAGGATAATAGCAGTGATGTTAAATCTGCCAGTTTGTAATAAACCTCTCTGTTCATCTCAAATATTGGGGTCCTCAGTCCATTGTTCAAAGCTCTTCTTTGTTAGAAATCATAATTCAGAGATGTGGAGCAGGAAAGAAGCAAGGGGATTATGTCACACTCTCCCATTGATAAACCCCCCACCCTCCAACCCATGTGTATGGAAAGTTACTGTCTCAAACATGGAGTCAGGGGTCACATGTTCTATGTGCCCTTGCTGAGTCAGGAGGTATCCATTGTCTACATGCTCTCGGAGGCATCCTCAGGAGGGGCCCGCTGGAAAAGCTGATTCTTTTTAATGGCCCATCAACCATGGCTGGCTGGTCTTGATGTAAATCTGTACTGTGGGTGTTACCTAGGAACACAACATGTTCAAGATACAAACACACAGCAAAGATCCATAACTTCATACATGATGATAATAAATATAAACAGGATAACTTTGTTCAACAAATCACAACCTTTCCAATGATACCTTACAAGGCATACTTTGCATGAGATTTATCTCAATTGTGCAACAGTGATGCCACATCAGTGGTGATATCTTACTGTACATATGGTTATCTTTATTCCTATACAGAGCCACACGTCGTTTATAGTTTTTCATGCCATCCTTTTACTTTCTATTGAGACTAATGAACTGCACTCCTACAATCAATTGTTTAGTAGGAGGTGGCCCAAGTCAACAAGGCACAGAATTATAGTTATCAAGGTGGCGGTTTGAAATGCAAGGGTCACTGTGTCTAAGTCCAAAGTCAATAGGAAAGGGCACAGTTTTCCCGGCAGTGGAAGGTGAAATGGATTTTTTTCTTGGCTCTGGGTGCTTGAGTGTTTAGAAATAGTGAGGAGCCTAGGAGAACACTAAGACTACAAGCTATGTTAATAATCTGAATGGAAGGTAATGTTACAGATGTGGTAAGTTCTTCAGAGTGCCTCACTCCTCCTACTCACATTAGCTCAGTCTTTCCTGGATTCAGCTTCAACCAGTTTTTCTCCATCCAGTTACTGATCTCAGCCATGTCCTTAGAGAGCTAAGAAATGGCACTGCACATCTAGTGAGAAGGCGATGTCAAGCTGGATATAGAGCCTATGATATAACATGATCTGACACTCACTGAATTTCTCCCATTCCCCCTCTCTCTCTTGTTTGCAGATGCTCGCGTTGGCTCAGTGGCCCTTCGAAAGTCTGGGGGTTACGTCATTGCCTTGGGAACCAGATTTGCCTTTTTAAACTGGGAAACGGAATCAGTAACCACTATTGCAGAACTTGAACAGGATAAGCCAAACAACAGGTTCAATGATGGGAAAGTGGATCCAAAGGGGAGGTTTTTTGCAGGTATGTTTCTGACAGGATTTTCACTCTCAATGAAGTAGGATTATGTCTAACGTGTATTGTACTTTTATTGTCTGGGAACTTGATTCTTCAGCTGAGCTTCACTCAGCAATAGGTGAAGTGTGTGAGAATTGGTACTTCTATTACTGCAGAAGCATGGACTCGGAAAGTGGTGTTTGGATGCTTCTGATTGTGAGACGGGTCAGAAGGGGGACTCACGGCCTAAAGTGAGGCTGGCCTGGATGTGGCAGGGGCAGACAAGTAGCCTTGTCTGTCTGGTAAGTGGCCTATGTTTTTGTTGGCTGGACATGTTTTTTTAATTGTGCCTAGCCAGGCAAAAATACAAGCCATTTACTAGACATGTAAAGAGGCCAGTGAGTGATTTGTATTGGTTGTTGGGTGAAATCTTGGGTCCTTTTGAAGTCAGTGGGAGTTTTGCCATTGACTTCAATGGAGCCAGGATTTTCGGTTCCCGCCTCGCCTCAGATTTACATTATAGATTCAAATTAAAGGCTTGATTCTACAAACACTTGGTACCAAACACAGCGATTACTACTGGGAGCAGATCTACAGAGTCATGACAGTAATTTCTATGCTTGGCAGTGGTTCCAGAAACAGGTCCAAATGTGTTATGTCAACTATATTCTGTCAGTTTATTATTCAATATTTACCAACAATAGTTACTCTAATTTCAGACTGGAGTTTACTATATTAAGGGTTGATGTGGTGTTAACTTTATTCTTATTTCCTTGTCTTGCAGTATCCTACAGTTAAAAAAATGAAAGAGAAATATTATTTTTGTATATATGCTGTTCATATCTGTATGTAATGAGTGGACAATCCCAACTTAAAATTTGGCTCAAATATTGTAAAACAAGCTTTTATAAAATTTAAGACCAATAGAAGGATTTCTACAAATTAAAAATAACACTTAAATATTCCCCTGGGGCATTAAAAACTCAATTATTACAGCAACTTGAAAATGACTGTAAAAAAAACAACAACCCACAGCAACACCACTACCAAAACCTCAAGCAAACAGTGAAACTGGTTTCACTTTCATTTTTCAAGTGGAGACATGCAACAAATAGACAAGCGAAAGAGCTTTAATAGTGACATGTAAATTGAATTTATAAAAATCTTTCATTTCTGTTATTCTAAGTCTTTATTAATAACCTAGGTAAAATATGTTTACGGTACACCTCTGCCCTGATATAACGCTGTCCTCGGGAGCCAAAAAATCTTACTGCATTATAGGTGAAACCGCATTATATTGAGAAACAGTGAGAAACATGAGGGTGTGTGCCATTTGCCCTCAAGTTTGCTTTAACTACCCGAGGATTGTGCGTAGAACCTCATCTCTTTGCTATATCATTGTGATCTTCTAAGGGCTGTATCTGAGCTTTAAACTACATGAGATTAGTGGACTCTTGTATGGTGGTAAATTGGGATCACTTCCCCAAGAAAGAACTGCTTCTGACCTGATCCTTCTTCAACCTTCCCTCAGGCTGAGAGTACCTCTTCTCTTTCTGTTCCTGCTGTGATTTTTTTTTCTCCCCTTTCCTCCATCTAGCTGCTTTTTCCTAGGTCTTCACCTCAGTCACAGGACCTGGTTTTACAGTCGCTTCATGCATGGAACATCCACTGAGTTCAGTGGGAGCTCCATATACCCCAAGGAGAACATGAGGAGATCATTATTGTAGTTACCAGGGTGTAAAGATTCTCCAGGCTGCTGTACTTTCCAACCCCAGATCCCATTATCCTTTTAGGTACCATGGCTGAGGAGAAAGAACCTGGTGTGCGAGCAAGACGCCAAGGTGCCCTCTACACGCTCTTTCCTGATTATCTCGTAGTGAAGCAGTTAGACCAGGTGGACATCTCTAATGGATTGGATTGGTCACTGGATCACAGAATCTTCTTTCATATTGATAGCCTGGCGTATGCTGTCCATGCCTTTGACTATGATGTGCACACAGGAAAAATCGGTACAGATGTTTTTCTTAAATCAGTTAAATCAATGTAGTTTGATTTCCTTCAGCAAGAGCCGGGTGTGTAATTGTCAGTGAAGTAGATGACAAATTATAAATTTTTCTGTTCACAATAGAAAAAGAAATTCACAATCTATGACACAAAATTATTTGGTGAACATTTCTTGGATTCTGGTGTGTTCATGAACAGTTAGTTCATTGTGAGAATTCAGAATCTGTTTTGATTGGACAGCTAGGTCAAGTTAAGAGCTGATGTTAAGAGTTCCACAACTGGAAGCTGTTTGCAGTGCACAATCGCAACAGATTGTATCTATCCTACAAAACCCATAAACATTGCTACATATTCTTGAGTGCCATCTACTGGCAGACTTTCTATTAACTCTCATAAAAGATCATACCATATGTTTCTCTTCCCTGATTACAGAAGCATATTTTTAAAATCAGGTTTCCAGGAGGAATGCTCACAAGTATAAATTTACAATTCTCCACAAATGTTCTGTAGCATTCATGTAAAATCCATGGCTTGGGCAAATATTCCTTGCTTACTATAGTCATTGCAGAAAGGACACTAGAGTGTGAGTACAACTGATACAAATTCATTTAAAGACTTGAACAAACATTCATTGAAACTTTTTTTTGGCCCATCTCACACAGCAGCAATTCAACTGAGACTAATTATGTCATGTCAGCAGTGATTCAAATGACTGAATTGGTTCCCTTTGTACACTAGTCTGTGCAGACTTTATGCATATATAAATGAAGTATTTAAAAGTGGAATACGACTAGGTAGATTTCCTCTGCCTATTTTTATAAATTTTTGGTGAGAAGATTTTTTTTCATGACACCTATCTTTTCAAAATATGAAAGCACTGTGAGCCTGAATCTCCTTTCACCCTGATTTTATACTGGCAAATCTCCATTATGGCTGCAAACTAGGGTCCTGGTCTTACATTAGAATCCAAACAGGTGTACTGCGGCACCTGGGAAGAGCCTCATTGACTTCACTGGGTCAAAGGGACACCATGTGGGCACAGCAGTCTGCATAGAACACCACATTGGACTGTGGTTTAAGCATGTAATTATCTGTGTCTAGTTTTGACAATCATGTCCTTAGTGTCCAAAGCCCAATTAAATAATGAGTTTATAGCTAGTCAACAAGAAGCCAGCATCTCTTTGTATTAAAGTGACTTCTTGGTCTTTGTCTGAGAGAGATTATGTATTACCTACATTTAAATTAAGTAGTTCTGTGATTTCCATATGAAAAAAACACACAGGCAGAGATCAGTGGTGAGTACCTAAAGTAAAGTCATTGTGCTTGTGATAGCCATAAACTGGCCTAGGGCTCATATGTTGAGCAATATGGATAGAACAAATTCTTAACAGCAAAGATCTGTACTCTATGCTTCGTAAAAGCACAGGCATCTGAATGCAGTATAGCCTCAGACAACAGTTCTAATAGCTGTTTGTTTATATCAGTCTAACTGTGCTCCATCAGCCATCTCTAGGCACATGTGCAAATCAAATTTTAGTTGTCTGCCTTCATTACAAAAATGAGCTGATTTGTTTGTAAGAGCATTTAGGAGACTGTGGAAGATGTTCAATGAATTTGTTAAATTAGTATATGGTATAGTGTCTGGGCTAACTTATCACACTCAGTGCTGACTTCATAATTCCTTCTACAGCCTGCTGTAAAGTTTTGTACCAATTAGAAAAGGAGGAACAAATGCCTGATGGAATGTGTATTGACGCAGAAGGGAAACTTTGGGTGGCCTGTATTGATGGAGGGAGAGTGATCCGTATAGATCCTGAGACAGGTAAGCCCTCACAAAGGTGAACTGGAATTCTGTATTAAATAACCCAATTTCAGGATGGGAATCACCTGTGCCCAGGGGTGAAAGTAACTTAAAGGACTTACTGGTACTCCGGAGTCTTTAGGTGGGGTTAGGGTCTCAACTGGAAGAGGTGGGGCCTTTAAATCAGGATTTAAAGGGCCCGGGGTTGGGGCTGTGGTAGCAGCAGCTGGGAGATCTGGGCCCTGTAAATTGCCCCAGGAGCTCCCTGCTGCAGAGGTGGCTGGGAGCCGTGGAAGTGATTTAAAGGGCCAGGGGCTCCAGCTGCTGCTACCACAGTGGATCCCCGGGCCCTTTAAATCACCATCGGAGAGGGCTCCAGCCTCTGGCAGAGCTTTAAAGGGCTCGGGGCTCCACTGCAGTAGTGGCAGCCGGGAGCCCCTGGCCCTTTAAATCACTGCCTGAGCCCCTGGCTGCTGCCGCTACCCCAGGACTCCAGCAGTGGGGCTTGGGTGGTGATTTAAAGGACCTGGAGGGTAGCTGCAGTGGGAGCCCTGAGTCCTTTAAATCACCACCCGAGCCCTGCTGCCGGAGCCCTGAGATAGTGGTGGCAGTGCTACGGTGGCTATTTTAAGGGCTGGGACAGTAGCAGCGGCCGAGCCCGTAACCCTTTAAATTGCCACCTGAGCCCCTGGCTGCTGCTGCTACCACAGGGCTCCAGCAGACTCCGGGGATGATTTAAAGGGCCCAGGGCAATAGCAGCTATTGGAGTCCTGGACCCTTTAAATTGTCCCCAGAGCCCTGCTGCTGGAGCCCTGGGGAGGCAGCAGTGGGGCTCCGGTGGCTATTTTAAGGGCCGGGGTGGTAGCATCTGCTGCAACCCCGGATCTTTTAAATAGCCACCGGAGCCCCGCCACCGCTACCCCAGGGCTCTGGGGACCATTTAAAGGGCTCAGGCCAGTAGCTGCGACAGGCACCCCAGGCCCTTTAAATCTGCGCCCGAGCCCTGCCGCCACTTCCCCAGGTCTCTGGCAGCAGGGCTCTGGCTGCAGTTTAAAGGGCCCGGGGCTCCAGCCACTGCTGGGAGCCCCAGGCCCTTTAAATTGCCGCCAGGGGAAGACGATCCTCTTCGGTATGGTGCACCAGCTCTTGCTGGTAACTCGTACCGGGGCGTACTGGCTTACTTTCATCTCTGCCTGTGCCACATGCATTGCTTGAGGCAGGTTCCCTCTGTTCTGTTGGGGTTGGCTTATTTTGTATTAAGTGTTCTATCTGTGGCCTACTGTGATAACAGATCGCTTCCTCTGGGGAGTAGGCACAAGAAAATGGAAACAACCATAAACTCGTAATCAGCCTGTCAACATCCACAAATCTAACTCATTATCCTCCTTCGAATCCCTCCTTAAAATTCTCCTTTGCCATAATGTTTACGAAAAACACTTGGCAACAGTTAGACTGCTGATGTGCTGAGTCCATAGCTGATCATGCTGACCAACAGTGCTTCATTGTTTCCTCGTACTCCCAGCTCTGTTTGTCTCCGTCTGCAGGGCCAGCTCCAGGCACCAGCCAAAGAAGCAGGTTCTTGGGGCGGCCAATGGAAAGGGACGGCATGTCCAGGTCTTCAGGAGCAATTTGGTGGAGGGTCCCTCAGTCCCTCTCGAAGTGAAGGACCTGCCACCAAATTGCCGCTGAAAAATGAAGGGCACAGCAGAACTGCTGCCGAAGTGCCGCCGATCGAGGCTTTATCTTTTCTTTTTTTTACTTTGCCACTTGGGGTGGCAAAAAAGCTGGAGCTGGCCCTGTTCATCTCTTGTCTTATAGTACATGCAGTTCTGGTCATCTTATCTCAAAAAAGATATATTTGAATTAGAAGAGGTACAGAGAAGGGCAAAAAAAAATTATTAGGGGTCTGGAACAGCTTCCACAGGAGGAGACATTAAAAAGACTGGGACTGTTCAGCATGGAAAAAAGAAGACTGAGGGGGATAGGAGTGAGGTCTATAAAATCATTAATGGTTTGGAGAAAGTGAATAAGGAAGTGTTATTTATCCCTTCATATGGCACAAGAACAGGAGTTACCTGATGAAATTAAAAGGCATCAGGTTTAAAACAAACAAAAGGAAGTATTTCTTCACTCAATGCACATCAACCTGTGGAACTCATTGCCAGGGGATGTTGTGAAGGCCAAAAGTATAACTGGGTTCCAAAAGAATTAGATAAGTTCATGGAGGATAAGCCTATCAGTGGCTATTAATCCAGATGGTCAGGGATGCAATCCCGTGCTAAGGGGGCCCCTAAACTAAACTACCAGAAGATGGGATGACAGGCCCTGTTCTGTTCATTCCCTTTGAAGCATCTGGCACTGGCCACTGTCAGAAGACAGGATAGTGGGCCAGATGGACAATTGATCTGAACCAGTGTGGACATTCTTAAGTTCTTCTGATGTAAGCTTTTTAGGGAGGGATTGTTCTGTGTTTGTACAACACCTAGTACAACAGGATCCTGGTCCATGATTGGGGCTTCTAGATGCTATGATAATATAAATAATGAATAGTAAGAATGAATAATAACAAGTAAAATGTGCAATCCTTCCAGCCCAAGTTTGGTTGTGCCATGGAGACAATGCTGTATTTTCAGTTTGCAAACAATGAATGTTGGGTGTGATTGTAGAAGAAGATGGGAAACTGGATAAAGGCCATGATTTAGCAAAGCTCTCACGTATGTGCTTCAAGTTGAGTATGTACTTAAGTGCATTGTTGAATTTGGACCAAAGCAATTGGAGTCTGTAAAATTTTGCTTTAAATGAGAAATTTTGGAAATTGAACCTTAATTATCTGTGAATGGCACAAAGGTTTTGTGGTGGCTTCCAAAGACCATGAGAAAATACTGAAATCATGAAGCAGGTTGAAAAGGTAAAAATGAAGCTTGGCTCCATGAAAGACAAGTTTAGAACTGAGAAGCTGAGGTTGGTGGGATATTCTGAAGAGTTTGGAATGTTGGTGTTGCTGTACCCAAGGGATTTGAAGAGATCATCTGCATGAACTGAGGTTTGGGATGAATGTTTCCTTTCCGTCACGCACAATTGCTGTTTGTTACTCTGGCACAATCCACCACTCTCCTCTCTTCTCACATTCCAAATCCCTCTTAAAAACTCACAGGAAGGGAATAAAATCAAACCTTATAAAAAAGTCTAAGTTACACTTTTTCCAGGCCTGAACAATCCTGTCTTCCTTCTGCTTATTAGATGGTAAACTGTTGAAGGTACTAGGGGGACTGTAGTCATCTTGGAAATCACTGGACTTTAGGAATCTAAATACCTTTGTGGATCTGGGCCTTTGTGCATTGTCAAGAGCTAAGAACATTGCCAGCACTTAATAAATAATAGTATACCTCTACCTCAATATAACATGGTCCTCCGGAGCTAAAAAATCTTACTGTGCTATAGGTGAGACCACATTATATTGAACTTGCTTTGGCCCCCCTGCTCCTTGTTCCCTGACCGCCCCCTCCAAACACCCCCCATCCCTAATCACCTCCAGGACCCCACCCAACCCCCCTGCTCCCTGTCCCCTGACTTCCCTGACCCCTATCCACACCCCCAGCCTCCTGACAGGCACTCACCGGCAGCGGCGGGAAGCGGAGCAGCCCGGCCCCAGCCTGCTCCACTTCGCCAGCTCCCAGCTGCAGCGCTCTGCTTCCTGCTGCTGGTGAGCACAGGGGGGGTGTCCTTTCCCCAACCTCCCCAGTGGTGGGAAGCAGAGCACCACAGCTGGAGAGCTGATTTACTGCGTTGTATGTGAACCTGTGATATATCAGGGTAGAGGTACTATCACTGCTAATTGGATACTGAGTTAAAAATCTTGGATTAAGCCCTCAGCTGGTGTAAATTGGCACAGCTCCATTGACTTCTCAGAGCTATGTTGATTTACACCAGCTGAGAATTCTGATTCCATATGTGTTTGATTACTTGCCAGTATAACTCTGTTTCTCTATGGGCATGTCTACACGGGGATAAAAACCCCACAGTGGTCCAGGGCAGCTTGGGATGAAAAACTGCTGTTTAGACATCCAGGCTTGGCCTGCAACCCAAGCTATGGGACCTTACAAGGGTGGAGGGTCCCATGGCTCAGGTTCCAGTCTACACAGCAATTTTTAGCTCTGGAGCCCAAATCGGCTGACCTGGGGGCAGCCACAGCGTGAGCTTTTTATCCTTGTGTGGGGGTATCCTTGGTCACTTAGAATATCAGGCTTGGAAGGGACCTCCTGAGATCATCTAATCCAAACCCCTGCTCAAAGCAGGACCAATCCCCAACTATTTTTTTTTTGCCCCAGATCCCTAAATGGCCCCCTGAAGGATTGAACTCACAACCCTGGGTTTAGCAGGCTAGTGCTCAAACCACTGAGCTATCCCTCCTCCCATAAGGTCACCTTTCCCTGACGGGTAATCAAACCCAGGCTGTGGCACTGAGAGTGCCAAATCCTAACCCATAGATCACCAGGGATGTGGTGATGTAATGCAGAGTTAAGAGAAACAGAACCATTGGGCCAAAGTCAGAAATGATGCAGATAGTTAAATTTCAGTAAGATGGCATAATCTATGTGCCAACAGGGCAGACTGGTGGGATTGCTGCAGGAAAGGCAACCAGCAGGAGACTGTAAGAAGGTGTGAGGAAAAAGCAGACTCACCTCCTTTATTTTCTGTTTGTTGCTTCTCCTGCTGCAAACCCCACCCTTCAAGCCCCTTGGCAAATAAGTTACACTCACTCACTTGCTCATGCTGATTTACTGATGTGTAACCTTCACTTCCCATTTATTCCCCCTTTGAATTTGACCCAGTTGTTGGGTGCTCTATGGTACAGACCATTATGTTTGCTTTTTAAACTTGCAATTGATTTAAGAGTCTCTTCAGTGCTGAAACACCTTCATGACATGCTATTTCAAGACTAGTGTTTCAGTCAACACATGGCCTGCCTGTTTCTGATCTCACTGCCTCACACACTCTAGTATTGCCTGCAGGTGAAAAAGGAAATGGAGCAGCATGGAGACAGAGGACAGAAGCTTTGCTAAAAGTAAAATGTAGGAGATGGTGCCGTCGAATCAATTCAGCACATTTCCCCATAGACAGTCCTTACGGAAACTGCTTCTTTCTGATGGGGAAACACTATATTCATATTGTAAAAGGCTTAGTCTGACAGTCACGGTACTGGCTGTCTAGTTGGTTAACAGAAAATTACATGTTACATTTTCCGCAGAAAGTTTAAAGTAAGTAAATATATTTTCCTCTAGGGAAAAGAATCCAGACTCTGAAGCTGCCTGCTTCAAGGATCACCTCCTGCTGCTTTGGTGGAAAAGATTATTCAGAAATGTACGTGACCTCTGCCTATGATGGGCTAGACAAGGCAGCTTTGGCAAAGGAACCTCGGGCAGGGGAGATTTTCAAGGTGATTGGATTTTGTTTCTTTCAGTTAAAAGATTTAAACATTCTAGGTTGGTTAGTGCTGGTTCAAACCTGGCACCTCTGCCCCCAGATTTAAACACAGCTGTAAGCCTTATGATTCTGGACTTTTATGTCCTTTATAGTTGTTTGTTCAACCTTTTGGCCCTTATTTCTTATTATATGTTGTATCAGTTTTGCAAACGTCACTCTTTTTTTCTGTTGTACTGTCATCAATTATGTTAGTTCTCTCATTTTGAATTGTCCCAGGGTAGCTACATTTTTATAAGACAATTAAAAGTTTTTTATTAAAACTCAATGACAGCAGGGTAAAAACACATTAAGAAATGTTTGTTTAGTCTCTTACAAATGAGTGACATGTTTCAGCTAATTAATTATTATATTTCTAGCTATAGCTAGTGAATTAAAAACTACTCTCTCTTTGTTGGTCATTTTGTTTCACCTTCAGGTGTATTGAAAAAATATTTGCTGGGAGAATAGAACACAATTCACAGATTGCAGTCAGAGTCAACATTTAGACCTTGCCAATGCTTGCAGTGACATGCAGGTTAGGAAAAGGTAGGCTGCATCCAAATTCACTAAGATGTGTAGCTACACGTGGCAGTGAACGGCTCTGAAAGGCAGCAGGGAAAGCCTTCTCCTGCTAGGGCCAGACTAAGGGAAAATGGCACCCTGGGCGAACTTGTATTTTGGTACCCCGGCCCCCGCTGCCTCCCCATCCATTCCTCCATTGCCCCTGGCCCGCGCTGCCTCTCCAGGCTCCTGACCCATCCCCTCTGGCCCTTGCTGCCTCCCTGTGCTCCCCATCCATCCCCTCTATCCCCGATGCCCCCCTGGGCTCCCCACCATGCACCCCCATTACCCTTGGCTCCTGCTGCTTCCCTGAGCTCCTTCTCATCATCCCTAGGCCCCTCTGCCTCCCCCACCATTACCCAGAGCTCCCTTCCATGGCCTCGCACCCCAGATTCTTCTCCTGCCTTGTTCTGTGCCTCTTGATCACAGTGTCTCCCCCCGCCCAAAAATCACAGCACCCTGGACAGTCACCAATGTCACTCACCCCTAAGGCCAGCCCTGTCTTCTGCTGCCAGAGCCCTTCACTGTGGTGAGGAAAGTCTTTGGCAGTGGGACACTACACTGCTAACAATAGCAGTGTAGATGGGGAGGCACAGCTTGGGTGTGCAGGGAGCTGTGTAGGATATGTACCCTACTATTCAGGCGGGTCTGTACTGTGCTCACCTAAGCAGTGCCTCCCCATCTACATTGCTATGTATACCCATGCTAGGTGGGGACACAGTATCTGTACTCTACGCACCACCACAAATGTAGACCTACTCTTAGAGAACGACAATAGTGTGAAATGAAAGGGTAGTTACTGTGCTCTAGTGGGTCAAATACAGGGGCAGCTCTACACATGTCACCACCCCAAGCACGGCGGCATGCTGCGGGGAGCGCTCTGCCAGTCGCCAGTCCCGCGGCTCCGGTGGAGCTCCCGCAGGCATGCCTGCGGAGGGTCAGCTGGCCCCGCGTGCTGGGGCTTGGAGCCGCCCCTGGTCAAATAAAAGTATTTCATCAGTCTAGAGACTCTTCGGAAGGATAGTCCAGTGGTTAGGACACGAATCTGGGATACTGGAAATCCAGATTCAATTCCCTGCCCTACCACAACCTTCCTGTGTGACTTGGAACAAGTCACTTAGCCCCTCTGTGCCTCAGTTCTCCAACTGTAAAACTGAGATCGTACTTTTCTACCTCACAGGGGTGTTGTGAGAATAAATACAGTAAAAAGAGTGCCAGGCCTTAGACCCTATGGTTATGGGGGCCATATGAACTCTAAGACAGATAGTTTGTAGAACAGGAGAATTACTGAGTTGTGTTCTATGATCTGGAATCAACCTTAGGGTTTTGTACTGCTGCCAATCACTGTGATCAATATAAGCAATTGTAAAGTCCCTCCTGAACTTAATGCAGTCAGGTGGTTCTTCTCCCTTTTCAGCTTATGGTGAGCTCTACTTGGGAGTAGAGTTTAATAAATTATAATGTGTGTTCTGATTGCATGAGATATGAATGCTTCCAGAGCAATCAGTTAGAGATTGATCTTTTTTCTTTTTAAACAGATAACGGGCCTGGGTGTGAAAGGAATCCCACAATATTCATATACTGCTTAAATATTAACACTTTATAGCAAACAAAATAGATGCATGGCCCATGCAGGAGCAGTTTTGAACAGGAACCGTTCACTGGATTGCAAAACTATCTATCTGAAGAGTCTTCTGTGCATCTTTTGGAGCTTAGAATTTTTAATTCTCCATGTTTGGCTCTACAGCATGGTACCAGAGTGGAATTTTAGCAGAAGCAGATAAATGAGGTAACATTAGAAATGAAATCAGATTTTCAGAATGCATAGGCTTGTAAAATTTCTTATGCTCTTGCATAAACCTTCTTTATTATTTAGTCCAGCATTCCTAGTTTAAAACAAAAATTCTTATGGCCAGTTCTGCCCTGGCCTACTTATGTAGTTCTGAAGGCAGAATTTGATTTATGTTTTCATGTTACAATGATGTAACTGTAATGAGATATGCTCTGATTTACTTTACTTTTTCAAATGTGCTGACTTGAACCTGACAGTTCTTCTGCTTTTGGATTTCCCATAAGGGTCTGTTTTTGGCAGTCATACTTCTCAATTTTTAGTTATTTGTTTTGCCCCACTGAACCTTTTGTCCTTTCACTGTCTTTATTTCTGTCTTGTCTTTTTAGTTGAGGCCAAATTCTGTGCACTTGAAAATAAACTGTGATCATGTTACAAAGTGTGTTTTGAAAAAGTTCTTTTGAAACAAAAATGATCCTGGGAATGCTGTATGAATGAGAACACACACAGTCAGCCTACACTCAGGCCTTGAGATACAGGCTTACCCTATTATATTGCTGGCTGATGCTCTATACAATCTCTCTGGTAGAGAGAGAGAGGGAAGAAGGTTAGAATCATTGAATATCAGGGTTGGAAGGGACCTCAGGAGGTCATCTAGTCCAACTCCCTGCTCAAAGCAGGACCAATCCCCAACTAAATCATCCCAGCCAGGGCTTTGTCAAGCCGGGCCTTATAAATCTCCAAGGAAGGAGATTCCACCACCTCCCTAGGTAACCCTTTCCAGTGCTTCACCACCCTCCTAGTGAAAAAGTTTTTCCTAATATCCTATGTAAACCTCCCCCACTGCAACTTGAGACCATTGCTCCTTGTTTTGCCATCTGCTACCACTGAGAACAGCCTAGCTCCATCCTCTTTGGAACCCCCTTTCAGATAGTTGAAAGCAGCTATCAAATCCTTCCTCATTCTTCTTTTCTGCAGACTAAATAATCCCAGTTCCCTCGGCCTCTCCTCATATATCATGTGCTCGAGCCCCCTAGACATTTTTGTTGTCCTCTGCTGGACTCTCTCCAATTTTTCCACATCCATGGATGGCGACAGATAGACAGACACACATACACTTCATTGCTTTTGCTACACTTTCTTTCCCTCCCTTCACTCCTGTTGCAGATGTGGCACCTCTTTTCCTCCATTGCTTAGTGTCTGTTCCTTCATCCCCCACATTCCATGTTCTTTCTTTCTCTTGTGCCTTGTTATCTTCCTCCTGCCTTCTCTCTCTCCATTCCACTAATTTTGCTCTTTTACAATTCCTCTGTCTCTCTTTAAAGGATCCTCATCACATTGTATATGGAGTTTGAAGTTCTTGTCCTTGTTTACAAGGCTCTATATCTCTGCCCTGGTCTCTCACTGCACTACCTCAGCCTCTTCACTCTCTTAAAGTTGACTGATTTCTCCCACACAAACATCACTGTGCCTTATTCCATGCCACCACCTACACCTGGAATGCTCTCCCAGAATGTGACCTCATTAAAATCCCTCCTAAAATCTTGCCCCTGCCACAAGGCATAAGGAAAAAAGAAGTGAGAAGAATAATTGTCTGTACGAAGTCTGCTTCAGGTACCGGAGTCATGGCATAATCTTATTTATTTAATGCTGTCCAACTGGGTCCTAGCCCACTGTTGTTTGTTCTCACCCTCACTTGTTATGTTATGTCTTAATTGTAGGCTGTAAGATCCTTAAGACAAAAACCTTGTTTAACTAAATGTCGCTATGAGGAACCTATTATGTAAGTGGGCACCATACAAAGAATAAATAACAATTCCCTCAGTCCATCCCTCAGACTGCTACTCATCACAGAAAGGATGGTTGGAGACTTGGAAACTCAGCACCAGGAGTCTTGGGAGTGGGGCTGGGAACAGAGAGGGGTCTTTTCCATATTGGAAATCCATATCAATAAAATGTGGGTCAGATATTTTTCGTCTTTTTCTCCTGGATGAGAGAGACTTCTGGATTCTTCACTCTGTCCCCAGTGATGGCTGTCAAGAACCAGGGATGATGGACTGAACAGTGGATTTCTCTTTCCATGCAGGCAAAGGCTCAGCCCTCAGCCTTCCTGCAGTGAGCAGGGCATGCATGCAGGAGCAGCATGCCTTTTCTTTCTTGCATGTGCTTCCATTGCCAGGATTGCAAAGGGAGGGAATGGGGAAGTAATGCACATTCAGTCAGACTGTCAGGAAGTGTGAGGGAGTCAAGGCCCTGCGCCCCCCACCCACTTCCTGCAATTCACCATGTCTCTCAGCCAGCCAGTAAAACAGAAGGTTTGTTAGATGACAAGAACACAGTCCAAAACAGAGCTTGTAGGTACAGATAACAGGACCCCTCAGTCAGGTCCATCTTGGGGGGCAGGGAGCTTAGACCCCAGCCCTGGGGCTCCCTCCATTTCCCCAGCCAGCTCCAAACTGAAACCCACTCCAGCAGTCTCACCCAAACTCTCCCCGGCTCCTCCTCCAGCCTTTGTCCAGTTTTCCAGGCAAAGGTGTCACCTGGCCCCAATTCCTCTCCTGGGCTCAGGTTACATGCTTAGGTATCGTCCCTCAAAATGAAGTCACACCCTGATATTTCCATCACCAGTGCAGACAGTCCCCATAAAACTCCCATGCAACATTCGCAGGTCAATCCGCCCCACTCCCTACTCCTGAAAAAAATCAATCTGCTCATCAACCTGGCTGCCTGGTGTCCCAACCTGGGCTTGGGTGAATTACAAACACTTGGTCATGCTATTGTATCACTTTTCCATTCCAAAATGTGCATCAAAATGTCACGTTATAATAATTCATTATACAATGGCACAGATATTGAAGTGATGTTTTGCTATGAAGTTGACTGACCTTGTTTGTCATGAGCTATTTCAAGGCCCTCTCACGCACATCAAAGCACCATGGTACAAAAATCTGTACTCACTCATTAATACAAAGCCACCACTGGATGACACCATTTCTTGTTCTCAGCAGGTCTTACTCATTGTGAAAGAATGTTGATTGTTTTCTCTGGCACTGCAATAGTGTAGCATTAGCCGAGGGCTCCCAGGATTCCATAGATTGTGAATTGCACCCCAGGA
This sequence comes from Chelonoidis abingdonii, assembly GCF_003597395.2. Classification (NCBI taxonomy): domain Eukaryota; kingdom Metazoa; phylum Chordata; order Testudines; family Testudinidae; genus Chelonoidis; species Chelonoidis abingdonii. The sequence continues at coordinate 246,152,267 of NC_133769.1, read as the reverse complement.
GTGTCAGGCTGGTGAAATGCACTCAGGAAAATTCTGGCAGCTGGAATACTGTAACACAAATGATAGCAACCCAGGGGATTCTCTTGGCCCTTCCTGACATCAGATGGTTTTTTATATGCGCCATCCAAGAGAAGACCCTATCCCTCTCTCCTACAGTTACACAACAGTCAACTCTCCTAGATGCAGGATCTAGTCATACTGCTATGGTACAGGAAATACAATGCCATGAAAAAAACAAAAAGACAAGTTAAGTAAAGACCAGCTGTGCCTGCTAGTCATAATTTTGTATATATACTAATAGTTTTGGACCAGAGTGTCGCCACTGGGCTCTGGTCAAGAGTAGGGGGCAATGTAGAGCTATGTAGTCTCAGGAGAAGCGCCAGCTGCTATATGAAGAGGTATCTGGCACACAAGGAAAACTTACCACTATACCACCCCTTAAGGGCAGCAGCAAGCGCTTGCCTCTACTACTAATTGGTCTGTTCGCTGGTACAGGGGATGTTAGGACACAGACCATTATTCTGCCCCAGGAGATAGCTGTTTGCACCCTCCCCAGTTTGTGTATGTATGCAAGGGCCACCATATTTCAAAATACTTTATGTAACCGCAGTTGAGAAATAAAATCTTCAGCCCCTTCATAACGTTTGGTCAGCAAGGTGGTCAGTGTTCTGTCCAGCAATAATTCCAGTGTTAAGTAATCTACTGGGAATACTAATGAAGCTAAAGTGTTAAATGCCTTGTGGCATAGGGCATATGCAAAGATGCAATAAAGCGCATTGAAAATTATGCAAGGATTCCTACTTACCCAGTTTGAAAAAGAATGCTAGGGCAGGGCATTCAGAGGCAAATCAGTGTCCAGCATCCTCAATTTAAAACAAAAATTGGTGTGATGTTTAGTAAAATGGTCATGACAGGATTAAGTTGGTTACACAGAGTATTAAGGGGTGGAGCCATGCCCCACCTCTCACTTCCTGTTTTGTAACATAGAGTCTCCTTCCCACCTCTGTTGTGATCCAGTTGAATCAAGTACTGAGGGTGAGCTCCACAAAAGTACTTAGGCTCCCCAGCAATCCAGAAAACTCCTGCTGAACCTTGTAACTCATTTGGCACCCATGTTCTCAGTGTAAAAGTTCCCTCAGCACTTATGTTTCTGCCTTTGGGCATGCATAATTCCACCTCATTCTAGGGCCAGTGTCCTGATGCCTTTCACCCGCCTAAGTCTAAGCACAATTAATGAATCAGGGAAAGACAGGCATTTGTCCACCTAAGTTGCGTGTGGGACCCGATCTGGCAGGCACCAGGTCCTATTCAAAATCTGGCCCATTTTGTAAATTTAATCACAGAATCATAGAAGAATAGGTTTGAAGAGATCTCAGGAGGTCATCTAGCCCAACCCCCTGCTCAAAGCAGGACCAACCCCAACTATATCACCCCAACCAAGGCTTTGTCAAGCTGGGCCTTAAAAACCTCTAAGGATGGATATTCCACCACCTCACTAGGTAACCCATTCCAGTGCTTCTCCATCCACCTAGTGAAATAGTTTTTTCTAATATCCAACCTAGACCTCCTCCACTGCAAATTGAGACCATTGCACCTTGTTCTGTCATCTGCCACCTCTGAGAACAGCCGAGCTCCATCCTCTTTGGAACCCCCCTTCAGGTAACTGAAGGCTGATATCAAATCCCTCCTCACTCTTCTCTTCTGCAGACTAAATAACCCCAGTTCCCTCAGCTTCTCCTTGTAAGTCATGTGCCCCAGCCCCCTAATAATTTCCGTTGCCCTCCACCGGACTCTCCAATTTGTCCACGTCCCTTCTGTAGTGGGGGGATCAAAACTGAACACAGTACTCCAGGTGTGACCTCACCAGTGATGAATAGAGGGGAATAATCACTTCCCTCGATCTGCTGGCAATGCTCCTACTAATGCAGCCCAATATACCATTGGCCTTCTTGGCAACAAGGGCACACTGTTGACTCATATCCAGCTTCTTGTCCCCTGTAATCCTGAGGTCCTTTTCTGCAGAACTGCTGTTTAGCCATTCAGCCTCTAGGCTGTAGCAGTACATGGGATTCTTCCTTCCTAAGTGCAGAAGTCTGCACTTGTCCTTGTTGAACTGCATCAGATTTCTTTGCGCCCAATCCTCCAATTTGTCTAGGTCACTCCTGACCCTATCCCTATCCTCCAGTGTAACTCTCCCCCCAGCTTAGTGTCATCCACGAATTTGCTGAGGGTGCAGTTCATCCCATCTTCCACATCATTAATGAAAATGTTGAACAAAATCAGCCCCAGGACCAACCCCTGGGGCACTCCACTTGATACTGGCTGCCAACTAGACTTTGCACCGTTGATCACTACCCATTGAACCTGACGATCTAGCCAACTTTCTATCCACCTTACCGTCCGTTCATCCAATCCATACTTTAACTTGCTGGCAAGAATACTGTGGAAGACCATATCAATCCTGTGATTAGTGCACTCACCTGGGGTGTGTGAGACCCAGGTTCATTTCCCCCTCTCTGCTAGACATGGAGTTAAGTGCTCTCACCTGTGAGCTATGGGATATTCTGATGTGGGATTGCCTCAGTCTGTCCTGTTGAAGCCTTTCTTCTGTGGATAAACACTTAAATAGTCTTAGCCAAAAACAGCAAGAGAGTGTAGGAATGACTCTGTAGCCTGGTGATTATAGCACCCACTTGGGAAGTAGGAGACCCAGGAGACAGCCCCCCTGCTCCTATCACTCTTTCATTAGTTATCCATAGTGGAACAGCTTCAACAGGACAGACTAAGGGAGCCCCACATCAGAATAGCCCATTGTGCAGTGGTTAGACTACTCTCCTGAGACATAGGAGACCCCTGTTCAAATCCTTTACCCCCATCCCCCCATGGCAGAGTGGTGGAATTGAACTCAGGTATCTTTTTGAAGCTACCTCCCTATTCCACTTACTGAACGTATAGCACCTCGTGCTTGCTCAGAACTGGCTCATCTTTCTTTTCTGCAAAGTATTGTTACTCATAATGGATAGAGGTCTTTTAACAAGTTTCCTTTGTTGTTTTTTCTGTGGGAAAGGAACACTCTGATCAGTTATGCTTCTTATTTCTTTCAAGACAGTCTAAAACCTTTTATTGTCATTACTGAAAGACTTTTTTATATATGTCCTTGTTAAAACCATTTCACTCTAGTCTCAAGGTCACACCAAATTCAGATAATACAGCTTAAAGTCATAGTTAACTCTCATTTTGTCACTAGAGTTATTCATATGTCTCTATACTGTCACAGGCCTGGAAATAGTAAAATTTTGGACTCTTTTTAGGAACATACATAGAAATTGACAGACTGGATCAGATCATTATTTTGATTTATATTACCATAGTACTGAAGAGCCCTAGTCAGAGGAAGGTAGTCAGAAATTGGCTTAAGCTGTGAAGCATAAGGTGTAATATTGCTTCCAAAATTTTTTAGCATTATTATAACTCTGGATTTCTTTTTGATGTAACAGAAGTTTTCTTTCTTTCAAAAAAATCTTTTCATTTTAGAGGGGAAAACAGTTTTATATATCAAATGAACTATAAAAAAGAAAACAATAATACTTATAGGTACATTATTTATAGATTCATAGCTTTTTAGGGCCAGATGGGACCATTAGATTATTTAGTCTGTTCTACTGTATCACACGGGCCAGAGAATTTCACCCAGTTACCCTCCTCTATTGAGCCCAATTGTTTGTTTAACTAAAGCATATCTTCCAGAAAGGCATCTAGTCTTGATCTGAAGACATCAAGAGATGGAGAATTCACCACTTCCCTGGATAGTTTGTTCTAACAGTTAATCACCCTGTTAAAAATGTGTCTCCTATTTCTGATTTGAATGTGTCTGGCTTTGGCAGTTGGAATAACGTATTAAAAAATGATAGCAACACTGGCGGTTCTCTTGACTCTGCCTGACATCAGATGGCTTTCTGTAAGCACCATCCAAGAAAAGAATCTATTCTGCTTTTATGTCATTGGGAAACAAGTCCTTCTAGCTGTTTGACACTGTAACTCAGCATTAAAATCCACCTGGTTAACTTTCTTTATTGATTTCAATTTCTTTTCTTACTGATTAGTAGTTATCACTGCTATTGCTGACATTCAAAATATGATTTGCATATAGAAGCTTCACCCAACATCGGGGCCCCAGTGTGCAAGGCACTGTACAAACACATAATAAGAGACAGTCTCTGCCCCAAAGAGCTAAGTAGGGAAGACAGATAATGGATGGGAGAAGGGAAGTATCATTATTTCCATTTTACCCATACAGAACAGAGGCACATAGGGATTAAGTGACCTGCGTAAAGCCACACAGAAAATGTGTGGGAGACCTGGGAGGTGAATCCAGATCAGCTGAGTCCCATTCCAGTGTCTTAACCAGAGGACCATCTTTCCTCTTAAAATGTCACGCGGTTATTTAAACTTTCTTCTATGACACTACCTCTAGAACTGATATTCTTCAAGATTTCAGCTAACGTCTATTGGGTTTTGGTAGCACATGTGGATGGCATTTAAAGAGTTAGAGCAAAATGGAGAGGGTGACATAAATGGTGATGTAAATTACACATCAGTAAATGGATATAGGTAGGAGTAACATATATATTAAGGATACACAAAGGGTGCTGCTGCGAAAAAAGCAACTTGCAGGACACTGTAGAAACCCTCCCTCCTTCTTAGTTTGCTTTTCCTGCTCCACCTCGCACCTTCCTGGCGCAATGTGTAATTAGACCAGATTCCATGTGCTTACACAATAGTGAGCTGAAGTAACTAACACGCCCATTTGTATTCCCACCTCTTAGTAAAGCTCTATATTGTTATTATTTATACAGCATCACAGGGGTATATACTATACAAATACAACTAACAGGTCCCTGCCCACAGGAGTGCACAATCCAAACGACACTCAGACTTGTTTATTTGGGAAGCAGGTCATCACCAAAGAACCATTACCTGCTACAGCCTGTCACCAGAGATCTGTCAACAGGATAGGCAGGTAAAAACCTTGATTTACTTTAACAAATGCATTTATTTGTAATTTCAAGGCCACGCATGTGTTCTTGTTATTGATTTAAAGGGACACTTTTAGCTTAAATAACATTTCTAAAAAATTCTTTACCTATATTACTAATAATAACTTAGATTATTAAAAATGGTTGGGTGTTTTATAGCTACTAAGAGTTTTTTGTTTACTTTGACATTTATCTCTGGAAAATAAAAAGAGAGAAGTCCCTTTCATTTGCTGGACCAAATATACTTACAAAATGCTGCAGAAGTTGGGTTGCAAAGACTGCAGGGAATTTTTTTTAAACCAATCTTTCCATAACAGTTGGAAACAAACCTGATCTTCTTAAATTAGACCAGACAGTCACCTTTATGATCTTAAAGGTATGTTTATATTTATTTTCAAAAGGTGTTTCAGTTCATCATTTAAAGAGGCTATCATCCACAAGGTCAGCAAGAGTGGATGGCTGCCATGTCTTAAAACAATTTTCACTGATTATGGCTATAAGAAGTTGTGTCTAATAGTATGGATGGATAAGAGGAGCTTTTTTTTTTTTTTTTTTAACTGTCTGAGTTTGGTGCTTTTGAAAGTAGAAGATGAGTCAGAGTTGAGGGCTGGCTAGAACCACAATCTGGGCTACTCTTGTCCTGTTGAAGCCAATGGACCAATTGTGGGTAGATGCTGCATAATCAACTGATCCTCTCTCCGCAGCTCTATGAAAACTATCCTGACCTGTGATCTCTCTGATATTCAATTGCCCGATTTCTCTTGAAGAGAGCCTGAAATATGTGCCAAATTTTGTGGTGAGCAAATGCTCTATATCGGTGGGCAACCTGCGGCCTGTTGGTAATACACTGGTGGGTTGCGAGACAGTGTTTACATTGACTGTCTTCAGGCATGGTCCCCTGCAGCTCCCGGTGGCCGCGGTTTGCCATTCCCGGCCAATTAAGGGAGTTGTGGGAAGCGGTGGCCAGCATGTCCCTGTGGCCCGCGCTGCTTCCCGCAGCGTCTATTGTCTGGGAGCAGTGAACTGCGACCACTGGGAGCTGCAGGGGGCCATGCCTGCTAATGGTCTGTGTAAACACTGTCTTGCAGCCTGCCAGTGGATTACCCTGACTGGCCACAGTTGCCCACCACTGCTCTATATGGACAAGGATGAATGAGATCACCAAATTCAATCTCTTGACACAAAAGCATATATGATACCATTATTAGCTGCACTGTGGAGCTTTGAATCTGACCAGCAGCTTCTGCAGCAATTTTCAGCCTTGTCATTATGCTGCTGTCCACCAAAGAGAGCTGATTTCCAATTTCACACCATCCAAGTTTGCACTGGAGAATCTCCATGTAGGCTGGGATCTGTCCAAAAGTGAATGGTGTCATTAAAATGTTATTTTAAAGCATTATTATAGCATCAGAAAAAGGCAGATGAGGAGAAAAATGAAAAGCATTCAATTAATGTTATCCACATTAATTTAATTAATCTTAGCTGGAATAGGAGACCCTCTTTGGCATCTGCTCACATGGAAACTGAGCACGTGGGAGTTTTCTGCCTAGTAGCTACATCCATTTTTTCACATCTGTCAGCCAACTCAGAAATCTAAATGCAAAATATCACTCTTGGGAGCATTATATGAATTTAGGACACTCCCTAGAGAAATTTGGACCACTAAGTAATTAATGGATTACAATGAGACATGAATTAAGCATTTTCATCTGTGACAGCTGTAATCTTTATGTGTGTTATTTAAAGGGAAGCTGGATCCATTTCCCTCAGACTAACCCTGTGGATATTTTTTAATGAAATGCAACAATAAGGCAGAGGTAAATGAGAAATAGATTTGATACTTAACTGGGCACCATTGTTTCTTGTGGGAATGGTGTGTTGAGGACTGGACTGGAAACTGGTTAAAAATGACAAGCTATCACTTTACGTGTGAGGCTTTCCTAGTTCTGCTTGCAGGCTGGAAGGCTCTGAGAGAAGCTGTCTGGGTTATCTGAGTCAGTCAGCAGACAGGCTGTATGGGAGGAGCCAGGTTAAAGCAAGGTGGGTGCTGCTTTGACTTAGGGAGCAGCCTGTTTTGTTTCTTTCTCTCTCTCTCTGTTTTGGGGTTCTTGTGCATTATTCTGAATTCTAAGAAATAAAGTGGTGTTATGTTGCAACCTTCCAGCAATGGAACAGTCTGGGAAATCCATCCTTTTCCCAAAAGAACAGGAAAAACTCAGCAAGGCGAACCTTGTGGAACTTTCCTTCCTCCTGGTTCCCGTCTATGGATTTTCTGTGGAATGAGTGTGGTCTGGAATTAATCATTAACAGGTGCCAAAGTATTGAGCCAATTAACCCAGGCATGATACTATGGGTCTGTCAGGAATGTGGGCCTGCAGCTGGGCCTGGGATCAGCTAGCTAACTGCAGCAGAAACCCCTACTTGGCCAGATTGTCTGAGTGGTATTGCCAGGACTGCTGTTGAGCTCAGCAATAGCACTTCCCAACTCTGCCCAACACTTATGCCCATAGCTGTGATCGCTTCTATGCCTGCTTTGTTCCCAGCCTTGTTCTTGCCCTGCTCCTGACCCTGACTCTGACCCTTGACTTGAACTTCTGGTTCCTGACTCCAAAGCTCCAGCCACTAGACCTGGCTGCCATTGTCCGACCATTAGGGCTGACCACCCACATCCAAGTCCATGATAGGGTCTCTGGGCTGCCAGAGGTGCTCTCTTTCAGATTTGTCATAGAACTAAGGGCCTCCCCACTCATGGTCCTTAAAAGAATCCAGGGATTTTTTTTTTTCAAGAGAAACTATGTTAACCCTGATGTTCCATCTTAATAGCTACTTTGGTATTATATAATTACATTTTGCCTTTGGGACTGATGAGTAAACCCCAATATTTGTCAAGTAAAATAAAAGTTTCAGGCAATTCAAGTTTATGTGCATTCATAAACCTGGCAGTTAACTGTACAAGGTTTGGGTAGGTTGTGGTTTTTTTGGTAATTTATATTCTAGTTTTCTATATTTGCTTCAACAATGGGAAATGCTACTAGAGAGGATTTCTATAATTAGTCCAACAAACAATTTAAACATTGTGCATCAGATGGTGAGCTAAGTGAAGCTGATGCAATATATATATAATGTTATGCTGGAAGATGTTAAAGGCTGCCATCAAATGTATTGTTGATCAACCTGCAATCACAGACCTCATTAAAGCTGATAGGTAGGGCCCTACCAATTTCATGGCTGAGAAAAATGCATCACAGGACCATGAAATAAGCTCTTCTCCATGAAATCTGCTCTCACCCTGCTGCTAGGAGTGCCCCAGCCAGGAGGCTCCTCGCTCTGGCTGGACTGGAGAGTGACAGGACTTTTCCATCCCCTGCACAGCCACTGTTACGGGGAGCTCAGACCCACCTCCACCTCTGGGAACCAATGTTCTCTCTAATTTTTTACTTCCATGTGCAGAATGAAATTTGTTATGTGCACCAATATGGAGGTTATGTGTGAAAATGACCATAATGGACCATGAATGTGGTACCCTATTGATAGGTATGTTAGCCACCCTTCCTTCAGGGTAAATGGAAGAAGCAATTAAGCTCCTCTAGAGAGTAAGATATCTGAAACAATAGAAGCCACTGCCCAAGGTACTAGGCTGCAAACAGGGCCAGTCAGTAGCTAAGTCATATGGGCTGAGGGGTTTCCCTGGGAACTGATTGCAAATGCTGGTGCTGATGCTTTGTGTGTTAGAGATGGAAATCAGGACAAAGCTAGCAGAAGGCCAGAAAAGCTGTTGTGAACATGGCCCTGGGTGGGAGCAGAGACAGAACTCCTTGAGGCTCAGGACTAGGCTAGAGAGGCGGGCTTAAAAACTGTGAGCAAGGAAACAGCCTGGTATTGTTTGTTCCTCCTGTGTTTGGGGAAACAGGACTTTGTGTACATTCTTTGTAAATAAACAGGCTCCAAAGAAATACCAGACTCGTTATAATCAATTTCTCCTCCTAATGTAAACAACCTGGCAAGGGTCTGAATATTGACCAACCTTGCTCTGCTTCTTCTTTCTGTTTAAATAGGCCACTAGGGTGGAACAGGTAATTTCACCCAGGCTGTTCTGTTTGTGAGATCCAGACTGGTCCTTAAAGGGGTAGTACACTCCTTCACATACCTCCCCATCTTGAGTGGACCTGTTGGGCACTCACCGGATGTCCCAAAGTCTTCATCCATTCACATGTCACTCCTGTTCTCTAACCTGGGGTGCCCTTTACAGGACTTTACTGCTGTAGGCGCCATTCTGGACTGCTCACAAACAGTCTCCAGCATGTAAGTTACTCCCAGCTACGTCTGTGTGTGTGCTGCAGCCAGCCAGCCAGCCACACGGTGGCTCTTACTAGCCTTGTAGGATGACCCCAACACACCCCCAGTCCTAGATTTCCCCCTAGAAATATATGTCCTGTACTCCCCTCTCGTGGACAATACAAGCTTATACAAAGTCTGTTTTTATTAATAGAAATGCTATGCACACATCTTGTTACCCCAAATGGAACTGACCAAACACTTCAATTTAAACATACTGGATTATATGAAACAGTAAAATAAGTTTATTAGCTACAAAGAGAGAGATTTTAAGTGAGTACAAGTAGTGAGGCATAAAACTCAGAAATGGTTACAAGAAAAATAAAGATAAAATGCAACTAGTGCCTAACTTAACAAACCATGTTAAATTCAAAGCAAAGTTTTTCTCACCACATGCTCTCAACAGTCTTAGTGGCCAACCTTCTTAGGCCAGGATCCCTTCTTCTGGTCACTGGCTGCTTTCTTTGTCCCTTCTCATGCTTTGAATCGATGGCCAAAGAGAGATGGAGAAGGGAGAACCTTGGGATGTATGTCCCTTCTTTTTATTGTCCTGTCCCCCCCTTTGAGAAGCTTTTCCAGCTGGGAGCAAGGAAACAGGCAGTCTATGCGGACGGGAACACCATGCTGTTTCTTTGCTAAAATGTAGATATTTTGCCCCTGTCCCCTTTCCTGCCAAGGACTGGTCCATCAGCCTTGTTTACACCTGTCTGAGGCACCAGCTTGCTCTTTGTCTCTGAGGATCTGGTTTGGTCACTCCTCAGACTTCTCTTGAAAACATACTTTTAGTCATGATCTCAGTTTATGTTTATAATGTCACATATGACGCTGCTATGTACATTTTGCCATGATATTATTGATCAGCAAATTATGAGTTTTTAAATGACATCTCACAAGGCATACTTTGCGCAAAGATTATGAGAATAGTGGGTAGGACGTGAACACAGTGGTACATTTTGGCACAGCACCTTTCCAGGGTCTCTGGGCTGCTAGGAGGGTCCCCTGCCAAAATCCAACCCCTGAGAAGGCCTTCCGTAAGACTCCATGGGGCTATCACTGACACAGGCCCAAACAGACCAAGGGTTGTGGTGGAGTCTCCATCACTGACCATTTTAAAATAAAGGCTGGCTATTTTTCTAAAAGATCTGCTCCACAAATTATTTAGGGAATGTTCTATGGCCTGTGTTATACAGGAGGTCAGAGTGGATGGTCCCTTCTGGTCTTTGAATCTACTAACTCTTCCCAGGTAGCGAACCAGGAGGGCTGATTCCAGGTGGGAGCTGCAGATTACCTACCCTATCCAGTGATACTGGGGCAAGACTAGAAATATCTTCCAGTGCTCTTGGGAGGAGAATCCATTCCCTCAATTCCGAACCCTCACAGGGGCAAAAAGGGAGCCCACTTGGAAGATGCCTGGACTCTATTCCCCACTGACCAGTCATATATTTTTGAGATGCCCATCAAGTTCTCAAACTCATGAAGCCAGTGACTGAGGGCAGTGATTCTCCTTGAATGAGTAAGGGCTTCAGGATCTGGCTATCAGTGTGGTAGTATATTTACAGGGAGTGCTGAATGTTTAGGGGCAATTAATTAGTTGAGCTGAGAAATACATTACTGTCCTACTCTGATTCCAATGGACTAATTATACAAAAATACTTTATAAGCAAAACAGTGAAACATGGGTGTGCCATCAGCACGTCTTCTATTCATATCCAGGGAACTAGAAAAACTTGCCCTTCAGCTTGTAATGCTTGGCCTTATTGTAGCTCCTCACATGTGCCAGTATGAAAGCATAACAAGTGCTGACGTGTTCATTTAAATCAGCATTATTATTGCCTATGTTTTGTATTGTCAGTTGCTTGTTTATTGTTTGCATTTAGTTTTGCCAATTAAAGTTTTATAATGAATATTGCTAAGGCACTTTGCACTTTGAATAGATGTAGATGTATGAACAAATGATCTTTCCCCAGTATAACTCAAAAGTCAGGAAAAACGTGAAATGAAATCATTCTACCATGTGTATATTAATCATCATCTAGGATTAAATTTATTTATAAACAATATACATTGTTATCAGAATGTGGTGAAATCTGTCCAGTGACGAAATCTTCCAGGTACTACAGGAAAAGGATGGAATGCTCAGAAACTCCTTTGCATTGTACAGATCAGTCCAATTAAAAGGCAAGTGTCTGGGAAAGTTAATCTGTTGGAGCGAATAAATATGATAGACTCAGGTGGTGTCTGTTGAACCTATGCAGATTTGTGTGTAATGAACACTAGAGTGTAAACCCATTGTACAGGAACAGCACAGGGATATGGATATGACGTTAACAGAGAGCATGTGAGAAAAAATGAGGAGGAAATCTGTAAAATCTTGTGGCTCACTAGATTTAACAGCAGCTGCTTTTACAGATCCAGCCTAACACGGCTACCCCTCTGATACTTGACACCGTGCAAGGCACTGCATTTAGCCGTATGGAGTGGAAATCCATCAACCTCATGAAGAAACTTGCACAAGTACAGACAGATATCGTCTTCTTTTCCAAATGCAAACAGATGGACATCATACCAAATAGATTTAACACGCATATTTCTTATATGCAGTATCTAATTTTAATATATGTGCAAATACCTAAGTCATTAGAGCTATGCTACAGAGTTTTATTTAGTGTGCAAAATGCTGACAATGAGCAGTTTTTGTAAGATCTCTTCCTAATAACACACACACAACCAGAATTGGGCTTTTAGTGTTTGTGTTGAAAGAACAGTGGTATCATTTTTATGACTGTTGCTGCATACACAGAAAACCAGCTCAAGATAGTATATGTAGGAGACGGAGCATGAGTCAGTCAGACGTCTGTGCATGTTGATTTCTGTCCCTTAGCTCATCTCCCAGTCACTTGGGTTGAGTTCAAGCTAGAGTACAAGAGTTTTCTCCTAGCTATGACCCCAGCGGTGCCTGAACAGTTTCTACAGAGGGGCTTCTGATGGCAGAAACCATGTATTTGGGTTGTTATTACTACTTCAAGCCAGGTACCCCTTGTTCCAGCACCTCTATATGACCCCCATAGTGTATTGAACAACTGCAGCTTCTCTTAGTGGACTTTTCCCCATAGTACTTGAATAATGGGAGAACTGTTGATGGCTTATTTAATAGATTTTGCTCAGTGCAAGAGAGGCTATGCCAGATCTAGGCATGAGTACGGTCAAAATAAAAGCCAGCCTGAAACTTCAAACAAAACTTGAAATGAACCTGTTTTATGGCTTAAAAATGTCAACTGTATTTTTTTTAACACCACATCTGGAAGCAGTAAAGCTGGAAATAGCACGTGAGTTCCTGCGTACTTGTTCGATTTTCTGCCCAGCTTTGCATACCCATAAATTGTCAATAAGTATTAGGGAAAAATTCATGATTTCTGGATTATTCTGGATACCAATTACAGTTCTTTTCCATCACATAATCAATACTAACTGGGAACATCAATGGCATCTATATCAAGAACAGTACAGAAAGACTGACTGTTCTCCACCGCCAGAGGTTCTCCACCACAAATTTTTTGGTGTCCTCAGAGTGCAGCCACCAAATCTTGCTGGTGGCCATTATGACAATTTCCCCTAAGATAATCAATTTAGGAAAAACAAATAAATATGCACATATACATGGCCAAAAGTTATTTAGGTAGGGTTTTTATTTGCACCCTCATCATAATAATAATGTACAGTTGTCTTTATTTTTTACAGGACCTAAACAGAACAGAAACACAAATAAGGTGTTTTGCATGTTCTTGTCTTTTTTTTTTTTGGTTGTTGTTGGTTTTTTTGTGGCACCTTATAGACTAACAGACGTTTTGGAGCGTGAGCTTTCGTGGGTGAATACCCACTTTGTCAGACGCAGGTAGTGGAAATTTCCAGGGGTAGGTATATATATGCTAGCAAGCAAGCTAGAGATAACGAGGTTAGTTCAATCAGGGAGGATGGGGCCCTGTTCTAGCAGTAGAGGTTAGAGGTGTTGAAAACCAAGAGAGAGAAACTGGTTCTGTCACTTGGCAAGCACGCACACCGTCCTTTGTTTAGTCCAGAGCTGATGGTGTCAAAACTTTGCAGATGAACTGAAGCCTCAGCTGTTTCCTCTTTGAGTCTGGGTCCTGGAATTTTTTTGCCTGCAGGTGGCCACCTTAAGGTCTGCTATAGCTGTGCCCAGGCAGGCTTGAAGTTGCTTGCTCTCAAGTTTTTGCTATATTGCCATTCCTGAGTACCTCTGATTTGTGGTCCACTTTAGCCTTTTCCGTAGTGACGCCATCTTGCCGCCGATGTACATGGTCAATGATCCAAACTATTCACCGGTCTTCAGGTGCAGGCCGAATCCTTGGCCCACAGACAACCTGCCACCTGAATGTATTCTCCCCAGAACTGCACACTGCTACCATAGTAACCTCTACCTCCTTGGAACGCATCCATGCAACAAACCTCCGAATGCCAAACTACGACCCACATAACCATACACCGCGACACCATCAACAGACCGTTAGCAATCACCACGGACCATCACTGGTTATTCACCTGCACGTCCAACCAATGTAATATAACACCTCATCATACTGCCAGCAATGAGCCGCCTCTGCCTATATACATCGCCAAAACCTGGACAGTCACATACGGAAAAGATAAATGAACACAAATCAAGATATCAGGATAGCATATACCAAAACCTGTAGCGGAGCACTTCAACCTCGCTGGCCACACTTAGCAACTTACGGTGGCCATCCCTGCAGCAAAAAAACTCATCGGACCCAACTTCAAGAGAAAACTGCTGAAGTTCAGTTCTCTTGCAAATTTGACACCATCAGCTACTGACTTAAACAAAAGACTGTGAATGGCTTGCCATAACAGAACCTTTTCCTCCCTTGGTTTTCACACTTCTACTGCATAAACAGGGCCCATCCTCCCTGGCATTTGAACTAACACTCGGTTATCTCTACGCTTGCTTGGCTAGCATATATAGACCTTACCCCTGAAAATTTCAACTACCTGCGTCTACAAAGTGGTATTCACAAGCTCACGCTCCAAAACGTCTGTTAGTCTATAAGGTGCCACAGGATTCTCTGCTGCTTTTACAGATCCAGACTAACACGGCTACCCCTCTGATAGTTGGTTTTTTTGTATTTTTGGTTGTGGTTTTGGGGGTGTTTTTAGACTTGCTAGCTAGTAAGTCTGCTCCTATGATAGGTGATATTTGTATATTTGTTAATATCACTTTTCACAGCAGCAGACTTGTTATCTAGCCCTGAGGCAGTGATGAGTGATATTTACAAACAGTCACATACCATTTTTCACAGCAGACTTACTCACCCTTGGCAAGCTGGAGGAGATGGGTAGGGAGACAGTGGGGGCCAAGGGTGATGGGGTGGATGAGTGAGGGTTTGGGGGCAGCAGTGGGGGACAGTGGTGATGAAGTGGGTGGTGATCCCAGAGGCTGGGGAAATAGAGCCCACCACTGCACTGCCAAAACCCAGAGGCCAAAGTCCCATGGTCAGAGCCTGTGGCCGGAGCCTGCCACCTACCACCCGCCATCCCAGGCCTGTAGCCGGAAGTCTGAGCCCCACTGCCCACAGGAAGGTGGGGAACTCACCCCAGCTGTCTGCTTCTCTGGCACCTGTGGCTCCAAAAGGGGGCAGGCCCAACCCTGCCTTGCAGCCCCAGGGAAGAAACCGCTGCTTTGCTCCCACCCACCCCCAATCATTGAAGCTGTGGCTGCAAGAAAAGCCCTGGGTAGCCACATGTGACCACATTTGAGAAATGCTCTTCTAAGCCATAATGATCTGAACACATAGGCGCCATCTTTTTCTGGCACCGGTGGATGCTTGTCCCTGGCCCAGCCCCGATTCCACTCTGCCCTGCCCCCTCCTGCCCCCATTCCAACCCCTTCCCCAAAGTCCCTGCCCCAACTCCACCCCCTCTCTGCCCCTATTGGACTTCTTCCCCAAATCTCGGCCCTGCCTCTTCCTCGAGTGCACCACATTCGCCCTCCTCCCTCTCCCTCCCAGCACTTGCTGCTGCAAAATAGCTGTTTTGTGGCAGTAAGCGCTGGGAGAGAGGGGGAGAAGTGGGGATGTGGCATGCTCAGGGGAGGAGGCAGAGGTGAGTTGGGGCAGGGCTGGAAGCTTGGCTGCTGGTGGGTACAGAGCACCCAATTTTTCCCCATGGGTGCTCCAGCCCTGGAGCCCCCTTGGAGTCGGCGCCTATGTCCGAACATACAAGGTAACATACACACTATAGCCTGTACATGTGTGGGAGGGATAGCTCAGTGGTTTGAGCATTGGCCTGCTAAACCCAGGGTTATGAGCTCAATCCTTGAGGGGGCCACTTAGGGATCTAGAGCAAAAATCAGTACCTGGTCCTGCTAGTGAAGGCAGGGGGCTGGACTCAATGACTTTTTGAGGTCCCTTTCAGTTGTAGGAGATTGGTATATCTCCAATTATTATTATTATGATTATTATTTATTATATATTGTAAACTACTACTGGATGTCAGTGTAGCAAGTGATACTTTTTCAACCTCCTCATGACTTTCACAGTGGATCTTGGTGGATACTTTCCTCTGATTAGCCCTTTATCCTGAGAGATGGAAAGGATCTTCTCTCATGCTGGGTTTCTCTGAGGGATAACCTACTATCCTAGACTCAGCACACCCTGGATTCAGGACAGGACATGGGATGAAAATGGCTTTAGTGGTGCTGATGGATGATGATCTGTTGTGAATGGATAGAGGGCAGACATTCGTTCTCATCCCCTGGACCTCTGTGCAGCATTCAGTGTTTCTGAATATGAGATACTGCTGTCCCACCTGATAGAGTTGCAGATGTCCAGGGGACTATGCCAGAATGATGTAAGTCCTTCCTGGAAGGACACAATCAATGACTAGTGATGGGAACCTACCTCCATCACTAGAGCCCTCATTTCTGGCGTTCCACAAAGATCAATTCTCTCTCCAGTCCGATTTAACTTCTACAAGCAGGTGAACTGATCAGGTGACATGGACTCAAGTACCAGCAATATTCAGATGACACACAGGTTTACCTGACCTTCACCACATATGTCCACACCGCTACCACCAACATGACCCAGTGCTTGCATGAGATCAGCTCTTGGATGAAGAACAGCTAAGAGAAGGTGAGCCCAGTGAAGACAGAGGTACAGCTGGTGGGCAGAAGAAAGGACTTTGAAGAGTTTGCAGCTATTGGTTGAAGATATACCCCCACAGCTGGTCAATTCACCAGTGCTCCTGGGTTCCTCACTGATGCTAATCTCTCACATAGTAGCATGCACAAGTAATGCTTTCTACCCTTTCTGTTTGGCTAGGAAACTCCATTCCAAACAATGACCTGGCCTTGGTTATTTATACCTTTTGGCTGGAATGACGGCAATGCAATATATCTGGGCATGAAGCCACCAGCATTTAGGAAACTCCAGCTAGTACAGAATGCAGCAGTGCTTCTCCACAGCAACACAAGCTACTGCAAGAACATCAGACCTGTCCTTCATTATCTACAATGGCTTCCCTGAGAATATTGAGTCAAGCCAGCCCTTATCTTCAAGGCACTCAAAGCCCTGGGCCCAAGGTATTTAAACAATCGCCTAAAGCTCCAGATAGAGACCATGGTCAACAGCTCTGCTCCTCAGGCACAATGGAGATTTCTACCATAAGAGTAAAGCTTGTCTGTGCATGAGACAGAGCTTTCTCAGAGGCTGCGGAAAGAACTCCCACAGGAAGTAAAGACTGTTACAGATCTCCCCACCTTCTCCTCAAGTGCAAGGCACACTTTTTCAACTTTGCCTTCCCTATCAAACCCAGACCAGTGTGTATATTAAAAAATAAAACAAACCTAAAACCAAAACCCTACACTATGCTGCACATACAACTCTTCCCCTGGGATTAGAGAAAGAGAACAGCTCACTTGTGACAGTTGTTAGTCATGTTGTTTAATGCACTACTTGAAGGTGTTCAGATACTAAAGTGATGAGGGCAGTATAAAAACCAGTATAGATTAGAACAGAGCTGCTGTGTAAGAAGGGAGAGTCCCACTTCACTGTGTCTTCAGAGCTCCTCAGTAAGCTACAAAGCTCTGGAAAACAAAAGGTCACATTGATGCTACGCCCTTAGGCCTAGTGATTACTTTATCTTATGAGTGAGCGACCTGCCCTTCTCCTCTCCCTCTTTAGGTCTCTCCTCTGAGGGCTTGTCTACGCTTGAAACATTACAGTGGCACAACTGAAGCACTTCAGTGTAGACAGCGACAAGAGGGGGTTCTTCTTCGAGTGATTGCTCATATCCATTCCAGTTAGGTGTGCGCGCGCCGCATGCATGTTTGTCGGAAGACTTTTACCCTAGCAATACTCGGTGGGTCGGCAGGGCACCCCCTGGAGTGGCGCCGCTATGGTGCCGGATATATACCCCTGCCGACCCAGCCGCCCTTCAGTTCCTTCTTACCGCCCGTGTCGGTCGTTGGAACAGTGGAGCGCAGCTTAGCTGACCTCCGCTTCCCTAGCTACTCGAAGTTCTTGTGTATACAGTTATACAGTTATAATCCTTATACGTTTTTTCTTAATAGTTAGTTAATGATAGTTAGCGGGGTTCGGAGAGTAGCCCCTTCCCTGCAACCGGTGCCGGAGCCCATGCCCGGCTCACGGTTTCTTGGTCCGTGCTAGGTCGGCCTCCGGCCATTGCTGACAGGAGATCCACAACGCCTCCTGTTTACGGTGCCTCGGGGATCGCATTTCGCAGATAAGTGCCCCATTTGCACGGCGTTTAAGCCGAAAACAACATGGAGCGGCACTTTCATTTCCCCTCCACCTTCCGCAAGCGCGGGCTACTCGGCGGCCAGAAGCGCCTCCTGGCACCGGACCCCGCTGGCACCAGCCGTTGCCGGCACCGAAGTCGACTCGGCACCGCTCCATCTCTCTGAGGTGAGGAAGCCCACGACTCCTCCTGCCAGTGCCGACAGCTCCCGGCACGCGCCGTGGTTGAGCTCCCTGCTCCTGCTGCTTCTGTGCCAACTGCACCGGAGCCAGAGAGCTCGTTTAAGTCGGATCGCCCGACACCAACACCTGCAGAGACACTGAGGACGCTGGCACCCTTGATTCTGGTCCCGCGGGGCCGTCGAATCCAGTGCCTGCCGCTTCCCGGCACGCGCCGTGGTTGAACTTCCTGCTCCTGCTGCTTCCGTGCCAACTGCACCGCAGCCAGTGAGCTCATCTAAGTCGGATCACCGGCACCGACACCTGCCACAGCACCGACAATGTTGGCACCGTCGATCCCGATCCCACAAGGGCCATCGAATCCAGTACCTGGCTGCTCCCCGGCACGCGCCGTGGTTGAGCTTCCTGTTCCTGCTGCTTCTGTGCCACCTGCACCGCAGCCAATGAGCTCGTCTAAGTCGGATTGCCCGGCACCGACTCCTGCCGCGGCAACCGGCTACGTCGACACCGTCGATCCCGGTCCCACAAGGGCCGTAAATCGAATCCGGTGCCTGACTGCTCCCCGGCATGCGCTGTGGTTGAGCTTCCTGCTCCTGCTGCTTCCATGCCAACGGCACCGCAGCCAGAGAGCTCATCTAACTCGGATCGCCCGGGCACTGAACTCCTGCCGCAGCACCAACAACGTCGGCACCGTCGATCCGGTCCCACAAAGGCCGTTGGACCCAGTGCCTAACTGCTCCCCGGCACGCGCCGTGGTTGAGCTTCCTGCTCCTGCTGCTTCCTGCAACGGCACCGCAGCCAGAGAGCTCATCTCAGTTAGATCGCCCGGCAGCAACACCTACCGAGGCACCGACGACGCCGGCACCGTTGATCCTGGTCCCACAAGGGCCGTCGAATCCAGTGCCTGACTGCTCCCCGGCGCATGCCGTGGTCAAGCTCCCTGCTCCTACTGCTCCCTAGTGCAATCTGCACCGCGGAAAGAGAGCTTGTCTAAGCCGGATCGCCCGGCACCGACCTGCCACACACTGGCACGGTCAGCTCCGTCAATACCTATCCCACGTGGACATTAGAATCCGTGCCTGACAGCTCCCCGGTACGCATTGTGGTCGAGCTTCCTGTTCCCTCCACGCCGGAGGCATCCCCAACGGTGAGGATTTTCATTGCCATGACAGAGTAGATGCTGCCTGAACCCCGGCACCGCCGGTGCAGGTAATAGTCTCTTGGCAAGCCTCCTGGATGCGTCGGCGCTCCCGTCCTCGGCACCGGTCGCACTCGCCGCACCGGTCGGTGTCCATTCACCGACCCGATAAATCTCGGCACCGTTCTGGCTCCCATCACCGCTACAGGCGCTGTGATTGCCGTACCACTCCCGACCTCGAGATCTCGGTCGACCTCCCGGCACCGCTGTAGTAGGAGGTCCGGATCTCTTGTCTCCAGGTACCGGTGCGCCTTCCGGTAGCGGGTCCCAGGTGCCAAGTTGGGCAAGGTCTGGTAGAGTCAGAGACTCTGACCATGATTTTTCAGCACCTCCATGGCCATCCGGTCACGCACCTGTCTTCCACGCGGACAGCTCTTATGCTCAGGACCGCGATTCTGGTGTGCCACGACACCCTAAGGGTCATCAGGACCTCCCATAAAGGGTAGCGCTCTCATGTGGACCTCCAGGTGCAGGAGGTCCCGGAGGAACGGAACCCGGTAGTGGGATATTCTATCGGCGGTTGCCCACTAGAGGGATCCACCCGTTTATTCGGGACCATCCCAGGCGATTGCTGATACTCTCTGGAGGGTTCGACTACTTGCTTGTCGTCCTCCTCCCTGCTCACTGGTCATTCAGTTGGGTAAGAACATTGGCAGCAACAAAGGGCCAGGTTCAGTATCCAGGGGTTCCGTTTCAATAACACAAGCATAATGGCTCGAGCCCCACCAGTGACCTGGGACACTTACATACCACACCCTCCTGGGCGCTCTAGGAGGCAATACTTCCCTCTCGCAAGCACGGAGTCTGAGTGTAGCGAAATCTTTTTAATAAAGGAAGGAATCAATGCGGCATCCCATTGGAGAAACACCACAAACAGAGTTATAACACAAAAACCATAACCACCCCCCCAAGTACATTTGGCAATGTCCTTTCCCCTTAGGGTCTTAAGTCCAATCACTCCAAAGTCCAACAACCCAAAAGTCTCTGGTCAATGCCACCCAGAATTCAAGAGTCTATCTGTAGAGGTCCCTCCCCCAGCCTGGGTGAAAGGGGCACCTACGTGGTCCAGGGCCAACTGCCCTGCCTCTCCGTGGGTTCTGCTTCGCCTTCTCCACGAACTGCTCCGCCTTACCAGCCGCTCCACTCTGCTCCTCCGGCCGTCCTCACAAACTGCTCCGCTCCACCAGCTGCCTCGTGAGCTGCTCCAGTTGTCCCTGCAAACTGCTCGGCTCCGCTCGCTCTGTGGGCTGCTCCACATGCCCCACAGCTACTCCGCTCTGCCAGCCGCTCCACTCCACCAGCTGTCCGTGGTCCGCTCCAGCCATCCCCATAAACTGCTCCACTCCGCCAGCTGCTCTGTTCCACAGTATAGCTTCAGGCTCCCCCACTAGTTAGCACAGTACTCAGTGCTCCCAGCTCAGTAATTTCAGCTCTTTTGTGATTTCAGCTCTAGTGATCTCAGCACATAGTAGGGGAGCCCAGTGCTAGTGCACCATTAGCCCAAAGTGAGTTCAGCTCAGCAACCTGTATCTAGAGTCTTAAGGGAATAAAAAAAATCAACTCTGACATTCCACAGTGGAGAGAGGAGGGGTGCAACTGGTGCTTCTAGCTCCACAAGGAGCCTGCACCACCAGGCACAAATACCTGTCCCCAACCTCTCTCTATTCACTGGGTTTTGGAACCCATGTCCCTTGTCTAGCAAGTACCACCCAACTGAGGTTGAGTCATTTCTGTCACAAAGCAGTCCCACAGCTCGGCAGTCTGGGATGGGGTAGGCGTGCCTATGCAAATATTTGAGATTTCGCATTCCAGACATTCTTTCACACTTCCCATACTTCACCACCAGATGTCAGAGTACAGCTCATCCTGGCTTACATTACCATAAGGAGCATCTCATGACATCAGGTTTGAAATCTCTGGCCTTTCACGACTTACCAGTTATTGGTAAAGGCCTCTTTGCAGTGAAATCAACCCCAGACGGCAAAGCTTGAAGGACAACAGGGTCCTCATGCGATCTCTCTCGGCGTGCATACGCCAACGTCCTACTGCAGGCCCTTGCGTCCCCAGCCACACTGCCACACTCTCTGTGCCTACCCACAGATAAGGCTTTGGCAGACGGCGCGGCTGACGTGGTCGCAGACGACCATCAGGACCCGAGAGGGCCAAGATCGAGGTCCCTTGCAATCGCTATGGGGACCAAAGACAATCTTTCGAAGGTGCGCCCGAGGGTGGCGTCCCGGTTACAGGCCTGATCCCACTCCTACTTCCTCTTGGCGTGGTCCCAGTTAACTTCAGTCCGCTGTCCTCTACACATGGTGGAGCATGGGGGCCACCTCCGCTTTGTTCCAACCCTGTCCCTCTTCAGGGACTCCTCTCGGGCGCAATTCCTCTTACAAGAGGTGCAGACGCCGATGGATGGAGGGGGCAAAGGGGTTACTTCCCTTATTCCCTAACCCCAACCTGTACGATGGTCTCAGACCTGTCCTAGACCCACAAGAATTCAACCAGCTTCTGATAAAGATTGAAGTTCCGCATGGTATCCCTGGGAACCATTATCCTGTCCTTGGATCCTGAAGTCTGGTACGCCGCCCTCGATATGAAGGACGCGTACTTTCACAATGCCATCTTCCCTCTGCACAGGAGATACCTCCACTTTCTAGCCAACCGTCGTACTTCCAGTTTACGGTCTTGCTGTTTGGCCTTTCACCAGCCCCACGGGCATTTCCCAAGTGCGTGGCCATAGGTGCCCCCCACCTCCACCGATGTCGCATATGCCTTTCCGTATCTGGACGATTGGCTCATCTGGGGAGACTCCAAGACACAAATCACTCAGCATGTGGGCATCGTCGGGGACCTATTCACACGTCTAGGCCTGATGTTCACTATGGAGACATCCTCTTCTGGTTCCCACGCAGGGGGTAGACTTCCAAGGAGCTATCCTGGACTCCGAGCGAGCCGGATCCTGCTTACCACAGCCACGGGGGGTTCAGGCGATGGCACTGATCATCCGAAGTCTGCAAACTTCCACCCGGACAGGGGCCCTATGGTCACGATAGTCACCATTCCCTTCGAGCACCTTAGACTCCCTAGACTGGTGGCTAACCCCCTCCCTGATGTGGGCAGGGATTGCCGCTCCATCCACATGACGGCAGTCCGCCTGGCGTGCCAGGGATTCCAGCAGCAGCTGCGAGGCCGTGACGACTCAGTGTTACGGCCAGCACAACGGCCATGTGCTCCATGAAGAACCTGGGAGGAACATGGCCCTCCTCCCTTTGTCAGGAGGCCATCCATCTCTGGCACTTTTGCATAGCCCACTCGATAATTCTGGTAGCATCCTTTCTCCCAGGCATTCAGAACGCCTTGATGCTTCAACTTGGCAGCTTTTCCTGTCTCATGAGTGGTCGCCCTGCCCAGTGTGCTGCATCTTGTTGCCGGAAGTGGGTTTTTCCCCACATATGGACCTGTTCACTTACCGCATGAACAGGAAATGTCCGCGGTTCTGCTCCTACCAAGGTCTCTCCCGGGACCGATCTCGGATGCTGTTCTCAGGCCATAGAAGGGCCAACACGCTCCCCCGGCTCATTGGGTCCTGCTCAAACTTCACAGGGGCAGGGTGCGCATGCATCATCATGGTCACTCCAGCGTGGTCCAGGCAGCACTGATACGCCACATTGCTCAGCCTGTCCATAGCCAACCCAATTACCCTGCCACTCCACCCACACCTCATACCTCAGGACCACGGCAGACTTCGCCACCTGGACCTGCAGTCACTTCACCTCACGGTGTGGCTGCTGCGTGACTAGCGGGGTAGCAGGAAGCCTTCCACCTGGTCAACGTACCTTGCCAGGTGGAAGCGTTTCTCCTACAGGTGCGAAACGCTTAATCTCACTCCTGCTGAGGTCTCGACTCCCTCTTTTTGGACTACCTTCTGGCCTACAGCAGCAGGGCCTAGCGGTGTCATCGCTGAGGGTACACTTGGCAGCCATCTTTACCTTCCTCCCAGGCTGCGGTGATCGTTCTGTGCTATGGTTTCGAGGTTCCTCAAGGGCTTGGAGCGCTTGCACCCTTAGGTGCACTGCCCAGCCCCAACCTGGGACCTCAACATGGTTTTTAACCAGACTTATGTCTTCCCCCATTCGAGCCGTTAGCATCCTGCTCGTTGCTATACCCGTCTTGGAAGACAGCTTTCCTCATAGCCATTACATCAGACAGACGAGTCTCCGAGCTCAGGGCTCTTACGGTGGTTCCACCATGCACTATTTTTCCCCAAAGACAAGGTGCAGTTACGTCCTCACGCGGCTTTCCTCCCTAGGTGGTATCTGCCTTTCCTGTTTTCCACACTCAACGCGATGGGGACACCAGTTGCACTCTCTGGACATCTGTACAGCGCTCGCAGTTATGTTGAGTGGACAAAACCGTTTCCTAATACTCCCAACTCTCGGTCGCTGGTAGCAGACCGAAGGAAAGGCCTACCTGTTTTCCTCTCAGAGGATCTCATCTTGGTGATAACGTGCACCCGCACTTGTTATGATTTGGCTCACTTTCCCCAAGCCACATCACTATGCATTCTACCAGGGCTCAGACTTCGTCTGCCGCCTGCTGACTCGTGTACCTACCCATGAGATCTCTCGCGCAGCTCCATGGTCCTTGGTCCATACCTTTGCTTCGCATTATGCTCTGGTTTAACAGTCAAGGGATGCTGCAGCCTCTGGCTCAGTGCTTTTGCATTTTGCAGTATCTCACTCCGACCCCACCGCCTACAAAAGGCTTGGGAATCACCTAACTGGAATGGATATGAGCAATCACTCGAAGAAGAAAAGACGGTTACTCACCTTTGTAACTCTTGTTCTTCGAGATGTGTTGCTCATATCCATTCCACACCCGCCCTCTTCCCCACTGTTGGAGTAGCCGGCGAAGAAGGAACTGAAGGGCGGCTGGGTCGGTAGGGGTATATATCCGGCACCATAGCGGCGCCACTCCAGGGGGCGCCCTGCCGACCCACCGAGTGTTGCTAGGGTAAAAGTCTTCCGACGAACATGCACGCGGCACGCGCACACCTAACTGGAATGGATATGAGCAACACATCTTGAAGAACAAGAGTTACAAAGGTGAGTAACCGTCTTTTCTCTGGTCAGCGTAGTTAAGCCACCTGCCTGGGACACAGTAGCTAGGTCAACAGAGGACTTATTCCATCAACCCAGTCCTGTGTACACTGGGGATTAAGATGGCTTAACAACGTCACTCAGGTGTGTGGATTTTTCATATCGCTGAGCAACGTTGCTGGGTCGACTTGACTTTTGAGTGTAGACCTTGCTCGAGTCCATCAGCTTTAGTCCAGTGCTTCAGAATACGTTAATTACCAGAACTAGGCCAAGTCAAATGTTAACTGTCAAAGTCAATGTATTTGCTGATATGATGTAGCAATAGCCACTGCTGTCAATGGATATTGATCCCTGCCATGAGTGGACCATCTCCAGCTCTCTTTTACTAAGTCTGGCTACTTGAAAGAACATTGTCCCAATAATGACACAGATGAGTAACCCTTTTTGTGTAATTGTCTTCCCCCATGGTTGCTGGAGGGCTCTGGTCATCAATCTGTTTTCTAGTACTGAAATTAGTAGGGCACCAGCTGTACCTATAACTCAGAGGCAAGTGTTAAAGGTGCTTTAACTGCTGGGCCCAATGAGCTCTAGCATTGATGGGTCCCAAAAAACAGTCCAACAACTACCTCCAAATACCCTCTTCCCTCGGCCCCCAGACACTCTGTCTCTGTGACCCACTCCTCACTAACCACCCTCCCAACTGCCCAGAACCTTCCCCTTTCAAAACTCATTGCAACCAGTACTCTTAGCATCTTAGGGTTACCGCTTCACCTCAGAAGTACTAAGCCATTCATTTGTCCCCAGACAAACAAACCGCTCAGCTGCTTAGGCTTGCAGGTCTAGGATTCACTGATGCGCTAATTCATCAGTTTTCTCTTTCTCTTTTATCGCCAGGTCCTTTAACTCCAAGATTCGCTGATGTTATTTCTCTTTTTCTGCCACATGCAGTCTGTACATCTCTAGTTTTGCAATTCCATCATTCTGCTTTTTCTGTTCCTACGTTCCTTTCCCGAAATAAACAAACAGAAAATAATGAACTGGTAACTTTCTCTTTGACTGTTCTCAGCCACCACACTTAAGTCTCACTTAAAATCTCTACACCACCATATGAAGAGCAAATCTCACTCAGATCAACAAGCTGTGCATTTCACCCTGCTCGCTGTGCCACTATGATGGGGTACCTGGGGTGCAACTAGGACTGTGGGACCACTGAGCCCTCTGTCCCACCAACCTGGAATATCACACTGTGATGTTGTCATCAAATTACAATCCTCTGACAGGCACTGCCCTTGCACAGACATCCACAGGCAGGGATACACCCAACTGAGTTGCATGAATGATCTCCCAGCCACTCATGAACCAACAATAGAGAGACTCCAGCTAGTTCCCCCAGCTCCCCAGCCTTGCATCCCAGATCTACACAGAAGCCTTGACCACTGTACGTTCACCACTCCCTCAGTATGGAGAGGACAACGCAACAGCCTTTGTAAACTGAGCTGAGATTTCCCAAGCACTTGAACCAAAACACACTGTTCTAGGTAAAATATAAAAGAGGTTTATTAACCACAGAGAGATTTTAAGTTGCAAGCACAGAGATCAAAGTTGGTTACTAAAGAAATAAAAATAAATTCACAGTCTAAGTTCTACAAATCAAGCAGTGTCTCAGCCTGACAGATGGAACAAACAGCTTACAGATCTTCAAAATATGGGCTGGGACTTGCCTTCCAGGCTGGGCCCACCCTTCCTCAGTTCAAAGTGTTTGTCCTCCAGACATTTCTTCCAGGTGTTGAGTTGTGGGGGGGGGGGGGGGGCAGAAAGAGGCCAAATGATGATGTCACTTTCCCTCATTTATATTGTCTTCCAGCTTGCTGAAAAGATCTTTTGCTGTGATGTGGGGATTAGGCAGTCCTCACTGGTCAAGCAGTCTCCATGGTATATACATGCTCTCTCTGAGAAATCTCTGGGATGGCTGTTGTTTTGAGAGTGGCTTCCCTTTAATGGGCCATCAGCACATCTGGCTGGTCCTTTGTTGCAATTAAAAGGTTGACTGTGGGCATCTCCCCACTCCAAACATATTTCAGTAACGCACTGCAAAAACGTCATAACTGCCCATACAAGGGTAGCACATACAATCTAACAGGATATTCAAACAGCTCAAAACTTCTAAAAAGATACCTCACAAGGCACACTTTGTATACAATATGTCATACTTGTATGCCAGTGGTGCACATGGAGGTTCCAGGGTGGTTCTCCGAGGTACAGAGTATTACCTAACACAAGCATTGCAAAACCCAGAAATTCACAGTTAAAGACTGTTTGGATTTTATAATATTGCATTTCCATATCTTACAGCAGTGGTTCTCAGACTGTGGGTTGGGATCCCAAAGTGGGTCGTGACCCTTTTTTAATGGGGTCACTGGGGCTGGCGTTAGACTTGCTGGGGTCTGGGGATGAAGGTGAAAGTCTGAGCTCCACTGCCCAGGACTGTAGCCAAAGCCTGACGGCTTCAGCCTTGGGCAGTGGGGATCAGGTTACAGTCTCCCCTTGCCCAGGGATGAAGCCCTTAAGTTTCGGCTTTGCGCCCCCTCCCAGGGGTGTGGGGCTCAGGCTTCAGCTTTGGTCCCCCTGTCCGGAATGGAGGGGCTCAGTCTTCGTGGTCTCCTCCTTCCCGGGGTTGGTTAGTAATAATCATTGGCAGAAGGGGCGGGGGTCGTGATGCAATGAAGTTTGAGCAACCCTGCCTTATAGCATGGAGAAAGGACCATCAATTCTAAACATTTCTTTTAAAAACTTACCCATTGCACCACATTTCTTTTAAAAACTTACCCATTGCTTCTTTGCCACTTTTCACTTAGCTTGACAGTGTCTGAGACAAGATCATTCAGGACAAAAAAAGGTCTCACGGAGCAGCATAATTTATTAAGGGACCCTTTTAAATTATTTTTAACTGGGACAGACTTACTTGTAAAATTTCAGAAAATCCATTCATAATTCAAAGAGTAAGTGGTGCAACGGGTAGGAAAATAAAGTGTATTCTTCACGCAGAGTAAAATGGTTGAATCCCTGCTCTAAGTGCAAAACTCAAATGAGCTTTAACTGTGGAGCCGTGATGGATGCCTACATAACTAACAAAATTGAAACGTTTCACTCAGATACAAAGACATTGAAGCATCTTTCTGTGTCCATCAACTCACTCTTTGAGCTCCCTGTCTTGTTTGTCAGCACCATAACTTCCTGTTATTAAATGCTTCAAAAAGTCACCAACTCTTCCTGAGTTCCTTTTTGTCCAGTATTTCTAATTCCACTATTAATCACTTTAACTCGGACATTTTTTGCAACCAAAGCCAAGAATCTGGACTTCTTCCCTCCCACAGCTTCCTCATCTGTAAATCTGCTGATCATGATCTCTGCAATATTACCAGAATTCAGCCTTACCTTGACCCTTGCTCTGTTGAAATACTGTGTCCTTGCTTAATCACTTGCTGATCAGTTTCCTATTAGTCCTTCTTTTAGGATTGTTCTAAATCCTTAGGGCCAGTTTGTGATCTCACTCAGAGCAATTTAAACAGGAATATCTCCATTGACATCACCACTGTCACTCCAGAGAGGAGAATTCATGCCCTTTACTTCTTAAATTTGAAAGTGTCCAGACAGCTGTAGCCAGATTTGCTCTGGCATGCAGGAACCTAGCTGTCTATTTCTAATGCACTCATCACAGTTGTGTCTGAGAGCCAAATAACTCTCTTCTCACCCATCCTCCATCACCTTGCCTTCCTATGAACTCTCTGAATCAAATTTAACTTTCTCTTCCTGATTTTTAAAACTCTCCACGGATTCTACTTCCCCCTGTATCGCAGACCTCATATCCCTCTGCTCACTATACATTCACCTCCTCCTTTAACATCTGTCTCCTCTTCCCCTAGTGATTTCTGAGTTTCAAATCTTATTTTAAAGAAAAATCCTGTTTGTTTTTGTGCTCAATGGACCCTGCACTACTCTCCCCATTGTTGGGTTCATCTGCTTTCCACCCCCCCACTAGTGACAAATTTGGTTAAAGGGCTACTGTGGGCAAGGTTGACCCCTCTTCTCTAGCCCTGTCAGTCATGTCAGAGGTGGAATAACAGTTTAAAAGCCAGTTGTTGGACAGCTCTGGGAGAAAGCAAACAGCAGCTCTCAAGAGAGACTCCTGGAAGGCTTCAGAGAAACTGCCCTCGAGAAGCTCACCCACTGATCTCCTCTGAGCCTACAAGCAAACAACTGACGCTGATATACTGGACAGGCAGGATAGATTCAGCAAGCCTCAGGTGAGCTGTTAAGCAGTCGGTACCACTTTCCTCTACCCCTTCCAGGGGTAGGAAATCTTGGATTGTACTGAAAGGACTTGGAGAGTTGGAGCCATGAGCCCGAAACTCTTTGCCTCAATTTTGCATCACAGAGACTCCTGTTTATGCAGATTGGGGTGTGTGTGTGCGGGGGGGGGGGGGGGGGGGCGGCTATAGGTTTTGCAGCCTCAGATAGCAGGTGGTGCCCATAAGCAAACCAAGAACTGTAACACACTAACTTGTATCTTTACTGCTTTTAAACATTTATTTTTTTAACTCTAACCCTTCTAACTTCCACTTTCTGCCACTGATAGCAGGGCTGAAAGTAACATTAAGCACTTACCAGTATGGGGGCCTGGCTCTGGGACCCTGCAAGGGGCAGGGCCTCAGCAGAAGAGGCGGGCTGGGGGTCAGTCTCCCCCAACCAGCCCATCAGTGCTGCCTGGTTCATGCCTCTTCCCCAGGGCTCTGTTGGAGGCCTGCGGGGTGGGCAAAAGGGGCAACAACATTAAAGAGCTGCTGTGGTAGCGCTTTAATGTCGGCTGTGTATGGGCTGGTACTGGCAGCCACTTCTTACTGGTACACTGTACTGGCCCATACAGGCCTACTTTCACCCCTGGCTGATAGTCTCCTTACCCAGCTTTAGAAAAGGACTATGTCTCTGTCCCATGCCTCTGGAGCATTTTGTAATGCTCTATATAAAGGAAACTATATAAAAATAAATCTCATTGTATTAGAACAGTGAAGTAGAGGCACTTTTAGAAATGTGCCTCTAAATTACAATAACAAAAGCTCTAAATAACTCCTTAAGATCACCTCCTTCATCTGGGGACTAGACATTAAATGTATATTTTGAATAGGGGAGCTTGCTACTGCATTCACTCCATTGCATGCAGCTGATATCTCAGTATCTCTAGGAATGGTGAGAAACACATTTGTAACTAGCATGGTGGTTGCTAAACTTTACTGGTGAATCAAACTAGTTGTCAGTCCATGTAATTCACCCACTATCTGTATATAGGTTGTCTATTTAGACAGTAAGCTCTTAAAGCACGGGACCTTCACTTCCTATGTCTGTACAATACCTGGATAAATGATGATAACCTACATCCTAAATGTAGAAATTGTAGAAGTTGGAGCTGGGAAAGGAAATATTAGGTCATCTAGTTCTTCTCCTTGAAATGGAGACTGGAAATGCTGTTAGAAGATAAAGGTGATAATAATTAATTGAAAAAATAATATAGTTTATCTCTTATACAGCCCTTTTCATCCTTACATCTTAAAATGCTGCAAAAAGTTTGTTAAATATTATTACTTTGTGTGCTGCTAGACTTCCTTTCCCAATGCCTTGCATGTACATTAATCATGAAGCAACACAGTGTCTCATTCTTACATGTTAGACTGCTTCACGAACCTGAGGAACTTTTATTCTTCCTCCTTTCATAAAGCTGAGTGTCACTTGATCTGAGAGTGTGCTGCAGATTTTGACCAATCCCATAGCAGGGAGTATGCTGTGCTTGTGTGCATTTATTTCCTGCTGTAGTCTCTGAGATTCAGTTCAGTCTTTTCACAGGGGAAGACTAGCTGCAAGAAAAGCGGAAATGATTTTGAAGAAATGAACAGCTGAAATGAAAACCAAATGATTTCATAAGAGTAAGTAAAACTAAAATAATCCCTTTCCCCTTGAGAACAAAATTAGAGTGTAACTAAATCAAAGAGCTGGAATTATTTGAATATATACTTCTTTTAAAAGCAATCTGTGAGTTGGATTCTGAATTATTTAGACTCTTTCTGGATGTGGATGCTTTTGCTTGCGTGTTCCAGAGACAATTTATTCTTAAGTGGCAGTTCACTGAGTTTATGTAAACATATTTTCCCCAATCACTACAGTATTAGTTTGTTCCTAAGAGGAATGGTGAACTCATGTTCATTGTTTCATCAGGAATTTCACAGGTCGAAGCATATAATATGTACTTCCAATATAAACTACCCCACACCAGTGAAATGCCGCACCATCTTTTTTGGCCTATTGAATTTAGAAGGTGATGAACTAAAATTATAATACTCTGTATTATATTTTGGTATGTTTGTATTATTTATTATGTTTTTGGAAATATATCATGCATATTACAGATGTTTAATACAGATATTAAAATATTAATGAAACTGTCCATTATGTCTATGCAATTGTATACTACCTAGTCACTGGGTTGAATATTTATTAATTATGGTAACATCCACAAATTGCTTGGCACTGTCCACACCTCTCCTGTCTACTGTTAGACTAGAAATAAGACATTTTTTTATCAGTGAGGGTAACTAACCATTGGAACATCTTATCTAGTAGTGTAAGGGATTCTCCATTGCTTTCCAGTCTTTAAGCAAGACTGGATCTCTTTGTAAAAAGATATGCTCTAGTTCAGGGTTGGCCAACCTGTGTCTCTGGAGCCACATGCAGCTCTTCAGACGTTAATGTGTGGCTCCTTGTATAGGCACTGACTCTGGGGCTGGAGCTACAGGCGCCAACTTTCCAATGTGGGGTGGGTATGTGTGTGCTCACAGCTCAACCCCTGGCTCTGCCATAGGCCCTGCTCCCTCTCCATCCCTTCCTGCCTCTTCCCCTGAGCCTGCCATGCCCTCGCTTCGCCCCCCACCAGCCTCCTGGACACCACAAAACAGCTGATCAGGAGGTGCAGGGAGAGTGGGGAGGCACTGATCGGCGGGGCTGCTGGTGGGTGGGAGGCGTTGTGAGCAGGGCAAAGGAGCTGATGGGGGGCTGCTGACATATTACTGTGGCTCTTTGGCAATGTACATTGGTAAATTCTGGCTCCTTCTCAGGCTCAGGATGGCCACCCCTGCTTTAGCTCAAACAGAGCATATGGGCTCAATGCAGAAATGAATGGGTTAGATTCTATGGTCTGTGTTATATAGGAGGGCAGACTAGATTATAATGTCCCTTCTGGCCTTAAAATCTAAAGGAAGACATAATCTCTGCCTCAAAGTTCCTACAACGTAGGAGGGCCCTGATTCTGCCATGTGTTGCTCATGGGCTGACAAACTCCTGCACCTGTGCAAAGTTCCCTTGACTTCAGTGGGATTATGTATTGCTAGACTCTTAGGGGTTCCGTTTCAATAACACAATGCAAAATTGGCTCAAGCCCACATCCAATGACCTGGGACAATTACATACCACCCACCGGGCGCCTCTAAGAGGCAGTACTTCCCCTCTCACAAGCACAGAGTCTGAGTGTAGCAAAATCTTTTTAATAAAGGAGGGAAACAATGCGGCATTATGTTTGGGAAACACCACAAACAGGGTTCATAACATAAACCATGAGCAAAAGACATCCCCCCAAGTAAGTTTGGCAGTATCCTTTTCGCTTCAGGGTCTTAAGTCCAGCAGCCCAAAATCACCCAGAAGTCCAACAACCCAAAAGTCTCTGTCCCTGGTCAGTGCAGCCTCAGGGTTCAAAAGTTTATCTGCAGAGTTTTACCTCCCAGCCCAGGGGGTGCGGGGCACACAGCGGTGTTAAGGGGCACCTTACATGGTCCGAGGCCAACTGCCCCGCCTCTCCATGGGGTTCTGCTGCAGCCTTCACCATGAGCCACTCCACCAGCTGTCCCGTAAGCCGTTAGAGCTGTTCCGTGAACTGCTCCACTCCGCCAGCTGTTCCGCAAGCCACTCCAGTCATCCCACAAACTGCTGTGCTCTGCCAGCTGCTCAGCAACATATCTTCAGGGGCCCCCACACTGTTCAGTGATTTCAGCTTGTAGTAGGGGAGCCTCAGTGCTGGTGCACCATTGGCCCAAAGTGAAATCCACTCAGCAACCTGTAACTAGACTCCTAATGGAATTAAGATTAGCACTTACATTCCATAGTAGAGAGGAGAGGAGAGGAGAGGAGAGGAGAGGAGAAGGTGCAATTGGTATTTTAGGCCCATACTATTGGATACAAATACCTGTCCCCAACCTCCCTTAATTCACTGGGTTTTGGAACCCATGTCCCTGGTCTAGCAAGTGCTACTTAATTGATGGTGAATCTCTTTGTCAAAAAACAGTTTCATTGTCCTTGAGTCACATAATCAGAGTAACAACACTTTATTCTTCCTGTCCCAGTAACAAAGAAACTGGGGATCCCACAGCAGCCCAAATGGCTGCTGTGGGCTCATGCTAGGCGGGATGGGTGTGCCTATGCAAACAAGATCAGCCCCTGAAGTTCTTTTCCACAACTTGCTATAATTCACCACCAGATGTCAGGATAGAGCTCATCCTGACTGTTTACATCTTCCCCCAAGCCGAAAATTTGTCTTCAAGACAAATCACACTCCCTATTATACCAACTCACTGGTTCCATCCAAAGGGCCTCAGTTAGCCCATTTTAGCTTCCACAAGAGTGTATGCTAAATGTATTGGCTTCTCACTAGTCAGCTCATCCTGATTCTGCTTACACATATAATCAATATTTGTAGTTATTTTTAGGATCAAAATTTCATTGCATTATTTATAGCAGATGAATCTCAGTTTCCATCACAAGCCTGACTTTCACAGGCTTGAGAGAGAGCTGCATCAAGTCCTCCTTGGCAGTAAGGAGCATCATTGCCACTCAAGGGGTAGATCCTTAGCTCATGTAAATTGTCATAGCTCTGTTAACTTCAATAGAACTCTGACAATTTCCCCCAGCTGAAGAGCTGCCTCTCGGAGTTTTAGCCATTTGTCAGGGAGGAACACCGAGTGGTGATATTACAGCATCATCCTAAAGATCTTGAATGTAAATTGCACAGGCATATTTCATTAGTTAACGTAGCTAATAAGGTTAATTTGGAGACTGGCCTCAAGTTCAGAGGCTGTGCTGCAACTCAGTCGGGTGACGCGTGTGTGGAAAAAACTAGCCCAAGAAACCTCTATGAAAAGTGGTGTGGAGTCCAAAACAAAGATTTTCAAAAATGGGTGCCTAAAGTTAGGCCCCATAATCATAATTTAGGTACCTACATAAGTGGCCTGATATTCAGAAGTGCTGCACACCTAGGAGCTTCCACTGGCTGTATAGAAAGGGAAAGAGAGACTATCCAATTTCTTGCAAATGTTTAGCACTTAAAAATATTATTTTAAGCTTACATAGCACCTCTGTTCAATATACTGTACACACAGCACCACTGAAATGCAGGTACGCTGGGAGAAGAGGGGACCGGCTGACTGATGTACCGAACAGTAGTGAAGGGGAAAGAAATGTGACTAGGGATAGTGCAGTGGGATCTTTAATTAGCTTATCAAGCCTTGCCTGAAAGGCCAAACACAGTAAGTTGCATGGTGCTTAGATTATTTACCTCAGAAGGAAAGACTGAGGTGACCCTGCTGGGTTATGAACACGTGGTTCCAAGGAGGATAACAATGCCAAACTTAAACTTTAGAGACCATTAAGACACCTCCTCCAGCTTAGTAGTAAATTGACTCCTTCTCCAGAGTATAGGGGTCTCAGCCAAAGCTCACTTAAGTTAATGGGAGCCTCTCCACTGACTTCAGTGTGCTTGACATCAGGCCTTACGACTGCAGCTCATCAGACAGAACAAATGTAAGTTATACAATAGGAGCATAGACCACTCAAACTATTTATAATGTACAAAATACTTCAACTCTTTTCAGAACATCCTGTGAGAACACACTGTTGCGACTAATGGAAGCCACTTCGAAAAAGTCCAGTCATCTGTGCCATGAAAATGGTGATTGGATGTCACACCTGCCAGAAAATCTCTGGGATGTTCCTCTCCATAATTTATCCCTTCCAGGTAAATATTAACATTCTCCTCTAGATATTGATCTTGTTGTCAAAACGTTTAAGCATCAGATCCTTGGAGTACCAACAGAGTGGTCAGCATTTGTGTGATTGTCAAGGTATTTTTCCCCCAGTTTGAACTTTAGCGTCCAAAAGTGGGGACCTGCATGGACACTTCTAAGCTTAATTCCTAGCTTAGATCTGATAATGCTGCCACCAGCCAAAAAGTAGTGTTTGGCACACTTTCTGTTCCCCCAAAACCTTTCCTGGGGAACCCAAGACCAAATCCCTTGGGTCTTAAAACCAGGAGAAATAAACCATTCCCCCTCCTTTCCCCCTCCCAGACTTTCCCCTTCCTGGGTTACCCTGAGAGGCTACACTGATCCAAACTCCTTGGATCTTAAAATAGAGAGAGGAATGAACCTTCTCCCCCTCCTTTCCTCCCCACCATCCCTGGTGAGTTCAGACCAATCCCCTGTTCTTAACAAGGGGGAAAAAATCTATCAGTTCTTAAAAAGAAGCTTTAATTAAAGAAAGAAAAAAGTTAAGAATTATCTCTGTAAAATCAGGATGATGTTCACAGGTGTAGTCAGATTTATATATCCTAGAGGCCTTCCCTCCTCCTAGCCTGAGATTCAAAAGTTTACAGCCAACAGAGGTAAACTCCTTCCAGAAAATAACTTTGCAAGCTTAAGAAAACAAACAAAGACTAATCCACCTTTTCTAGCTAGTACTTACTATTTTGAAACATGAGACCATTGATTTCAGAAAGTTTGAGAAACTGGGGTGCACGTTGGTCCCTCTTGCCCAAGAGCAGAAACAACAAAAACCAGCACAAACAATAGACTTCCCTCCAGCAAGATTTGACATATCTTGTCCCCCCATTGGTCCTCTGGTCAGGTGTCGCCAGGTTCACGAGCTTCTTAACCCTTTACAGGTAAACGAAACATTTACCTTACATCTGTTCTGACAGGGATAGAAGAAATACCATTTATTTTCCCAAAGGGCTAATGTCTACAGCTGAGTGGGAGTAACTGAAGGTGCTATCTGTTGGATCAGATGTAAACCGATCCTCGATCACTTGATTATTAATGATGCATGACTCTTTATTACAAGAGTCCCAAGATAGTCTGCTGTGCTGGGATTACCAGTGAGAGCGATTACTCTCTTGGGACAGATTTATTGTCTGATTATGTAGAATGGCGCCAAACTGGGGTCAGCCAATGGTCCAACTAGCCCAGTATCCTGTCTTCCAACGTGGCAATGGCCGAGGCTTCAAAGGCTAACAGAACAGGCATAATCAAGTGTCCATCCCCTGTTGTCAGTCCTGCCTCATGGCAGTCAAAGGCATAGAGGGGCCCAGGGCATGGATTGTTCCTACAGCCTGAGGGGGGGGGGGGGGGTCTATAGCCACTGATGGACCTATCCTCCATGAATTTATCTAATTCTTTTTTGAACCCAGTTATACTTTTCACAACATCCCCTGGCAATGAGTTCCACAGGTTGACTGTATGTTGTGTGAAGAAGTACTTCCTTTTGTTTGTTTTAAACCTGCTGCCTATTAATTTCATTGGGTAACTCCTGGTTCTTGTGTTACTTGAAGGAGTAAATAACACTTCCTTATTCACTTTCTCCATACCATTCATGATTTTATAGACCTCTATCATATCCCCCCTTAGTCACCTCTTTTCCAAGATGAATAGTCCCAGTCTTTTTAATCTCTCCTCATATGGGAGCTGTTCCAGATCCCTAATAATTTTTGTTGCCCTTCTCTGTATCTTTTCCAATTCAAATCTCTTTTTTGAGATGAGAAGACCAGAACTGCACACAGTATTCAAGGTGTAGGTGTATGATGGATTTATACAGTAGCATTGTGATATTTTCTGTCTTATTGTCTATCCCTTTCTTAAGCTTTTTTTTTTACTGCTGCTGCACATTGAGGGGATGTTTTCAGAGAACTATTCATGCTGACTCCAAGATATTTTTTGAGTGGGAACAATTAATTTAGAACCCATCATTTTGTATGTATAGTTGGGGTTATGTTTTCCAGTATATATTACTTTGCATTTATCAACATTTAATTTCATCTGCCATTTTATTGCCCAGTCATCCAATTTTGTGAGATCCCTTTGATCTTTGCAGTCTGCTTTGGACTCAACTATCTTGAGTAGTCTGTATCATCTGTAGCTGCCACCTCATCCCTTTTTCCAGATAATTTATGAATTTGTTGAGCAGCACTTGTGCCAGTACAGCTCCACAAAGGGCAGGACAAGAGGCAAGGGATTCAAATTACAGCATAGCAGATTTAGATTAAATCTCAGGAAAAACTTCCTCACTGTAAGAACAGTAGGGCAACGAAACAGACTGCCTAGGGAGGTTGTGGAAGCTCCTTCACAGGAGGTTTTCAAAAGGAGGCTGGATGGCCATCTGTCTTGGACACAACAAATCCTGCATCTTGGCAGGGGTTAGACTAGATGACCATTTAGTCCCTTCAAACTCTATGGTTCTATGATTCTAAGTCCAAATGCACTGTATCTATTGGATCACCCTTGTCCACAGGCTTATTGACTCCCTCAAAGAATTCTAGTAGATTGGTGAAGCATGATTTCCTTTTACAAAAGCCAATGTTGACTCTTCCCCAACATATTGTGCTCATCTCCATTCTGAAAACTGACAATTTATTCCTACCACTACCCTTTGTTTTCTGTCTTTTAACCAATTATTGATTCGTGAGAGGACCTTTCCTTTTATCCCATGACTGCTTACTTTGCTTAAGCATCTTTGGTAAGGGACCTTGTCAAAGGCTTTCTGATTATCATTATGGTTTGGTGGATAGAGGGAATGCAGTGGACATAATATATCTGGACTTCAGCAAGACTTTTGACACAGTCCAACTTGACATTCTGATATGTAGGTTGGAGAAATGTGGGATCAGTGGAACTACCATTAATTGGATACATAATTGATTAATAATTGCAAACAATGAATAACTATTAATGGAATGATGTCACATTGGAAGGAGGTCTTGAGTAGAGTTCCAAAAGGATCAGAGATTGCAAACACTTTGGAGGATAAAGCTAAAATTCAGAGGGATCTTGATAAATAGGAGAACTGGGCTATAGACAACAAAATGAAATGTAACAAAGACAAATGGAAGGGGCTACATTAAGAGAAGAAAAACCAAAAGTACAAATACAGAATGGGGAATCACTGGAATGGCAGCAGCACTGCTGAGAATGATCTGTGTAGTTGTGGTGAATCACATCCTCAACATGAGTCAACAGTGTGATGCTGTTGCAAAATGTGCAAATGCAATTTTAGATTGCTTGAACAGAGGCATAGCACGCAAATCATAGGAGGTGTTAGTACAGCTTTATTCATCACAAGTTAGGCCTCAGATGGAGTACTATGTCCAATTTTGGTCACCAGTGTATAGCAAGGATGTAGAGAAACTGGAAAAAATCCAGAGACGAGTGACAAAGATGACCAAAATAATGGAATGCAAGCCATGAGAGCAAAGGCTGAAGGAACTGGGTATGTTTAGTTTGGAATAGAGGAGACTAAGTGGGGACATGATAGCAGTCTTCAAATACTTGAAAGGTTGTCATTAAAAAGATGTAGAAAGGTTGTTCTATCTTGCCACAAAGGGCAGGACAAAAGGCAAGGGGTTCAAACTACAGCATAGCAGATTTAGATTAAATCTCAGGAAAAACTTCCTAACTGTAAGAACAGTAGCACAATGGAACAGACTGCCTAAGGAGGCTGTGGAAACTCCTTCACTGGAGGTTTTCAAAAGGAGGTTGGATGGTCATCTGTCTTGGACACAACAAATCCTGTATCTTGGCAGGGGTTAGACTAGATGACCATTGCAGTCCCTTCTAACCCTATGGTTCTATGATTCTAAGTCCAAATGCACTATATCCATTGGATCACCCTTGTCCACATGTTTGTTGTCCCCCTCAAAGAATTCTAGTAGATTGGTGAAGCATGATTTCCCTTTACCAAAGCCATGTTGACTCTTCCCCAATATATTGTGTTCATCTAAGTGTATGATAATTTTTTTCTTTTTTATAGTTTCAACCAATTTGCCTTGTACTGAAGTTAGGCTTACTGGCCTGTAATTGCCAGGATTGCCTCTGTAGACTTTAAAAAAATTGGTGTCACATTAGCTATCCTCCAGTCATCTGAAGCTGATATAAGTGATAGGTTACACACCACAGTTAGTAGTTTTGCAATTTCATATTTGAGTTCCTTCAAAACTCTTGGGTGAATACCACCTGGTTCTGGTGACTTATTACTCTTTAATTTATCAGTTTGTTCCTGTAATAATAAGTCGCTATTATATAACACTTTTCAGTAGGTTTCAAAGGAGGTCAGTATCATCCCTGTTTTACAGATGGAGAAACTGAGGCAGGTGAGATGACTGCCCAAACTCACCCAGCAGGCCAGTGGCAGAGCTGGGAATAGAATCTAGCTTTCCTGATTCCCAGTACAGTGCTTTATCCACTAGGCAACACTGCTTCTCTTATTAGGATGTATTTTATATCATTATATTGGTTTAGCCCAACAGGCAATAATTTGAAAAAATATGCAGGAAGGCAAAGAAAGACTCAAGACAAGCTGCCTTTCAGCAAGCACTGGAGGGCTCTTACAGGACAATGCTGGAGCTACTAGCTTTGAAGATTTTGCCTCCTCTCCAGCTAACCTACAAAACTGGCTTGAGGCAAGACAGGAAAAGGCCTGTGAACACAAGAGCTCAAAAGAATTGTGGCAGGTTTAAAAAGAATACTCTCTGTCTTTTGAGAAGAGGGAAGGTGTTTGAGAGAACCAGATTGAGCCACATGATATCCTGCTGGGGGTGTTTGAGCCATATGATACCCTGCCTAAGGTTACGTCTGCACTACGGGATTATTCCGATTTTACATAAACTGGTTTTATAAAACAGATTGTATAAAGTCGAGTGCACGTGGCCACACTAAGCACATTAATTTGGCGGTGTGCGTCCATGGTCCGAGGCTAGCATCGATTTCCGGAGCGTTGCATCTGGGGTAGCTATTCCGTAGCTGTCCATAGTTTCCGCAGTCTCCCCCGCCCTCTGTAGAATCTGGGTTGAAGCCCATGCAGGGCAAAAATCATATTCGCCAGGTGGTTCTGGGTAAATGTCGTCAGTCTTTCGTTCCTCCAGGTTAAAGGCAACGGAGACAATCATTTCCGCGCCACTTTTTCCCTGGATTGCCCTGTGCAGATGCCATAAGCAAGGCAACCAGTGGAGCCCTGTTCAGCTTTTTTTTTTTACAGTCACCGTAGTGTAACTGGGATGCCACAGACAGAGGCGATACTTCAGCGCTACACAGCAGCAATTCATTGCTTTTGCATAGATAGCAGAAAGACGGTTACCAGTTGTTCTGTACTTGTCTGCTGGGGTAAAATTAGCAATGGAGGATGATGGTTATCTGTCCCCTAGTATAATGTTCCTGCTGCTATCATGGGTGCCCCTGGCTGAGAGTGGCCGGGGCGCAAAAGCAAAACTGGGAATGGACCTCCGCCAAGTCAATCCCTCCTTTAATAGTTTTCTAAAATAGAGTCATCTGCCTAGAATATGGGGCAAGTGTACTAGAGAACCAGTGTATCAGAAAGCGGCAGCTGCTCAGATGTCAGACCTGCAAAAATGAAAATGAGCTACATGCCATTCAGGGGGTGCCCCTC
Organism: Chelonoidis abingdonii; assembly: GCF_003597395.2. Classification (NCBI taxonomy): domain Eukaryota; kingdom Metazoa; phylum Chordata; order Testudines; family Testudinidae; genus Chelonoidis; species Chelonoidis abingdonii. The sequence goes on along the minus strand of NC_133769.1, from coordinate 246,111,826 downwards.
AACAACCCCCCGTGCTCCCTCCTCCCTCCAACCTTCCTGGTGGCTAACCCGTGCAGTGTCCCCACCCAATTCTCTGTCATGAAGTTATAAAGAATCAGGAATAATGAACACAATGATTATTAGTGAGGTAAAAGAGGGGAGGCAGCCTCCCTGGGCTATGAACAGTCCAGGCAGGACATTAAGCGGTGGGGGGAGGCAGACCCAGCATCCCATGCTATGATAGTGCCAGGCAGTATAGGAAGCTTTTCTTTACAACATGAAAGGGAGGGGGCCGGATTGAAGCCAGGCCCTCAGGTGCTGTGATGAAGATTGGTTACCAGCCGTTCTGTCTCCCATCTACTGGGAGTGGACCAAAGGAATTCATTCCTATTTTTTACCCAGGGACGCGCCCCACCCCAGCTGGCCTCAACCTCAGCCAGCCAAGAGAATATTTCAGCAGTTACAAGCACTGAAGGCACTCACAAGGCTGATCAACCATTAAGTACCGAATCCTACTGCAACCATCTACCACCGTGGAGGAGAGAGGCGCAAATAGCTGAGCTTTCAACTGCTTGCAGCATTCACGTCTACCAGGCACATTCAGATGACAATATGGGTGACATGAAAGAAGTCAAGACAACCGATTTCTTTCCTTTTCTTCACGTGGTGGTGGGGGGAGTAAATTGAGGAGGCTATTCCCTGAACCCCGGACAATTGTGGTTGAGAACCCTATAGGCAATTGGGAGGCTCAGCCAAGAAAGCAAGATACTTTTTCGAGACTACTGTGGGACTGTGGGATAGCTGGGTCCTCATACCCTCCCTCACCGGAGCATCCATCTGAGTCTCTGGCTCCCATTACTCTTGTCACGGCAGCACTGTGTAGCCTGGAGATTTTTTCAAAATGCTTTGCATTTCGTCTTCTGTAACGGAGCTTTGATAGAACAGCATTTGTTCCCCATGCCAGCGATCAGACTCCAGTATTTCCTGTAACGGTCCATGCTGCGAGTTCTTTTTGGATTGGAACTGCAGTGCCACCGTGTATCTGATCAGAGCTCCACCGCCTGGGCAACAGGAAATGAAAATCAAAAAGTTTGCAGGGCTTTTCCTGTTGTAACCTGCTCACGAGCAGCCCGAGTTCAGAATGGTGCCCAGAGCGGTACAGTGGTGCACTGTGGATAACACCGGAGGCCAATACTGTCATTTGCCGGCTAACACTACCCCCTAAATCCGATATAGTATACCAGATTAAGCGCTACTCCTCTTGTTGGGAGGAGTACAGAAACGAATTTAAAGAGCCCTTTATATTGATATAAAGGGCCTCGTAGTGTGGACGGGTACAGCATTAAATTGGTTTAACGCTGCTAACATCGGTTTAAACACGTAGTGTAGACCAGGCCTAGGTTACCCTTAGGGATGGACAGCCATTAGGTAAGATAGACATGCAGTAGTCCATTTTCAAATCCCTTTTCTTTAGATCTTTTGTTCCCACTGTTAAAATAAACAATACATTGGTTTTAAAAAAGCTGTCTGATCACTGCATGGCACTGGTCACAGATGCTCAAAGTTCATCTGAGTGACAAACCCACTCACACTTTCTGGGAAAGCAACGCTGATATACAGGGTGCTATATCCCAGAGCTCAGTAAGACTGGACGAATAGTAGAATTCCACCCTAAGAGAGGTAAATGCATCAAGCCAGACTCCTGAAGGGCTGCTCTCACAGAGCCAATTAAGGGGACACATCTTCAGCTAGCCCTGTAACCTTGACACATTCTCCCAGTATTGCCAATCCCCAGCAATTTAAAATCTTGAATCAGGCCCCCAAATAATGAGATTTACAAAATAATAAATTTGGGATATTTTTATTAGCCTTTTGGTTTTTTAGCTTTAAGGGTCACATTTTTCCAGTTTTTCTCCATGACCATGATGGCGAAAAACATTTTTTTTGATAAACAAAAGTCAAAATTTTCAAATAATCATGGAACTCCAGAAACTGAGACTTTAAGAAAAACATCAAATATCATGAGACTCATGATGAGAGGTGGCAACACCGTCTTTCTACATTTCATTTGGATCTGGGATGCATTACTGATGCTATTAACTGCACTCAGGAACACTACACAACAGTTTAAGAATTGCAACTTTTTACCAGAGGGGTGGTTACACTTCATGGTAGGTGAAGAAATTTCAGTCTATTTTGTACTGATGCTGGTTTGCCAGTGATAGTATAAGAAGGTTAAGGGGTGACTTTATTACAGTCTGTAAGTATCTACATGGGGGATAAATATTTAATAATGGGCTTGTCAACTGAGCAGAAAAAGGTATAATACAATCCATTGGCTGGAAGCTGAAGCTAGACAAACTCAGACTGGAAATAAGGCATACTTTTTTAACTGTGAGAGTCATTCACCATTGGAACAATTTATCCAGGGTGGTATTGGATTCTACATCACTGACAGTTTTTAAATTAGGATGGGATGTTTTTCTAAAAGATCTGCTCTAGGAATTATTTTAGGGAAATTCGATGGCCTGTCTTAGACAGGGGATCAGACTAGATGATCACGATGGTCTCTTCTGGCCTTGAAATCTATGAACTTGTACTGACACCGTATGACTAAGTCCACACTAGGAGTTGCACCGATTTAACTATTTTCTAATAGGGTTTGCCTTGCCTAGCTACATCAAGACAAAAATGACAGTGCTTTTTCTCCATTGGGATTGTACATTGAGATAGTGATCTCAAATTAGCTAGCTTGGTGTAAAAACACATCTGTTTTGCAGTGAAGACATGTATCTTTTGTCACTACACATTTACGTTTTGGCAGTAGGTTGGGAGTTAGAAGGTTAGGTGTGCATATGTGATATTATTTTCTACTGTGTAATACAAAGGAAAATGGTATTTGAGGTACTAACAAATGGTTGAAATAAACTTAACCTTTGTTTTTACTCTACAGGGAGCCATGATGCTATGACTTACTGTTTGGATAAAAACTCTGATGTAAGTGTCAATGAATCAAAGCTGTTGCAGGTGACAGATAAATGTATGCCCTGCATTGTACATCCTATTATTATGAAGTGGTCTATAACACAGGTAACCAACTATCCAACATTCTCAAACCTGAATTAATTGTCTTGTTTGAAATTTATTACATAGTATTGAATGTTCATACTTTTTTCAATTCAATTAAGGAATACATCGGTGCCTAGATATGTGAATAACATTTTTGGGCAAATTCTAAATACCATAGGTAGAGAAGTAAGACAAAAACATGGTGTACGTACCAAGTTTCTGTTTATGGGGAAGATATTTTTGGTGGGAGAGGCTGATATTTTTGGGGATAGAGGATTCATAAATAAAGACAATAGTTAAAGGGACACTGTTAACTAACTCCTCACATACCGCTTTCTAATCTGAATTAGTTAAGAATGTAAGAATGACCATCCTGTGTCAGAACAATGGGCCATCTAGCCCAGTATCCTGTCTTCCAACAGTGGCCAACGCCAGTTGCTTCAGAAGGAATGAACAGAACAGGCAATCACCAAATGATCCATTATCCCTGTAATCCAATCACAGCTTCTGGCAATCAGAGCATATGGTTGAATCCCTGACCATCTTGCCTAATAGCTATTGATAAACCTATCCTCCAGGAACATATCTAGTTCTTTTAGAACCAGGTTATAGTTTTGGCCTTCACAACATCCCCTAGCACTGAGTTCCACAGATTCTGACAGTCTTGACTAATAGCCACTGATGGACCTATCCTCCATGAATTTATCTAATTCTTTTTTGAACCCAGTTATACTTTTCACAACATCCCCTGGCAATGAGTTCCACAGGTTGACTGTATGTTGTGTGAAGAAGTACTTCCTTTTGTTTGTTTTAAACCTGCTGCCTATTAATTTCATTGGGTAACTCCTGGTTCTTGTGTTACGTGAAGGAGTAAATAACACTTCCTTATTCACTTTCTCCACACCAGTAATAATTTTATAGACTTATATCATATTCCCTCTTAGATGTCTCTTTTCCATGCTGAATAGTCCCAGTCTTTTCAATCACTCCTCATATGGAAGCTGTTTCACACCCCTAACCATTTTTGTTGCTCTTCTCTGTACCTTTTCTCATTTTAATATATCTTTTTTGAGATGAGGCAGCCAGAATTGCATGCAGTATTCAAAGTGTGGGAGTACAAGGGATTTATATAGTGGCATTATGATATTTTCTGTCTTATTAGCTATCCCTCTTCTAATGGTTTTTAATATTCCGCTAGCTTTTTGACTGAGGCTGCACATTGGGCAGATGTTTTCAGAGAACTATCCACAATGACTCCAAGATCTCTTTCTTGAGAGGGAACAGCTAATTTAGGCCTCAATATTTTGTATAGTTCGGATTATGTTTTCCAATGTACATTACTTTGCACTGATCAACATTGAATTTCATCTGCCATTTTATTGCCCAGTCACCGAGTTTTGTGAGATCCCTTTGTAACTCTGGACTTAACTATCTTGAATAATTTTGTACCATCTTCAAATTTTGCCACCTCCCTCTTTACCTGTTTTTCAAGATCATTTAGGAATATGTTGAATAGGACTGGTCCCAGCACAGACCCTGGGGCACACCACTATTTACATCTCTCTGTTCTGAAAAAGACCCATGTATTCCTACCCTTTGTTTTCTGCCTTTTTACCATTTACTGATCCATGAGAAGACCTTCCCTCTTATCCCATGACTGCTTAGTTAGATAGGGATGATATTTATTATAGGTAAGGCCTCTGTCTAGATCAAGGATCAGCAAGCTTTGTCATGCAGCCCGTCAGGGAAAGCCCTTGGTGGGCTGGGACTGTTTGTTTACCTGCAGAGTCCGCAGGTTCGGCCAATTGCGGCTCCCACTGACCGCAGTTCGCCATTCCAGGCCAATGGGGGCATCGGGAAGCAGCAGCCAGCAGATTTCTCGGCCCACACAGCTTCCTGCAGCCCCCATTGTCCTGGAACGGCAAACCATGGCCAGTGGGAGCTGCGATTGGCCAAACCTGCGGATGCTGTAGGTAAACAAACCTTCCCGGCCTGCCAGTGGATTTCCCTGACAGGCCATGTGCCAAAGGTTGCCGATCCCTGATCTAGATCAAAATATATGTGGTTTTTTAGACCTTTCACTCCAGAAAGCCACGTTCACCAACTGTCCTAGCAGAGTGATTAGGACAAGGCTATGGGAAAGAGTAGATAAGGCCTCCGTTTGTAGGAATTCAGAAACTGATTCAGCCTTCTTAAAAACTTTAATATTATAAATAAATACATAAAATAAAAATCCAGTATCCATGGGATTATTATTTCTGTTGAGGGAACATGACCAGGGAGCTCCCTACAGAAAATCTCTGTAAAGCCTTTGATCTGAGGAAAATGAATGCAGACATTTTAAGTTGCTGACCCTGCAACCTTTTCTCATACAAGCAGTCCAGATGACTTCAATAGGAGTATTACTGAACTCAGAACTCAGTATGAATCAGAACTGCTCATGTGTAGGGGTTGAACTTGGGTTGGTTCCTAAGCTTTTATTACGTAGACAATTTAAAGTCCTTTTTAAAAGATCTTAAACTAATCTGTGATTAGTGTCCACTTCATAAGGAAATAAAAACCCATCATGTCAGATGTTTCTGTAACTTCAGAGCAAGCTGTCAGCACCACACACAAACCTTTCAGCATCATTTTAGAGGTGAAAGATGTAATAGATTTTGTAATCCTAAAAATATGATAATTAAGATTGGACAATTTGATAAGCTTCTTTATAGTTCTCAAAATAAAGGAACACATGTCCCTTGCAAAAATTTAGGATTATTTTGTTGTTTTTGCAGCAAGGAGTCCTGTGGCACCTTATAGACTAACAGACGTATTGGAGCATGAGCTTTCGTGGGTGAATGCATCCAACGAAGTGGGTATTCACCCACGAAAGCTCATGCTCCAATACGTCTGTTAGTCTGTAAAGTGCCACAGGACTCTTTGCTGCTTTTACAGATCCAGACTAACACAGCCACCCCTCTGATATTTGTTGTTTTTACCATTCAGGAACTAAGTGTGTCAGAACAACTGGATGCCGGAATTAGATATTTGGATTTTAGGATTGCTCACAAGCCTAATGACTCTTCTGTGAATTTGTACTTTGTGCACATGGTATACACAACGGCTGTAGTAGAGGTATTGTTCTTAAATCTGGAGCATTCAGAAAGGAGTGCTGCTTAATTTTTTTTTAAAGAACCAACAACTACTTCTGAGTAAGAATTGCTTTGGGTGGGGAACACCGACTCCAAGATTTTCTGAACAGGTTATTCTTTCTTTAGTAACATGGGAACTTCAAAATAAGGAACAAAATATACTGCAGAGTTGATTGTTGGAACTGAAATTAATTTCTACCGTTGTCAGCGAGGCTTAACCTCCATGCAGCCACCTGTGAGCTGGAATTCTCATCCACTGTTCTCTGCAGACAAATGATTGCCATTTTCCAGGGTGTGTTTTGTGATGATTCCAGTATCTCATCTTGAGCCAGCCCATCACTCTGTGATGTGGGCACAAAGTGACTGCTTTGAGGAATAAGTGACAGAAAAATAAGATGGGATTTAAAATGTAATACAAGTACAATGTTTTTCAAGAAAAAATGCATTTATTGAAAAGATAATGACTCAGTCTTTTGGTCTTAAAATGTCACATTTTGATTGGTGTATTCCTGTACTGGCACGCATAGGGCCTGGCCATGCTGTTAGTTGCATATGACTTCAATGAGATGTAAGTGTCAGCAACTAATGGGATAATAAATGCCTGTCTTGTTATATAGCAAGACCATGGGAGTCAGGAGACCTGGGCTGTATCCCTGATTTTACCACTGACTCACTCTTTGACCTTGAACTAGTCCAGAAAAATGGGGATTCTATTTTCCACCTTTGAGATCCTCGGATGAAAGACACTGAAGATGCAAAGCCACTATATACCTTATATATATTGGTATATAAAGTGGAGAGCCACAAGTGGTGAAATCAGCATAGCTCTGCTGAATTAAAATCCAAAGGATGGCTTTCCAGCCACTATGAAACTTCCTGCAGAATGTCCCATATTGTCATTCATGATAAAGCTATGCTGATTTGCACCAGTGGAAGGTCTGGCCTATCATAAATCATAGTTTATGATTTATTTAATTCTCCCTTACCATCAGACAGGCTTTTCTAAGTTGATTTGACTTTACTTTTTTAGGATATTCTGTGGGAAATTTTAAAGTGGTTGCAGGCCCATCCTCAGGAGGTCGTTATCCTTGCCTGCAGGAATTTTGATGGATTGACCAAGGAACTTCATAATCATCTTATCTCCTGCATAAAAAATATTTTTCATTCTAAACTGTGTCCAAAAGATGTAAGTGCAGACATAATTTCTTTTAGAATGATACAGTAGTTTTTTGATTTGTGATATGCTTTACGTTATCATTATGTTCTTTAAAGCTATGGAAATATGTACCTGTTCTATTATAAACAACATAAGTGGGAATCAGTTATTAGAGATTTATCACATAAGTGATGTCATAGCGTGGAGTGGTCCTCTAAGGGAACTGACTCAGCTCCACCTGTGCTGTGTCATCCAATCCCAAGAAATGGGTTTGGACTTGGGCTTGTGATTGGGTCAGGTAACCAGGCATCCCATGATGGTATCCCAGGAGCAGGGCTTCCTATAAGAATGAGCCTGCTCTGTCAGAGAGGGGAAGACCAGGGAAATACTCTAAAGAAGCCCAGAGTTGGAGGGTAAGCTAAGAGAGAGCTGTGGCTTGCAGCCCTGACACAAGGGTAACTGAAGAGCGAGGAGGTGGGGAGGCTCCTGACCCATGGCCAGAGAGGACTGGGGAGGCCTTTCCATATCATCCAGATGGAAAGACCTGACTGGAGCTACCTGGTGTGAGGGTAGAAGCCGTAAGCGGAAGAGGCTTGAGGATATGCTGGACAGCAGGACCTGGGTTTGGGGGAAAACACTGTTGAGTCCAGCAAGGTGCTGAAGAAACTACAGAGTTGAGGAAAGACTTGTTTTGATTTAATCTGATATTTAAATGTGCTATCTTAATAAACCAGAACCCAAGAAAGGGTGTTTATTTGACTTGTGTGCTGGGGGGACAGTTACTGAAAAGCCCAAGATGGGGAAACTGAGGCAAAAATTAGTGGAAGGTTTAGGATATTAGCCTGGAGGCTTGGGAGACCTGGGTTCAATTTCCTGCTGAGCTACAGATTTCCTGTGTGACCTTAGGCAAGTCACTTAGGCCCAGATCCACAAAAGTACTCAGGCACCTAACCCTCAGATTTAGGATCCACTGGGATCTACAGAGCTCCCACTCAGGTCCAATCTAACCCTATGGTGTCGTGTCTTAACTCAAGTCTCACTCCACACCTTCATTTCCTCTGCAAAAATTCCCTGCCTAAGCCCCAGGATGATCCACAATCCAGGGCCCCATCTGGTAAGCATGCTCAGACTAGGGGCACCATTTGAGGGTGGCAGAGGGGGGGCGGGAACACCCCTGAGTTTCGTACAGGAGGTGTGGGAGCTCCTAGGTGGAGCTCTTAACTATAGCATAGCATGGTGTGAAATGTAAGTTCTGCAGAGGAGAGGTGTCCTTGGGGCAGGGAGTCAGTATTTTGGTGGGGTGATTAAGATAAGAAAGGGCTGCTGATTAAATTAAGTATCTGGAAGTCTAGCCTGTAAAACAGGAATCTTGCGTGTGTGAGAGTGTGTGTGTGTGTGTGTGAGTGTGTGTGTGTGTGTTGTTTTAGAGAGAACATAGGAGACTCAGAAAAAATACAGCCAAGTCCTCTGAGCCAAGATTACATTCACAAAAAGGGGGAGATTTGGGGGCGTAGGTGAAAATAAGGGGCCAAAACCAAGGGAAGGGCTAGTCGTGATATAGAAAAGTTCCCACTCTACCTGAGGTACTTATGTGGTCCCATCACTGTAGTATCTGAGCACCTCACAAGGTCTTAACTACTCCTCACAGCCCTTCAGTGAGGTAGAGCAGTGCTGTTATCCCCATTGTACAGATGACGCCATGAGGCACACACAGACCAAAGGCCAGATTTTCAAAGGTATTTAGTCACCTAGTGGGATTTTCAAAAGGGCCTATAAGGTTTGGTGCTTTGTAAACACCACTAGATGCCAAGCTGCATCTTTGGGTCCCTAAAATGTTTTGAAATTCTGTCCGTAAGGCACTGGCCTGAGGTCAGACAGGAAGTCCATGTGGGTGGGGAGTAGATCTCAGGTCCTTCAGGGCTAGCTCCCTATCCAGCAGACCAGCCTCTTGCTCTGCTGCATGCTGCAAAAAAAAAGGACTCTGATAGATGGGAACAAAACCAAGGTAGCCAGTTCTCTGAGACTCCAGCAAACAGTCCCAGGAAGTTGGGATGGATGTCATAGTGAGAGCACAGAGATCAGGATGGATAGAGAAAGAGAATCAGATGAGAGGAGATCATTTAACTCCCAAGGGGTGGCAGGTTCTGCCACATGCTGGGCTGTAGAGCAATGGCTGCTGTGCAATTTTACATTTTAACTGAAAACAATTTTGTCGTCATTTTTGGTTCTGAGTTTGAGAAAAGGAAGGAATCAGAAAGTGTCATATGAGTATCAGATGTGTTTATGCCTCAAATTCTTAGGGTTTCAGCTGTATCCAGGCCCATACCAGAACAAAGAACAGAAATCGCATCTACAGAGTCCATAAAGTTGACGATTATTGTCATTATATGTATTATTCACTGGGCACCATCTATGTGCTCAGCACTGTTCAGAAAATGTAGTCCCTGAGCCAAAGTGTATGAAATGTGTAGCCCTGGATAAGATGGCTCGGATATTTAAGTATGAAGTGTACAGTTATTAAGCACATGTTAATATCTGTGAGTGGAGGCGCTGATAGTGATAGAAATTTTACTTGATTAAGGACTAGAACAGCGGTGTGGGTTCGGGACCCCAAAATGGGTCAAGACTCTGTTTTAATGGGGTCACCAGGGCTGGCTTAGACTTGATGGGACCCAAGCCCGAGGGCTTCAGGCCTGGGTGGCAGGGCTCAGGTTACAGGCCCCCTGCCTGGGGCTGAAGCCCTTGGGCTTTGGCCCCCCGGCCTAGGGAGGTGGGGCTTTGGCTTCCCCTCAGCCACCCCGGCTGAGGGTGGTGGGGCTTGGGTGGGCTCAGGCTTCTTTTCCCCATCCTGGGGTCCAGACCCTCCCCCTGCCCTGGGCGGCATGCCCCGGAGGGTGGGGACACAGGCCGGGGGCTGCTTTCAGGCCCCCAGGCCCACTGCCCAGGGCAACTGAAGGATCTGGGGTTCCTCTCAGCAGCCCAGGCTCCCCTGGGTGGCTCTTACCATGGCCTGGCACTGGCTTCTGGCCTGGTCAGGGAGCAAGGTCTTGGGGGGAAGAGGAGGAGCTGGTCGGGAGAAGAGGAGGGACAGGAGTGGGGCCACTGAGAGGGCAGGGCTTCTGCATGTGTCTCACTTTTGCCTTTTAAAAAGGTGGTCACCGTAGCTCAGTGGTTCTCAACCTACTTATCATTGTGGGCCACAACATGTTACCTGGGCTGCAGGTTGAGAATCACTGTGCGCCCCTCTCCCCCCCAAGACCCCTGTGCCCAGTGCCTGCCCAGAGCCCCCTCCACAGAGTAGGGCCAGGAGTGGACCCCACTGCAGGGCTGGGTGGCAGGGCAGCCCCAGATGCTGCCATGTGGCAAAGACAGCAGAGCTCCGGTGGCCCCAGACCCTGCTGCGTGGGACAGGTCAGCCCTGGCAGCCCTGGACTCCACCGCCTGGTGCAGGTCAGCTCTGGACCCCGAAGTATGGGGCAGGGTAGGGCAAGGCAGGGCAGCACAGCCTCAGCGACTCTGGACCCCGCTGCGCCTGGTGGCTCCAGACCTCGCTGGGCAGGGCAGGGCAGGGCAGGGCAGGGCAGTCCCAGTAGCTCCAGACCTCTGCGACCTCTAGCACACAGCCAGGCCTCGGCTGTGTGCTAATTGGGCTGCATGTGGCCCACAGGCTGCACATTGAGAACTGTTGCCTTAGCTATATCAGTACATACCAGTTATCAACCAGCCTTCACGAAACAAAATACAAGAAGTACTTGTGGCTACCATGGCTACCACTCGGAAAGCAAAATACATTTATTCTTGAGCTAAAAGCACTGCAGAGAGAACACAGAGGTTCCTGTATGCATGCTAAAAGCTTATCAGAGATCACCACCTATCAGTCTTACAGGGCCCTAGTAAGCCAAAGTGTTTCCTACCCTTGCACAAGGGTTGAGGCAGGGCCAGTGCTTCCACTAGGCGACCCTAGGCGGTCGCCTAGGGTGGCAGGATTTGGAGGGCTGCCTTTTGCCACACTTAGCGGAAATTTGACAGTGGGTGGGTCCTTCCGCTCCAGGTCTTCAGTGGAAATTTGGTGCCCTGAAGATGCAGAGCAGAACGATTCCTGCTGCCAAATGTTCGGAGGAGGAGCGCAGCCAGCTAGGGCGGCAAAAACCCTGGTGCCGCTTCTGGTTGGGGCTGCCAGTGGACAGAGGGCTCTGTCCGTTTGCTGAATAAAAATGAAGGCCCTGTGTGATCTGTGTCAGTTCAAGCTGAGTTTTTTATACCAAAAGCCCTTTCTTTATCTGAGTCTCGGGGAAAACTCATTTTAAACCATCACATGCAAACACTTCTTGGGTGGTGCTTATCTAGAATTGTTTACAATCCTCAGGGTAATCACCCCCTGCTGCTTTTAGTTCCTAGAGGAGCTGTGGTAACCCTCCCCCATGGAGTAAAATACAATCACACATAGATATTGCATGGGATTGCAATATCTGTTACAATTCCATTGAAGGCAATGGGATTATTTGTATGAGTAACTGTTTATCACCATGAGGAAAGAGCTCACAATTTGGGCCACAGAAATTAAATGAGATTCTCTAGATATTAATTTAAAACCCTAATAGAATTTAACATTTTTAATTTTTAAGACACTATTAGATTTCATAGCAAGCACAGAAATCACTTAAGGCTGTGTATACTCTGCCACTTTCAGCGCTAAAACTTTAGTCATTCAGTGGTGTGAAAAAACACTCCCCTGAGCAACAAAAGTTTTAGTGCTGAAAAGCACCGGTATAGACAGCACTTTATCACGATGAGCCGTGCTCCTGGAGAGAAAGGTTCAGGGTGGTTATTTTTTATCACCAGGAGAGCTGTCGATAAAGTGTGTCTACGCTGCCCAGGTCACAGTGCTGCTGTGGCTGCACTGTAACATGGGCAGTGTAGACATACTCTTATATTTGATGGGATGGCTTAGAAACACTATAAAGAGTGTATCATTCTGTGTTACTTTCTGTAAGTTAGATAAATTTCTGGAGGACTTGTGTTTGGTTTCCTCTTAGTTTAGTTCACTAGAAATTTTTGCAAAATGGAAAATAGGCTGCATCTATACTAGCAAACTTTAGACGTGTAATTCTCCACCATTGCTATCACTAGCAGAGCTGCATTTTGCTATGGCTAAAAGTTTGCTAATGTGGACAAGGCAATAGAGTATATAAATATAGATTGAAAAATATACACTTCTCCTTTTCCTCTCCCCTCCCTTCATGCTTAAAATGGCCTCATGTAAAATCTCTTGTTTTGCAGTCCAGTAAAGGGTACATAGGGTGACCAGACAGCAAATGTGAAAAATTGGGACGGGGGTGGGGAGTAATAAGAGCCTATATAAGAAAAAGCCTCAAAACTGGGACTGTCCCTATAAAATCAGGACATCTGGTCATCTTGAGGGTACATAAGATGTTTGATAATTAGGTGAACTTTGTAATTGTACCTGTGAATTATACTGGCACCTAACAGATTGATTCATACCTAGTTCCTCTGACAGCATTCAAAACAATTCACTCCCCTAGTGTGCCTAGTCAGAGTGATGATGTTAAATGCACTTTTAAGGTAGTCCTGGGAATGTTTGTGGAGGTGTTTTTTTTAGTGAAATTTTTGTGCTAGTGCTCTCCTGACAGCTCTGGCCCTAAAGTTCTCTGATAGAATTGATACATAATGGCAGCAGCAGTACAGGCTTCCTCACACTGCGCCTCCAAAGCATGTCAGCTGTGTTCCAGAGGGACAGTAGGCTTTTTGATCCTGGACCTCTCTGCTACAACTGCCAACAAGACACTAATTAGTGCTAGTGCTTTTGTGATGTGGGCTTCTCCACTAGGGACTGGATTGGGACCACCTACTGACTTCACACAACAGCCAGCAGGTGGTAATGAGGTTCTCTATTGAACTTAGGCTGGATTTGACCTGCCAACCTAGAGGTGAGAGAGGCTTGCCATCCTACTCCATTGCTTTGAACCCACCAGCCCTCCAGAAAGCGTTTGATTTAATAATAACAGATTATTTAATGATTAAATTCTAAGAGTTACAATTTTCAAGTTTTTTTTAAAACCAGCTACAAGGTACAAGAGCTTTGAGCAGTTAAACAATTAACATTTCAAAGAGACACATGAACAGTGAGACTTCTCTGGAGACTGGAGGGCTACAATAATGATGGCCCTGTTTACTATTTGAATTAAATCTTTGAAGTTACTGTATGTACTGGTAACCATTCAAGATTACCATTTCAAAGAGGTTTATGCAGCAGAGTTAAAATAGAACAATTCTGGGGAAAATTAGATGATCCTCAATATTCAAGGCCTCAGCTGAAAACATGAGTGACACTGTTTTATTTCAGAGTAGCAGCCGTGTTAGTCTGTGGGTATGGCTACACTTCGAATTTCAAAGCGCTGCCGTGGCAGCGCTGTTGGAGCGCTGCCACAGCAGCGCTTTGAAGTAAGTGTGAGTGTGGTCAGAGCAACAGCGCTGGGAGAGAGCTCTCCCAGCGCTGCATGTAAACCACTTCCTTTACGGGTGTAGCGTGCAGCACTGGGAGCCGCAGTCCCAGCGCTGCCGCTCTGATTACACTGACACTTTACAGCGCTGTATCTTGCAGCGCTCAGGGGGGTGTTTTTTCACCCCCCCTCAGCGCGAAACTTGCAGCACTGTAAAGTGTGAGTTTAGCCAAGGCCTAAATCTGCAAAAAGAACAGGCGTACTTGTGGCACCTTAGAGACTAACACATTTATTTGAGTATAAGCTTTCGTGGGCTACAGGCCACTTCATCGGATGCAAAAAATCAAAGCATTCTTTGACCTAAAGTCTGGATTAACAGAACCAATATTAGAGAAGGTAATGGAATAGATTATTTGTATTCAGAATGGCCAGCCAGAGTGAGATGAATTAAACTGCCCTCACCACAAAAGGAATATTTGATACAAAATAATAAAGGTACTGGATCGTGATGGGGCTATCATACTGTGCTGTAGCTTTCAGTGCTGGATTCTTGCTTCTACCACTTATGCTGCTGAACCTGACATGTTGCCAGCCCTTAGTTCTGGTAAAATGGTATAAAACTCCTTTTAGTTCTACTGGAGGGGAAGATTTCAAAAATCTGGATGGTGGTGCCAAGTCTGGGATGAGTGACCAAAGTAATTATAGTAGGTGCGGCGTTTGATCTCAACCTGCTTTAAAATTACACATTTCTTTAGTCTCCTTCTCCCCCCTCAATGGATTCTCTGCCCCTTCCCATTTCAATGATGGTGCAGTGGGGAGATATTCCCTTTCTTTGTGGAGAGTTGGGGAGAGAAGTATGGAGATAGGAAGATGTTTTCCTTGCTCTGCCCACTGCCCCACCACACTGAAGTTGCTTCAGGGAAGAGCAGGAATGGATTACATAGCAAACACTGGCAAATCAGGGAGGGTAGAAGAATGACACTCTCTAAGCATTCAGGGTTCTTAGCATAGCAGTCTGAGGTGCATGTGCAGTAGAGCCATGAAACAGATACAGGCTAAATAGCCTTTGAGAATAAGACATGAGGTAAACATTACTTAAAGAACATGAATGGATCACATCTAGTCTCTCAAGGAATCAGAGAGAGGGGCCAATACATTGAAATGATCTCGAAGTAACTGTGACTTTTGCATTTCAAATTACATCCCTTATCGCCTGAAGCATCCCACAAATCATCTTAAAGATAGGTGAACTGGTTCTGATTCATAGGCACTAGAGATTGGGATGATGGGGATTGTGAGAGAGGGGAAGAAGAGGGTCAGGCTGGTGACAAGGGTTCTCCCTTGACAGACCCAGGAGAGTCGGTCTGGTGAGGGAGTGCTTCCTTGAGGGCTCTGGGAGGGAGTTGTTGTTTGCCAAACCTGCCCCCCCACTCTTGCAGTACTATTAGCACCCTTGTCTAGAGCTGGTGTGTGTTTGTGGAAGGCATTGGGGGAATTGTGGTTGCTTTCCTGTTAGAGAGGAGGAAAGAGAACTTGTAATTTGTGCTCTAAATAGAACTGCCAAAAAGATGGAGACTTTCTGATTCCCCAAAGATCTCAGGTTATTATTACCATCGCAGAGCTCTCTCAGCCTGAAGCAGCTTCTAATTCACCTGGTGCCAGCCCTTTTTGTTGGCAGGTTTAGCAGCATTGTCTGAATTGAGCCTGCATCTATTTCATTTTAGAGCAAGTTCATGTCTTAGCATGTCAATTTTTAGAGTTGCCCAGGAGCTAGTCATCCAGCTCCTGTCAACTCTAACAGTAGAACTGTCATTCCTTTCAGGTGGTTCCAACGCTACGGAACATGTGGACATATCGGTACCAGGTTATCATCTCCTATGAGGATGTGACTGAAGTAATGAATCACCATGAACTATGGCCTGCAATTCCATATTGGTGGGGAAACAAGACTGCAGCCCGAGATCTTATTCAGTATCTGGAACGTATGAAAAAGAATGGGCGCCCAGGTACCTATCACATCCCACTTACAGGTGGGGCCGGATTAACTTTTTGTGGGCCCAGTGCCAAACATATTTGTGGGCCCCCATAAGGCAAGGTGGAGGGGGGTGGGATGGTCAGTCTCCAGAGTGAAGGGCAGGCTTGGGGCAATGAAGCACAGCGTGGCGGGAGCAGCCCCACTCTGCACAGCCCAGCAGGAGGGCACTGTTTATAAACCTGCAGCTGTCAGACGCACACTGGCCTGCCCACCCCTGTGCTGCCAGCATGCCCCTTTCCCTTGAGAGCAGGCCCCCCCCGCCCAGTGCCCCACCCTTATGCCCAGTGCCCCCTCACCCAGAGACCTCAACTAAGATCTCTATGTCCAGCCTCCACCCCTCCCAGAGACCTCCCCTGCTGGCCTCCCACCACAACTGCACCGCACCCTGCACACCAAACTGCTTGCCTAGCGCCCCCCCCACTCATAGACCTGCCTACCACCTTCCCCACAGTCCGACCATCACAGCTGCACAGCACCCCATATTCCTGAGGGCATTCTGCACCGAAAAGTTAAAAATTCTGTGAACAGGATTTTAAAATTCTGGAAATTTTATTTGTCAATAAATAAATGTGGAGGCTCCAACATGGCAGTGGGGAGCACAGGCCACTGGTTGCATGGAGGTGGGAGATCACTGGGCAGCTCCCCCCTGGACAAGGACTCACCAGTGAGGCTGCACCTGACCCTGAAACACTGCGAGGGCCAGGCCTGCTCCAGAAACATCCTGGGGCCCTGCCTCTCTGTGCCAAACACACCAGCCCGGCAGCAGGATCCATGTACAGAGGGACTTAGCATGGGGGTATGAAAGTTCTCTGTGGGGCAATCTGGTGTGGGTGGCTCAGTGGGCGATCTGCATGCACAGAAGCTCATTGGGGGGGTTCCAGGTGCAAGGGCAATGGGACTCTGCAGGGGATCCAGGTGACGGTGTTTGAGGCTCAACAGGGGGCAGTCTAGGTGCAGGGGAGGTGGGGTTCATTTAGGTAGGGGTCCAGGTGCAGGTGGTTGGAGCTCAGGTGGTTGGAGCTCAGTGGGGATGGTGTCTCGGGGGGTCATTGAGATGGTACAGATGGGGCTTGTCAGGGTGAGGGTTTGATGGGCCTGCTTAACAGGGCAGCCCCAGCTTCTGCCAAGGGGATACTGCATGCTAGACTCCAGCTTCCCCCTTGCCTCCGCTTCCCCCATTCCCTTCTCTTCCCCATCCCATACCCCTTCCCCACCACTTCATCTCCTCCCCACTGCTCCATCTCGTCCCCACTCCACCCCCTTCCTTCCCGCCATCCCATGCCCCATCCTCACTGCTCCATCTCCCCGCCCACTCCACCCCTTCCTTCCCCCTTGCCCCTTCTTCCCCCATCCCTTTCTCTTCCCCATCCCATGTCCCTTCCCCACTGCCCCATCTCCACCCCACCCCACCCCATCCCACCCCCTTTGTCCCCCCTGCCTCTTTCCCCCAGCTCCTGCGTCCTTGCCCCCTTCTCTTCCACATTCCATGCCCCGTCCCCACCACTCCTCCCCAGGCTTGGGGGGAAGAGGGGAATTGCCCTCCAGCACAAGCTGGTGGAGCAGAATGGGTTGGGGCTGGGTCGCTCCACTTCCTGTTGCCTGGTGATTGCAGGGCAGGCCCAACCCCGCACTCACGGGGCAGCGGGAACTGAAGTGACCGGCCCCAGCCCGTTCTGCTCTGCTTCCCTGGCTTCTGGACTTTGGGGAAGTGGGGAACCGCCCCCCAGCACTCACTGGCTGCATGGCTGGGAGCTGGTGGAGCGGAGCGGGCTGGGGTCGGGTGGCTCCACTTCCTGTCGCCTGGTGAGTGCAGGGCGGGCCCGACCCCTGCTGCAGTCCCCCAGTATGGGGTGGGTTGGGGAGGGTTGGGAGTGGGGCAGGGGTGGGAAGAGGCGAGGTGGGAGTGGAGCAGGAGCAGGAGCGGGGTCAAATTTCTTGGCTGGCTCAGCTCTCCGGGGGATCAGACTGGCCGGGGTCCCTTCTGACTCTGGGCCCAGCACCATGGTAAACCCAGTAAAGCTTACATGAACTAGGAACACACTTAGGAACAAGACATGAGTAAAACCCCCAAACTACTTATTGCCAACATATGCATTTGGGCCTGATCCACAAAGATACGTAAGTGCCTAAGTCCCAGTTTTAGGCTCCATGGTGATCCACAAAACTCCTGCTGAACCTTGTAGGTGCCTTAACTTCAGCCTCTGGTCATGTGCCCTGCTGCCTCTCTCTAGGCATCTGGATGCTTATTTTGCTTATGAGGCCTGATCTAGCAAGTGTGCTCTCAAGCTGCCTACCAGATCAGGTCCCACTTAAAATCTGGCTGGTGGTGGTGTGCATCTTACAACTTTTAACCAAGTGGTCAGAACACTCACCTGGGATGTGGGTGACCCAGGTTTAATTTCCCCATCTTTGCCAGAGGAGGAGAAAGGAGACCTCTGTTTGAATACTGTGTCTCAGCAGGGAGCTTTAACTACTGGGCTATGGGATATTCTGAAGAAGGATGCCCTCAATTTCTCCTGTTGATGCTGTTCTGCTGTGGGTGAAGTGAGAGTGATGGGAGCAAGGGAATTGAACTCTGGCTCTCCCACCTCCCAGGTAGGTGCTTTAACCACCAGTCTGTCTCTCTTTGGCCCAATGACTGTTCTAAACAGGAGATTGGGGGAGGGGGGGTCTGAACAGTCATTGGACCAGACCAGAGAAAGCGAAAATGACTGTAGCTTAGGGTGCTTAGGATACCCATCTTGGAGACCCAGGATCAAGCTCCCCTGCTCTAATCACACTTTCATTCTTTATTCACAGTGGAACATCTTCACCAAGAGAGACCGAGGGAGCCCCACACCTGAATATCCCATAGCTCAGTGATTAGAGCCCTCTCTTCAGGTCTGGGATGCTCTTGTTCAAATTCTTTTGCCGCTGCAGGTAGAAGAGGAATTGAACGTGAGTCTCCCACATCTCAAGTGAATACCCTAGAAGTTAGATGGTGCCCCCTTCTTCTGTGTGGAGAGAGGCAGATGCCTAACTCAGTCTCATCAGAAACAATGTAGACACCTAACCCCCCTGACTCCACGAGAGGGATTCCCATTCATGGATGGCTAGCAGAAATAGGCTGAAATCCAGGCTGCAGGGAGGGACCAATCTCTGTCAGAACTGAGAGGGCTTAGGACATACCCCTTTCATCAGCATCTCCCATTAGCTATCTTAGGTGGCTCCCTGTGTAGCGTGCTGGCTTTTTGGATCACATTGTAAGGTGCCTATTTCTCTCAATGCACCATTGTATTGGGACCCTAAGTACATAACTCAGGTATTGTGGATCCAATTGATATTTTCTAGGCGCCTAAAAGTTAGGTGCTGCTGGGCCCAGGATCACAGTGCTTAAGTCCCTTTATAAATCTGGGCCTTAATGATGGAAGAATTGTGAAAGTGAAAGCTTTACAGCTTGACTTTATGCTTTGGTGCGTCACAGGAGTGCTGCCACCTCAACAGAGATGTTTTATCTGTCCAATTGATCTCTACAAATTAAGGTGTATCCAAGCATTGTGAGGGGGGTAAAAGAGAGAGAGTGCTATTGTATACCTGCCCCTCTTTCCCTCTCCCTACCTTCCACATTCTTTCTTTTCTCATTTTTTGCATTTCACGTAATTAATAGGGTTTAAAAGCCTCAACCCACTTTCTGTATCAATCTGCTTCTCCTCCCTGTTAGTGATGTACTACTTTCATGGAAATTGCCTCCATATAGATACCTTTCCTTTAGAGTTGGGCATTATGCCATGTATTATGGGGACAACTGTTCTTTAATGGTTAATCAACCTTTGTTATATGCCTCAGCTTGTACACCCTCAGTGTACCCTCAGATACAGACGTAAAAGGAGGCATGTCAGCCCTTCATTTTCTTCCTCAAATAGAGATGCAGGGATGGTGAGTGATGACTGGGGAGGAACAATGGGCCATATTAGATAACTGATATTTACAGGGGACTCCTCAATGAAGCCATTACTTGTTAGCCTGTAGAAGCTGAGGCAACTCTTATGGAGAACCCTATGACTGGATCTTGCCACAGATATTGTGCAATACTGTTCATAAAAAGAAATTACCAAATCAAGGCACAATATGGCCCTATATCTATATAGAGAACTCCAGTTACTGTTAATTGACCTATAATATGTCTTCACTATCCGCCGGATCAGCGGGCAACGATCGATCCAGCAGGGGTCAATTTATCCCATCTAGTCTAGATGTGATAAATCGACCCCCAAGCGTTCTCCCATCGACTCCTGTATTCCAGCTTGGCAAGAGGAGCAGGCAGAGTCGACAGGGGAGTGGCAGCAGTCGACTCACTGTGGTGAAGACACCATGGTTAAGTTGATCTAAGTACGTCGACTTCAGCAACGTTAGTCACATAGCTGAAGTTGTGTAACTTAGATCAATTCCCCTCCCAGTGTTGACCAGGCCCTAGGTTTCACCTTTATGAAAATGTTTCTTGACTGATGGAGATTAGCAAGCAGGGAACATTTTCTTACAGGATGAGTAAATTAAGTGACTATATATGGAAGCATGTGGGCCTGAGTTAGGTTAACTGGTTTTTAATTGCTCCATATCTGCATAGCATAGTTTATAACTCTAAGAGAAAGTGAGCTGTTGAGACAACTCCAGTTACTGGAAAGGTACTAATTTACTGGAGGAAGCTCCTCTGCTAATTATTCAAGAAAAAACACTAGATGTAGGGCTGAGTCAATGCTCAGTAATGACAGATACTAATTTAATGTTTCCTCCCCGCCCCCCAGACTGTTTCTTTGTTGCAGGGATTAACCTTACTTCAGACTTAGAGTACATTCTGGCACATCCATTTGGATCCTTGAAGAAAATGGCCCTTTCTAGCCTTCCATACTTGAAACTCTGGATAAAGAAACAGTATCCAGGACCAAAGAGGGAATGTATCAACATCATTGCTGGAGACTTCATAGGAAATTATGATTTTGTAAATGACGTGATCGAACTTAACAAGAAAATCATCCCTCCATTACATTACCATGGTAATGAGACTGAATTAAAGGATGTTTCATGACTTTCAGCTTCATAATCTTGGTATGATTGAGTAGCTTTTCATCAGCTCTCACAGGGAAGGCAATTTTCCTGGTTCAGATACATCATGTGTGTATATAAATGATGCTTCTTCCCCCCAGGGATGTTGTAAAGATTCATTAGTTGACTCTTTCGTACCAAAATCAGACTTTAAAATACACAATGCTTACGGCAAGCAAAACTTCCTAAAACTAGGGGAGGGAGAAGAGCAAGAAGGCTTCTCCTTAAGTTCTCTAGAGCCCTTGCCACCTAGGTATAATTTAGCTGGGAAGAGCACAAATATTGCAGTAACTGGTGTTGGAGAATATCCTAAGAACCCTACTCATCTTTCGCAGAACTTAGAAGATAAATTTGTTTACTGTTGATTTTTTTCTTTAAATATATTCTTAATACAAATAGTTTCATTTCAATAAAAAATGTTAGTTATGGATTTAAATATTTGTCTGTGTGTGTTTGCAACCTAAACATCTCAGTATGTGCACCAGTGAAACTGATTAGTTTGTTTTCATGGGCCAAGGTGAGTGAAATGTTAAAAGTACACAACATAATTAGCAAATGGAAAATTAGATTTTTAGAATACATTGTTTTGATAATCTAAGGCATTATTACTACGCCTGTAAGTAAATTTATCAAAACTGACAGTGTTCTTAAAGAATCTTGGCATTATTCTGGAATATGTCAAGTTGGTCATCAGGTGGGCATTTTGGCATCTTGGGGGGAAATGGCAATACTGTACCTAAGAGGGTGCTGAATTGATCCTTTAGTGTCTCTCTTACACCCTGGTAAGTTTATTATTATAATGTTCATCAGCAGTCTCTATGCCAACATACTACTATTTAGTATTCCTAAGGCCTGAAATTGCCCCTTTTGTAGTCATGCCAATTCTGACTTCAAGGTAGCACAACTAGACCCTCTGAGTAGATTTTTGCCCATTTAGCTTGAAATGTCTTCAAAGAAGGGGCTCTTATGTAGTGCCCAGTAAAATACAAGCAAGATTTTTTAAAAATGTTTTTCACACTTCAATTGAACTATAATACGCTATGGACTAAAGTCTACTTTAATTTACACTGATGTAAACCTAGAGTATCTTTAGTGGAGTTCCAAGTTCATAGGACTGGAAGTGACCACCTGGGTCATAAAGTCCAGTCCCCTACTATTGTAGGCAACCCTTTCATAAATGTATCATGCTCCATTTTAAAACTAGTTATTTCCCCCACTACCCCTAAGATTGTTCCAGAACCCCACTCCTTTGATGGCTAGACATCTTCCAATTTCCAGAGTAAATTATGCTCTAGATTAATATTTATATAACTGAAAACAGCCTGCCCCCGCCCTTTACTTATGCAATATCTGCTTTAGTTGCTATTTTGTTATCTGGACTTATTTGAACATTGCAAATCACGGGTTTTATGCCATGTACAGATTGTTAATACTATTTTTCTGTTTTAGTTTTTGGATAAACTAGGTGCATTTTTATTGATCATGAAAGTGAGGCCCAAACATTGGCAAGAGCCAGGAACAGAGGAGGCAAGTGTTGCATAAACTTCATCATGTAGCATAAGCTTTATTGTGCAGCTCTGTCAGTATACCTCATTCTTTAGATGCACAACACACTTTTAATGCCAGTGGTGGGTTGTTAAGATGAACAAACATCCACTAGAGACAAGACTGAACTCAAATGTTATCTGACCCCAAATCATATTTGAATTCCAGAAATAAATGGCAAAGAAATTGCCTCTTTGTGAAACTTCACACTGATTTATGGGTAGTGTGTCAATGGAAACCCAAACATTGTTTAAAAACAACTGTCAGTCTGTCATGGCATTTTTTATCCATGTCCTCTCTGTTTATTGTTAGTATATAGCAGTGAGGTATTTTGTTGGTTTATAAAAGTGTAAATAATTTTTTTCAGTGTGTCATTTGCATAAAATGTTGTATCACATGTATTTAGATGTTTTTCTGCACAGTATTGTTATCTTCCCTAGTAAACTTTTATTCACTTCTATGATACACACAAGAATTATTTGCCTCACAGTTCTCTCTAGTGTTGCTACATTTTCTGTTTCCTATTCATTCATAGTCTTTTTTTTCTTTCCTTTTTTGTAAATATTACATTCTTCTAAGTTTAAATTTGAGATATCATTTCCTTGGCTTCCTTGTACTGGAATTCTGTGGTTAGCTCATAATAGGCCTACAACATATTGTGCCATCAGGTCTGATGCAGAAATCCCTATTGATGTTTACAGTCAGATGAGTTCTGTCAATAGCTCTGGCCCACACTGAGATATCAATTCTTAAGCAGGAAACATTTAACTTCATCCTTAACATCTTCTATAATATTTAAAACAAGTATTCAAAGATAGGTCGTAGTTCCTTATTTTGTTTGGAGATCTGTGTTGTAGAAAAGTTTGCTTTTTCTATTTCCTTGCTTAAAACTCCAAAGAAACATGTACTTTTACCCTCATATAATTAACTAAATCCTTTGTACTAACCTTTTAGTAAGCAAAATGCTTAATGAACACAGCAACCTCTATTATTTATAAGATGCTTAAGCAACTGTGTGGTGGCCAGCAATCTCTCTTTTCCCTCTACAGTTTATAATTTCCCATCATGAAATAAAAGTGACCAGGACCAGCAGTAATAAACAATATTTATTCTTAAACCTGTTACATAAAAACTAGTATACATGATTTAATAAACTTGGCAATTTGCTGAAACTGAATTTGGTTACCACACAGTGGTTCGCAAACCTGCCAGGGCCAGAGTTTAGAGCAGTTGTTTTGTGCAGTTCCAATACACACTGACAAATGCTTCGTAGTTTGAAATTAGTACTTTCCTCGGTGTGTGTTTGTTAATGGAAAGAGGCTGGAGGTCTGTAACATTTCCATGCAGAGGCATTTAGGAAATACTGACACCATTTCACATAACTCCAGCTTCAGCTCAATGTCATATGTCCAAAATACTCAAGTGGGCAGGACTGACACAATCTCTACTGCATATGAACACAGGGATTATTACCTTCATTTCAAATAGCCTTACTGCCAGCTGATTAGTTCTTTTTCCAAAGAGTATTGCACAGAATAAATAACTTGTTATTGTGGGAAAAGTTTTTTGTACTTGCCCAAGGCAGAATTACTTATGATCACCTTCACGTTGGCTGTGCCATTTTCAGGTATAACATCCACTTCCTGAACTGTTGCTTCTTTATACAGCCAACTGAAAAGAAGAACTCATCAGCATCTTACAGGCTTTCAATAATGCACAAAACAAGCCTTTATTTTACATCAAGTACATGACATTTATCTACATTTTAAATGTAAGTAAGTCCATACTTTGAAACAAATAAGCCTAACAAAGGGAAACATTCTTATTTTTGCTCCCAAAATAAGCTACGCCTGTTCTGAAAAGAGGTATAATACTTCACAAAACGTCTAAGATTTGTGGTCTTTTATTGGATTCAACTGTGGCTCTAGCTCCAATAGGTTGTTTGTTTGGAAAAAAAAATTGTATGCATATATATAGTAAATAAAACAATATAGAAGAATCACTTCTCATATGTCCTCCACAAAAGAACACTTTAAAAAGCAGAATTTAGACTTCTTTGGGAGGTGATATCATTTCATCTGAGTTTGGTCAGGCAAAACTTCAAAAGCTGTCTCCCCATTCTTATCACAGGTTGAAACCAAAATTAATACAATTTGTCAACTTCTCAGAAAATAGTTTCATATATGTATACATATACACACACCTGCCTTTCAAAAAGTCTGACTGTAGAAGTCACAATTATTTACCTTAGCTGAGGTCCAGCTAAGTTGACTTTAATTGTCAGAATCCTTTTCCCAGTTGTTTTCAAAACTATTCTCTCAATCTCTTCTTTCAATTCTTCTAATCCATATCCAAGAAGAGCAGAAACAGCTATAGCATTTGTTTCAGGGGACTGATACCTGGAAGACAACAATTGTCAGCTAGAGATGTGCTGGCAGAGCAGATGACTTAACTGTGACGCAGGAATTTAACAGCAGATGAGAGGCTCTACCTCTAAAAAGAGTAAAGGCTGGATATGTTCCAAAAAGACTATTTAGCTGTATATTAGGTTCTGGTGTCTGACTACACAGACATTTTATCTGCAGATGATAATGAGCTCTGATCTTATTTTACTTCTAAAGACAAGGCTCTCCAGATCCTTATATAAGGAAAGGACTGAGGAACCAGTATCCTAGTAGTGTATACAAAAGGTGGCTGGAAGGTCCCTGAAGGTCTGGAAAACTAGATTCTTTGCAAGTATTTGTAAATGCTACAATGAAACTAGGAAACATGAGTTAAAGTGCAAGAACAGTTTTAGAACTGTACTTTTCCTCTTACCGTTCTATCAAATCCACTTTGTTATGAACTTCTACAACTGAATCCAGTAAATGGCTTGGAAGATTAAGATTCTTCAGAACAGATAAAACACTTGCTTTCTGGAGGACAGTTTCTGGATGACTAATGTCCCTCACATGAACTATTAAATCCTAGCAAATATAAGTAAACAATATGATTACTGGTGATAATGGCTGTTTTAAAATAATATTTGGCATTTCTTTTTCACGAGACATTTCTTTGTAGTGGCGAGTACACAGACAGGTTAACAAATTAAGCTGTATTTCTGGAACAGATTTCAAATCAAGACCAAAGTGGAAGGCTAGATATATAGCTGGTCTGTAGCTTGGTTCATAAAGGGTTGCAACTGCCTCATATGGCTTCAAAACAAACCCTCCCAACCAAGTTAGTTATGATTTTCTTAGGTTTCAGTGAGAAATTGGCTCATCCTTCTAAGCCAAGGTTGAGCAAAGGCAGGGACTTCAAAATTACAGCGGAAAGAGAGGTAATATCCCTGAAGAAATCCAACACCAAAAAACCCCAAACACTGCTTGTGTAATTTTGGGGAGGTAAAGAAGGAACAGCTCAGACCCCACTTCAAAAAGCTTGTAAGACGGGCAGTGATTTTTATCCTAGCCATCAGAAACTGGGATATTAGGTAACACATGCTTTTTGTAATGCTATAAAACACTCTAGAACATTTATTCTTTCCTATAGCCTTTAGTACACCTGTGTCAGTGATGGAGAGCCTCTGGTATGCAATAAATCTTTTGGCACAAACTGTAAAAACAGTATTAGGCCTTGGTGCACCTATGACCAGAGATGTGGGCAAGAAGCATATTGCAAGTCACACACTACAGGCACCCAAAATATAGCAGCCTTTTATTTTTAGCACCTGACTTGAAATGGTTCAGCATCTTGGGCCTATATATTATTGTAAAAGTTTCTAAACACAGAGATCCAAAAGTAACATCGTGCATAAACTGCAATAACTAGGCAGAAAAGGACAAATAAAGAGAGTTGGAGTCTTAGCTTTCAAAATGTCATTATGAGTCTTATACGTTAACTTGGTGTTTACATATCTGTGGATGTGTATATGAACTGTATGGCTCCCATGCCATTTGAAATTCATTTTAATAGCGCAGTCTTTAGAAAGTATATTTAAATTAATTTCATGATTATTCACACCTACTGGGCTGTTATTTAACAGTACTGAAATAAATTTAATTTGAAAAAAATTTCTAAAAAATTTCTCCCGACATCTTTATTTTAAAAAAGCTATTCTCAAAGATCTGTAAACCTCTGTCTAGATTTTTATACAATTCTATTGGAACAGACATAGATACTTTGTATACATTTTATTTCTGAAACCTTGTTACACTTAAAAATACACAAAACATAAAAGTGGAATACTGGCCTAGGACAAGATACTGTGCAATAGTGACGATAGTATCCACCACCAACCAAATGTTGCAATAAAGCAAGTCAGATGTGCCACTATAAACAGCAAGCCAGTTAATTCCACCCCTCTGCAAAGGTGAAGACTGTCCCAAAGACAATAGTCTAGATATTGATATGTTTTAGAATCAATTACTTACTGAGTAAGCAACATCTTCTAATGTGGCTGAAAAGGACTCAATGAGATCATGAGGCAATTCAGAGAGAAATCCTATAGTGTCAACATAAATAACTGCCAGGTGTGAGGGTAGATAGCCAGCGTGAGCTGTAATATCAAGAGTGGCAAACAGTTGATCTTGAGGCTGCAATCCTTCATCTCCAGTCAATGCCTTAATCAAAGTGGTTTTCCCTAACAGAAAATAGAGCTGAATAAAACACAGTTTAAACAGACTGCTTCAAGTAAAATTAACATATATGGCTCAATGGGATACAGGAACTTTTACTCCTAGATCACCAGTGTAAATCCAGCTCATGTTGGTACTGACTGAAAATAAATTACTATCTTCTGGCTCTCTACAGAAAGTTATAAAGTTAGAATGGAGTCTTAACCTAGTACCCATTTTGACCAGTGATAAGGATACATATTAAGAGGCATAATCTCCCTTTGTACAGTATGCAGAATGCCTACTGACAATAATGGAAAATGAGCGATTATCCAGTGCAAAACATGGCTGTAGAACTGCAGCAGATCTCACTAACAAACAGCAAAATTCTCATTGACATGTATTCATTAGACAATCAAGAAACTAAATAAAATTCTGTAACATAAAGCCCATGCATACTGAAATGGGATTTTAGCTAGTGCTTCTAATTAAATATTAGAAATGTAAGCTCTTCTGTGTTATAATTTCAGGAGTTTTTTCTTACCACAATTAGTGTAGCCCATTACTGAGATAACTGGAAACTCACGCCTTTCACGCTGAGCTCTGAGTACAGACCTCTTTCTTCTCAGCTTTTCCAGGGCATTCCTAATTTTATATTCTTTTTCTTTCAAGAGACGATACTGCGTTTCCATGAAAGTCTCACCTAAAGAATATAAACTAGTAAGTGGCTGAACAACCAATAGAGAGATGGAAATCAAGCTGTGTTATGAAACTACTTAAAACAGTGATAGAGAACTGACAATATAAATTCAAAGCAGTCTTAAGAATACATGGATTCAACTGCTTAACTAAGACAGAACCAAGACAAAATTACAATTGACTTTTAAAGGTGTCATACCAGAGCAATCATATAGGCTGCTCATTGCCCTTTCTGGCAACTAATACATCTTTAGGCATTTTAAAAATACTAATAATGTGGTCTGTGTATATGTATATGGTCATGTATGTCATCAGGATTGTCCACTAAGCCCACCGGATGGTCTTATACTCCCATTTTATAGCTTCTCCCTATCTGAGCTCTGATAGGCTCAATTTTCAAATCATGAGTATTTATGACTCCACTCACCTGGGCAACTTACTCATGGAAAAATACAGCAATTTATGTATCCAAAATATTTAAGGTAGTTTTGTTTAATAAATACACATTTTACAGGCTGTTTTATGTGTTTAATTAAATTCGTGTTACCAACTTAATGCAGCTTGACACAAGCCATGAGCAAACAGTTAAATTATCTAGTAAATAAGCAATATATCATTTCACCATTTTCTAACATACTAAAAATATGCAATAAGAATCTGAAAATATTAAGCTATATAATTACTTAAATAAACTTGTACAGTTATAGTCAGTGTACCTTACTAGATAGCAAACAGATGTACCAAAGCTAGTATAAAGGCTCTATTTAGTTGTAAATAAACATATTTTAATGGTTGTATCAGCTAATGAGAATGCACCTTTCTTTAGAAAACAACTGAAGAACAAATGGAAAAGCTGACTAAAATCAATAATTTAAATCAAGACTTTCTACTTGGTGATTTAATTAACTATTTTAATTTATTTAAATAGCCTTTTCTTAAATCAATTCACCCTGGTCACAGCTACCGCGACTTCCAAAAAGCAGTTAAACCTGATCATAGATTATAGAGGATAATCCTACAGTTTACATAAAGATTTACACTTTACCTGAACCCATGATGTATCTTGATCCACCTCTCTGCTGATCTAAGTGAGACATTTCATTTTTCAGATTTGTTCTGGCAATGGAAGAAGAGTAACATTTGTACCAAAGTAAATATAGTGACTTTAATTAAAGGATCTTAAAATTACTTCACAAACATGGCTAAGTAGTAATAACTTAATATTACAGCTGGGAAAACTGGGGACACAGAAGTTAAGTGACTAGCCCAAGGCCATATGATGGCTAAATTTCCTGGCCAAATTTCCTGGCTCCCCAACAGACAACACAATTAGCAAATAATAACTGCAGAAAAAATGACTGATCCAAAATTTCAGGGAGTCAATCATACTCTCAGATGCACATACATAACTCCCACTGACTTCAGTCAGGTATAGGAATGGTAATTATACAAAATAAACCATATACTTTATTAAACTTGCCAGTATTTGATGTGGGATACACACATAAATCAACCAGACTCTAATCTGGTATTCTCAACTCCTCTGTTGAGAGCTAAAATTCTAATCCTATGTACTATACATTTGCCATATATTTTCTAAGAATAAAGTTGCCGATGCTGTTCCTGGCAGGTTACCAGGATTGGGATGAACTAGAAATTCACACGAGAAATTTATTTGGTAAGGGATATCTCATGAACAGGTTTTTTTTTTGTGTGCGCTAGTCAATGGTGAAAAGCTTAAAGCAATGCTATATTCTAATCTGTTTTTGTCAGTTTATGTCATAAAATGCTATAAAGCATATTATACAAAAAAGAACCATTGACTTCCCCCCCTCAAGAATACTACTAACATTTTAGTGATTGTGAAGAAAATGCCTTTATATTATATCAAAATACTAACATCTGCTATTTGCACAATCAGAGGTACCTGAGAAGTGGGATTTCAGCCAATGCGATCTGAAGTTTTGCTTCCTTAGTCCGAGCATTGCAACGAAAAATATGAAGGACAACTGTGTATCTGTCAAAAACCATCACTCCCCAAGCATCTTCCAGTTCTTTCTTTAGAAACATAAGATAAGATAACCTGAGAGTTTTTTAGGACAATGTAGGTAAGTCAATTTGCATGCAGCAGTGTGAAGAAATTAAACTGCAGAGCAGCAAGGTGAGTGAGGCATCTCTTTTATTGGACCAACTTCTGTTGGTGAGACAAGCTTGTGATCTTACACAGAGTTCCTTTTCTGCTGTAAGCTGGTTCTTCGGTCCTGATTCAGTAAGGTGCTTAAGTATGAGTAGTCCCACTGAAGTTCATTGGACTGCTCAAATGCTTAAAGTTATACACATTCTTAAATACCTTGTTGAATCATGGCCACTGTCATGTAAAATTATGTCCAAGATTTAAGTTTGGTAAAACAAGCTTTTACAAAACCTAATATGAACAGAAAGATTTCCACAAATGAGAGAAGGATGATAAACTGGTAAACTTTTGGGAAAAATGTGTCTTTTTTGTCAAAAAACATGGAACTGAAAATCTTTTACAAACTCTATCCATAATCATCTAAACACTTTAAATAAAACCAACTTGTAAAGAATAATATTCTATTGCAGAGTTTGCAATCAAAACAGTGCAGGATGCTGCTTACGCATGAGAACTAGAAAGTGACACTATTTTCAGTGCTTTTCTAAAATTGCCTACCACCACAATGTCTAAGGCACAAGTACCACATTTCTATTTCCCTAAATAAAATGCAAAAAATAAAAGCGCAGCATAAATAGTGAAAAGCATATTCATTTTTAATTTTTTCCTGTTTTCATCATCTAAGGAATCATTAGTAATTAAGTTAAGGTTTTTTTAAAATGTATAAATTGTTACTTTTTAAGTCTGTTTTAAAAGGACACTGGTAAGGGTAAAAAGAAGTACATGAAAATTCAAATATATGGGTAGCTTGCATTTATAACTAATTCCATGTTAAATATTAATGCCTAGCATTTTAACATAGAACATATTTCATCCCAAAATCCTGAAGTGCTTTACAAAGAAGGCTAAGTTTCCCCCCATTTTACAGATGGAGATATTGAGGCACAAAAATTAAGTGACTTGTCCAAGATACTAATGAATCAGTGGCAGAGCTGGGTGTAGAACCCAGATTAAAAGACTACCAGGATGTCGGTGAGCCAAATTCAGCCATGAAGTAAAAGGCATAATGACCAATAAAGTCAATGGAACTAGGTTTGCTTACAGCAGGCATAAATTTGGCCAAATTGCCTTCAGAAAATGTAGTATGCAGCTTTTGAGTCAAAAGAGGTCTTTACTTTTCAGAGCATAAGTACATTCCAAACACAGTCTTTGGATGTAGAAGAGTGGTGGGCAACCTGTGGCCTGCACGTGGCACATCAGTGTAATCCGCTGGTGGGCTGCCAGTTTGTTTACACTTGCATGGCCGCCCGCAGCTAGCAGGGGCTGGATTACCCTGATGGGACTGCTCACCACTGATGTAGAACATAAAAAATACTTAAATATTGTTTTTAAAATTACCTTTGTCAGTGGAGAGAGCCTTTCTATATTCAAGAAGACAGCCGTTATCTGCGGTAATCTTTTAATCTTTTCTAAATAAAGAGGATTGCACTGTGTAATTTTGTAATGGTTCATGCCAATGTAGAGCAAAAAGGCTATTTTAATTGTATGTTAAAAAGTGAATGCAGTGTTCATGAAATAATAGACTAACAGCACACGAAACTACACTCTTTGTTCAAAGAACAGAAACAGCAGCATATGCTTTCACACTGTGAGACTGTGTTTCAAGTGTATTCTAAAAGGACTACCAAAAAGGATGAGAGGATAAAGTTCTGCTTCTAGGCCCATTCAGTCCATGGATTATGGGCTGTTGAGATTGTCAACATGCTAGAATGCTTCTTGCTGTCACATGGAGACTAAGAAGAGTACTAGGGCCCAGATCCACAAAAGGATTAAGGTGCCTAAGTGTAAAATGTAGGTGAAAATGAAATCCTCAAAATTGCTGTTCAGCTGTCACCTTACCCTGTAGGGGCCCAAACTCCCTCACTGTACATTTTTGCTGTGAAAGTCCCTTATGCGCCCAAATTTCTGCCTCTAGGCATGCACATTGCTGCCTTAGGCAGTGCCTGGACACCTTTATCACACCTAAGCCCCAATGCATGCCTCCAACCAGGTGAAGATAGGTGTTCCCCCTCCTACTTTGTATATACAAAATGGCAATGGAGGGCAGCTCTCCCTGATTCTCTAGACAGTGGGCTAAAGGGTACTCACCCAGGATATGGGAGATCCTGGTTCAAGTCCTCCCTTTTCCTGAACTGATGTCTCTCACCTAACCACTGAACTATAGATAGTCTGACATTGGTCTCTCTCAATCTCTCCTACTAAGGAAGTCAACTTTGTAGAACTGAGAACGACTCTATAGTCCAGTGGTTAGGGCATTCACCTGAAAGGTGTGAAACCCATATTTACATACATTGCTTAACTTCATCAGGTGGGGGTGGGAACTGAACCAGGGACTATCACATCCCAGGTGAGTGCTCTTCCCACTGGGCTAAAGGCTCTAAGGGAGAGCTACTTGCACCAGCAATTTTATGTGGAGTTAGGCATGTATAGCCACCATTCTCACAAGAAACAGCTTAGGTGACTGACTCCGAGAGAGGGTTCATGGCTGTGGATCCCAAGCAGAAATACATGTCTCCATAGGTGCCAATTCATTGGCACACCCATGGAAAAAATCAGCGGGTGCTTAGAACCCATCAGCAGCCAATCTTCCCTCCTTCTCCCAGTGCAGGAGGCGGAGGGAGGGAAGGGGGAAGAAGTGGGGGTGCAACCTTAGGGGAAGGGGTGGAGTGAGGGTAGAAAGAGGCAGGACTTGGGGGAGGGGGTGAAGTGGGGGTGTGGCCCAGGGTGAGGGGTTGGAGGAAGGGATGGAATGTGGGCAGGCCTGGGTGGAGGGGGGGAGTCAAGCACCCCCTGGGTAGAGAGGAAATTGGTGTTTGTGTATGTCTCCCTCCAGCCTAGATTGAGGTGCCTGACTCCCTGAGAAGCAGGGCTCAGGATGTATTCCTCTTGTTGGCATCTGCTACTGGCTAGTTTGTAGATGCTGCTGAGTAGCTGGGCCCCTAAAAGTTAGGCATTCCAATGCCTATATCCCTTTGTGGATCTGGGCCTAAGAATATGAACTTCACATAGTTTATTGAACAGTCATCAGGTTTTGATCACTACTGACGTGGGTCAAAGGCAACTGTCACCTTTACTTAAGTCAATCACTTTATTTTATGCATATCTTTACTTAATTTATTTAGACTCATACTATATATCACATATTTAGGGCTTGTCTTCACTGTACTGCTAGCTCAAGTTAAAATTTGAGTTTTGACCCATACCCAACTTCCATCCACACACACAAATCTCTAGTTCAACTAAGTGCTTTAGGCTTCAGCTAGCTGGACTGGCAGGGAGGTGGGTTGGAAATTAAGTGCTATTGATGCTCAAGCTAGTAGTGCTGTGAGGATTCAACAGCTGCAGTTATAGCTCATCCAATCATTCTGTAGTGCAAGTGTTGTTTCACAGCATGATCACTCTCACCTGAGCTAGACTAGGTCCAGCAGAATAACTTAAGTGTACTAACTCATGTTAACTGTTGCAGTGAAAACAAGCCCTTACAGCAAGTATTGGTTATTTCCATCTTTCAGGTTTTTAATCAACATCTCCAAAGCCTGTTTGAAAACCTGCCTATGGATTAGACAAAATCTTAGCTCTCTCCTGTCTGCTGTAATCATTAATTAGCTTAAGAAGGGTAAAAATATTTAATTTAGTATGATATATTGAATTAAGAAATCTTTGGTTTTCTTCTTACCTGTCAGAATCTGAAAATTTCCTTTGCCAAAAATAAACTTCTTGTCAGGAGTCTTTGTAGACAGAATTATTTTATCTAAAACTGTCCAGTTATGAAGGGTGTTTATTAGAGTAACAGCTTCAGCAATCTGTAATTCAGCTTTAGTATTGGAAAAAGAAAAAGGTTATAGTATACAATCCTAACGCTGCACACAGATTTCCAACGTTTGCAATAAGAACATAAACAGTGAGGCCTGGTCTACACTTAAAGTTTTGCCAGCATAGTTCTGTTGGTTAGGAATGTGAAAAAATTATAGCCCTCACCAACATAGATAGGACAGCAAAACCCCTAGATTAGATGTAGTTATACAAACAAAAAAGTCCTTTTCGTTTGAGGAATTGGTATAAACTACATTGGCAAAAAATCTGCACAAATTAACAAGGAAATTACATAGTTATTTGTATCAACATTGTATTTCAGTCCTCAAAGGGTTACTATCATATTTTTTGTTTAACCCTATTTACAGAAAGATGGCGGGAAAATTGTGACAGCAAAACAATGTTGTTAACTCCTTACTGCTTTGCAGAAATATTTAAAGAACTTTTAGAGTTGTTCACATTGTTCCTGACATCATCAGTGATGCTGGTTCATAGACAGAACAACAACAGGCAGCCATACTGACTCCTGCTTTACATAAATAGAAACATAAATAGATTTCAAACAGTTCACAACCATCCTCTTTGTCTTTCTGGCTAGATAGAAGGAAGAGAGCGCAAAACTTTCTTTTGTTTGTAACATGAGATGATACAGAAATGGTTGAGAACCACTGTCCCAGTTTGTTTCATGTGTTTCTTAGTACATCTAGTAGTTTTGAAAACAGCACTTGCTAAAACAGTTCACAACACAGGTTATGGCCAGCAAGACTGTCAAATTAGAATTAAATTTAGATAAACTTCCTATGAGTGAGATAAATTAAAATTAGGCTGAAGAACAGTCTCCCAAAGAAAGTGGTGGAAATCCCATAATTTGTGCCTTAAAGTTATACTGGACAAAACAGTTTCCTCATCAAATTGGCTGCATTGGTTGAGGCACAAGTCCACTAAAATGTCATTGAAGGCATCTGAAAGTCACTAACAGCTGTTATGACCATATTAGCAACTCTCCCATTAATAAGACTGGTAAAAAAGAGGACAAGGAATCAAATGCAAATGTAAAATACCCTAAACTATATGATCTCTAGTAATTTCTGTTACAGATTTCTGCAGGACAGCAGAAATCTGTCAGCACCCAAGACAAATCTCCTTACTATCCCAGAGAGACTGACATGTCTATAATTAGCTGCAGTGGGAGAAATGAAACCAGAGACAACTCAGTATGCCTTATTAAGGCCTCAATCCTGGAAACATGCATTTGCTTAACTTTAAGCACATTAGTGACCCCATGAGACTATTCATGTAGGGGCTTATCTTCAGTGCCTTGTTAGCTTGAGGTATAATTTGTGTTGACCCTAACTTGACACCTGGTGCACACACAAAAATCTGTAGCATGAGTTAAGTGGTGCTTTAGACTTGAACTAACTGGACTGCTGGAAAATGTGTCTTGAAACTTGAGTGATGCTGATGTTGAGCTAATAATGCAATGGGGACTCAGTTACTCTGTGTGGCTTGAGTGCTGTTTTGCAGCAGATAGCCTAGCATGAGATGGAGTGGCTATGCTGCAATCTCAGTCAAATTGAGTGCAGATAACTAGAGCTAACACTGAAGTGAAGACAAGCCCTGAATAAAGTTGATCATGTCCATATGAGTTTGTAGAATCAAGACTGAAGTTTGCAACAAATCACTATCAATGTGGCATTAAGTACTTAAAAGGGGAACATATATTGATCTAGAACTGTTGGCCATTTTGACTTTGTATCTTGAGAAAGAAACATACAGCAAACTTCTTAAAAAGATAAAATTGTTCTCTGGTGGTTTGCCAAACATTCCTGCTTGCCTCCCAAGTTAAAATTTATATTTAGAATTATAGAATCATGGAAATGTAAGGCTAGAAGGGACCTTGAGAGCTCATCATGTCTAGCCCCTTACCTTGAGGCAAGCCTAAGTAAACCTAGATCATCTCTGACAAGTGTTTGTGCAACCTGTTCTTAAAAACCTCCAGTGATGGAGATTCCACAATTTCACTTGAAAGCCCTTGCCAGAGCATAACTACTCTTATAGTTAGATTTTCCTAATATCTAACCTAAATCTCCTATGGCTCAGATTAAGGCCATTACTTCTTGTCCTACTACCAGTAGAGGGGACGACAATTGCTCATTGGTCTCTTTGTAACAACACTTAACATACTTGAAGATTTATTTAATTCATAAATATCCTGGAAAAGCTTCAAGAGTGAACTGAGCAACAACTGAGGGGACAGGAGGGACACACAAGCATTTCTGATTACACAGAGGTTAAGTTATAAGTCTACAGTGCTACAGTCTGTCAAGTGTGAGAGTTTGAGTAGTTAGCCTGGGAGAGGTTCCCATCTCCACTGCAAGAAAAAGGCGCGCTGTATTTCAAGATAGCTACCTCAGCGTAAAAGCCTCACCAAGACAAGGTACAGGCAGTTTTCACCTTGAGGAAACGACTCAAGGTAAATCCCAGGTGGGTGAGCGGGGTCCCAGGTCAGCCAGCGGCGTCAAGGTAACACTACCTGTGCCTTCCCTGCTCTAGGCTGTTACCCCGAGGAGCAGCCAGCTCCCTGCACGGAGTCTTGCGGCAGGAAACGGACGAGCCAGAGGATTAGGGGCCCGAGGCTGGTGCCCCGATCAGTGGGCACCGTGGGGGTGGGCGAGTCCCACGCGCCTCACCTGTGGTGAGTTGGGGCTTTTTCACCCCCCACTTGACGTCCGGGTGCACCACGAGCAGCCGCTGGACTCCGCGAGGCAGCCCCGGTGCCAGCAGCTCCTCCAGGTCCTCCTCCTCCTCCTCCTCCTCGCTGTGCGCCGCACCCCTCCCGCGCCCCACGCTCCGGGGCGGCTCCCCCCGGCCCGGGCGGCCCGCGCGGCGCGGAGGCACCAGGAGCCAAGTGCTGAGGGGCCCGGAGGGCGGCCGGGGGAGCCAGCGGGCCAGAGTGGCCTGCCGGCGCTGGGCGCGGAGCCCCCGGGCGCACAGAGCGGCGGCCCCGCGGAGCAGGAGCCCGGACCCCATCGCCCGCCCCGGTACCGCGAGAGGGGTGGCCCGGCGCTCGGACGCCGTTAGGCCTGCGCGAGGGATACGTGCTCGTGCTCGCGCTCGTGCTCGCCTCTCACATAGGTTCTACAGGAAACCACCACGGCCGCTGCCAGACACGTTCAGCTGCGCGCCCGTGCCCCAAGCTCCGCCCCCTCCCGGTTTCCTTTGGGCGGGGTCCGTTTCCTGGGTGGGCGGGGTTTTGACTGCCGGGGATCGGCCCACAGGAAGAGGAACTTGTTAATTGTAGTGAGTGACGGCTCGGCTGCGTCACGTGATAGTCAGCCGCACTCCGGGAGGCCGATTTGGCGCACGCGCTCTTGGGGCCCCGTGAGTGGTCGCCGCCGTGCTTGAGACCCGGGCGTGTGCGGCGCGGGATCGCGCAGTGTCTGGGGAGCGCGCGGGTGTCACGGGTTTGTGTCCTAGAGCGTCAGAGGTGAGTCCTGTCCTTAATGCTCTCCCCCGGGAGGGGGGGCTGCTCGTACCTTCTGCCCAGGCATTGCCTTGGCACCCCTGCGCTGTGCTGCGCGGCGTTTGTCTAGCATCCCACCTCCTGTGCTACTCTGTACTGCACCCCCGCTTGCATTGGATTTCCCTGCGCTGCATCCCCTTGTGTTACAGTGTACTGCACCCCCTCTTGCATTACACCTGTGCTGCACTGTACTGCACTGAACCCCTTCTGCTGTGCAACCCTTTACCATATCCGTCTTTCATTGCAAAGCAGCTGTGGTATAGTGAGCACCCACTACACTGCAGACTACTACTGCACCCTGTCGTGCATTTTGACCCCGACTTTGCTATGCTGCAGTGCACCCTTTGTCACTTTACGGTCAGTTGTATCCTTTTATTTGTATTATATCATTGCAGCCCCCAAATGACTAATTGGTCATGTTATCCGCAGTGCCCAAAGATCACGTCTCATTCAGTGGGGGGATACCTGCATATTTCCTGTGTTCTGTGTAATGGTGCAATGATAAATATGAACCGACAGTATGTCCTCTAGTTACCTTTTAAAATCCCACTTGCTCTGTAGGCCTGTTCATAGGTGCTAGGTGCTGCTATCTCCACTTTACCCTCACAATCCATTATTCTTTTATTTACAAGTCACTACCCTTAAAATGGCTTGCTTTTTTGGCTTTCTTTTTTAACTTGGTTATAGAAGATTTGCCTTGCTAACCTCTAGCTATTCTTTTTCTTGACAGGTTTCTCTGACAAGAACCAAGGAAGTGGAGTTTAGTTTCTGCTGCTCTTATTTAGGGTTACCATAGTCCTGGTTTCCCCAGACAAAGCCTCTTTTTTGAGCCTGCTTTCCCTGACCCAGTGGAGTTTTCAGATAACAGCGAATGTCCTGGATTTTGCAGAGCAGAGAAGCTGCAGTTCAGAAAGAACTACAATTGATCAGCTTCCCAATTGGTCTATCCCCTGTATCCACTGCTGATTGGGCCATTCCCCTGCATCTCCAGCTGATTGGTCCTTTCCCCTGCAAGTCACAGCTGCTGAATCCTGCCCACCCATGCCCCCTTGCCCTGCTCAGCCCTGGGGAAGGGATCCCAGGAGGAGGTGCTGACTGATGACTGTCGCTGTGTCCTGGGCTTGTGCCAGCTGTCCTGCCACTGTGAAAGGGAGTGACATTGCCTCCCCATCTCCTGTGAGTACCCCTGCTGCAGGTACTCCCCCTTCGGCTTCCTTTCCTTCTCATTGCCTCCACCTTCTGCAGTGTCTGCTTGTTGGGAACTTGAAATATGGTAACCCTACTCTTCTTCCCATTCCTGGTGAAGTTTCCTGAAAGTGGTGTGGAT
Organism: Chelonoidis abingdonii; assembly: GCF_003597395.2. Classification (NCBI taxonomy): domain Eukaryota; kingdom Metazoa; phylum Chordata; order Testudines; family Testudinidae; genus Chelonoidis; species Chelonoidis abingdonii. The sequence goes on along the minus strand of NC_133769.1, from coordinate 246,073,217 downwards.
CATGTTAACTTGCTTTTTACGCTGCTGAAATGATGTAACGGAAATGATAGCCAAGCCCAACACAGCCAGTAACCTCCCCAGCCAAAAGTAAGTCTGACAATGAGGAGTTTCTAAAATACATTGGTATTTTGGTGAATTGCCCTTGTCTAATGACTCCTGCAGTCACTGGGTGGATCCATGATGCATAGCTTTGGGGGATTCTCTGTACTGATTATATACTGTACTAACTCCTACTTTTGTTACCTCATTGATTACATCCTCCTTTCCTTGAAAGATTCAAAGTCTAGTTTGATCTGCCTAAGTTATTCCGTGACTTTTGGCCCTCACTGATTTCAGGCGGAGTCTGCCTGCCCTGAAAATTTGCAGAGTCTTGACCTAAATGATTTGTCCCCTTTATTGTTCCCTAATAAGCAGGCCAAGAAAGAATTTGAGAAGCAACTTGCTAAAGATGCACTCACTTAATATTAAGAGTTTTTTAAAGTACACCAGAAGCAGGAAGCCTGTTAAACAGGCAGTGGGGCCACTATATGACTGAGACATTAAGGGAGTACTCAAAGAAGACAAAGTCATTGCAGAGAAGCTAAATGAATTCTTTGCCACAGTGTTTGCTGCAAAAGAGGTGGGAGAAATACCCACATTAAAGCTATGCTTTTTGGGTGACAGATCTGAAGTAATGTCCCACACTGATGTGTCAGTAGAAGAGGTTTTAGAACAAATTGATAAATTAAACAGTAGTAAATTACCAGGACCAAATGGTATTCACCAGAGAGTTCTGAAGGAACTCAGATATGAAATTGCAGAACTGTATCGTTACTGACTATAATATGTAACCTATCCCTGAAACAAGCCTTTGTGCCAGATGACTGGAAGTTAACTAATGTAATGCTGATTTTTATAAAGGGCTCCAGTGCAGTCCTGGCAATTACAGGCCTTTGGGTGTAATTTCAGCACCAGATTAAATAATTGGTAGGAACTATAGTAAAGAATAGAATTATCATAAACATAGATGAACACAATATGTTGGGGGGAAGAATCAACATGATTTTTGTAAAGGGAAGTCATGCATCACCAATCTATTAGAATTCTTGGAGGGGTTAAAAAAGGTGGACATGGATAATCTGGTAGGTATAATGTACTTGGATTTTCAGAAGGCCTTTGTCAGGGTCCTTTATCAAAGGCTCTTAAGGAAGCTAAGTAGTCATGGGGTAACAGGAAAGGTCCTTGAATGGATCAGTAACTGATTAAAAGATAGGAAACAAAGGCTAGGAATAAATGGTTAATTTTCAGAATGGAGAAAGGGAAATAAGAATCTGCACTGGGACCTGTGGTGTTCAACATATTCCTTTTCCAGATCATTAATGGAATGAACAGTAAAGTGGCAAAGTCTGTAGATAATACAAAATTATTCAAGATAGTTAAGTCTGAAGAGCAAGGCTAAGTCTACCCTACAAAGTTAAGTCAACTTAAGTTATGTCAACAATCATCTACTCCTGTAATTAAGCTACTTTTACACATCTGCACAATGCTCTTTGTGATGATGAAGTGTGTCCGCAGTTGGTGCTCTTGCATTGACAGAGACAGCAATGCACCATGGTTACCTATCCCATTGTACAACTTGCCACCATTTGCCCCGGGTGCTCTGGCATGGGATCACAGTGCCTTAAGGGGGCAGGCTCACTGTACCATGATGCAGTTTTCTCTGTCCCATCATTCTATGGGCTTGTGACTATGTTTCACACCACTTTTCAACCACCCCTGTGAACTGCATGCCTTCCATCTCTATCTCAAAGCATGGATCCTACACTGCTCTGCAGTCTTGTGATAAGTATTATGAACACAACACAGTTGATCCTGCAGTATTTCATGAACTGTGAATCTGATAATGACACCGTGGTGTCTGCCCTGCTGTGTGCCATGGAAAGAAGCCATCAAGATTTCTGTTGGCATTCATGGAGCAGCTGCACACGGACCATCAGTACTGAGCTTGGGAAACAAACACTGACTGGTGGCATTGCATTGTGACAGATTATTTAGACAAAGGAAATGCAGTAGATCTAATTTACCTCGATTTCAGTAAGGCATTTGACACGGTTCCACATGGGGAATTATTAGTTAAATTGGAAAAGATGGGGATGAATATGAAAATTGTAAGGTGGATAAAGGGGAGACTCCAACGGGTCATACTGAAGGGTGAACTGTCAGGCTGGAAGGAGGTTACTAGTGGAGTTCCTCAAGGATTGGTTTTGGGA
>NC_133769.1:245843978-246069709 GCF_003597395.2 Chelonoidis abingdonii | reverse complement strand
TGGGGCATGGGTCACTTGCTGGTGGATTCTCTGCAGCTTGAGGTCTTCAAACCACAATTTGAAGACTTCAATAACTCGGACATAGGTTAGGGGTTTGTTATAGAAGTGGATGGGTAGGGTTCTGTGACCTGCTTTGTGCAGGAGGTCAGATTAGATGATCATATTGGTCCCTTCTGACCTATGAGTCTATGACAAGCAGCGGCTGCAGAACTTTCAGATGCACAAAGCCACCTTCCTGGAACTGTGTGCAGAGCTCACCCCTGTCCTCTGGCACAGGGACGCTAAAATGAGAGCTGCCCTCAGGGTGGAGAAGTGAGTGGTGATTGCTGTGTGGAAGCTGGCAACTCCAGACTGCTACTGATCAGTCACGAATCAATTTGGAGTTGGAAAATCCACCGGAGGTGTTGCAGTCATGCAAGTGTGCAGGGTCATTAATCGTCTCCTGCTATGAAAGACTGTGATTCTGGGCAATGTGCAGGAAATAGTGGATGGCTTTGCATCAATGGGATTCTCTAACTGTGGTGGGGTGATAGATGACACACACATCCCCATTTTGGCCCTAGACCACCTTGTGATGGAGTATATTAACAGAAAGGGTTACTTTCCTATGGTATTGCAAGCGTTGGTGGGTCACCTAGGTCATTTCACTGACATCAGCGCAGCGGATCAGGGAAGATGCATGGTGCACACATCTTCAGGAATGCTGGCCTATGTAGAAAGCTGAAAGCAGGAACTTTCTTTCCAGACCAGATGATTCCAATTGGGGATGTGGAAATGCCAGTTGTGATCCTGGGAGACCTAGCTTACCTCTTCTTTCCAATGGCTCATGAAGCCTTGATTGCAGCAAGGAGCGCTTCAACAACATGCTCAGCAGGTGCAGAATGGCTGTTGAATGTGCCTTTGGCAGATTAAAGGGTCACTGGTGCTGCCTTTTTGGTAGCTTAGACCTCAGGAAAATACACATGATCATAGCAGCCTGCTGTGTTCTGCATAACATTTGTGAAGCTAAGGGGGAAAAGTTTCCACAGGGGTGGAACATTGAGGTAGATCAACTGGCAGCTGGTTTTGAGCAGCCAAATACCAGAGCTCTTAGAGGGGTTCAGCAGGAGAGGGGGGAGGGCTATTTGAATCAGGGAGACTTTGCAGGAGCATTTTGAGAAGGGGCCCCAGTAATATGTTTTTCTTTAATGTATTGAGCCAGGCATTGCTTTCTTTCACTGTAGTATGAGCCTTTTAATGATTTCCGTGTGTGCATTAATTGTAGTCTGCTAATGCACTGATTGCCACTGTGTATGAATTTCAGCAGCAACCACCACGTGTTACAGGCAAATAAATATTCATTTTCTTTTTATATGTACATTTTTATTCATGAGCTATACAGACATTTCTGTTTTCCACAAGGAACATGATACTGAAGAAATGAAGCTCTCACAGCTGGGTGTAGGTCCAGCTGTCATTGTGAAACATGTCCCAAAGGGTGGAATGCATGGGGTACTGTGACAGCCAAGGAATATGCGAGGAATGTGTGTGTGGAGTGTGGGGAGGGAATGGAAGGAAGTTCTATATAGGCTGCAGGAGGAGGCGAGCACATTTGTTCCGTCTGCAGTGTAATCAGGGATCTCAGCATGTCTGTTTGGTCTTCCGAAAGGTGTATCATCTGCTCCTGCCCGTTTCCTCTCTTGGCTATCCATTTTCAGTTTTTCAATCTCTCTCCATGCTCTCTGCTCGCTATAAGTAGCATCAGATGATTGCAACAGCTCCCTGAATGTTTTCCTTACTCCTCCTGGTTTGTCTTAGCAGAGAGAGCTGCTCAGCCAGTATGCAGGAGGAGATCCTCAAGGGAGCATCTGCAAAAGCTAAAGAAACGATAGACAGAGGCACTGTTGTGAGTGCACTCATAGCCTTGATTCATACAAGTTAGATACACCACTTTCTTTCTTTCTTTCCCCTAGCAGGTACACAGCACGGGAAGAGCCGTAATGATGAGTTTGGCCTGAGGTAGGGGGAAGGGGCAAGCTGGGAGAAAGAGTGGGGTTCACCAGGGTATCAGTACAAACACTTAGGGCCACTATTATGAATACTGGCACCATTTTATACAGTTGGGGTTGATAGCAGCTGACATCTCACTCTTAAGGGTAACCAGTGATGCAAGGATGCAGCTCCTGCATGCATGGAATTACATACTGGGTCTGTATGCTGCTTGCCTGTGTGCTTCTTTGATGCCTGCACAGGTAATTGCTGATTGGTGCAGCAGCTTTTCTACTGTGGGGGAAGAAACAAGGGTGCCCTCCTAAGGAACCTTCAGCAGAGGATTGCAAAGTACCTCCAGAAAAGTTGTATTGGTTATTTCTATCCCTCTTCTACCCTGGGGAAAAAAAGCAGAGGGCTAAATCATGTCTCCCTGCAGTATCAAAGCACAGTGGATACTTACTGGAGCTTTCCTTTTCTGTGCCATGCACACCACAGCTGGAGTGCTGAGACTGGCTGGACCCCTCCAAAGTTAAAGAGGCCCTGGCTCTCCATGCCAATGGATGTCCCAGTTGCCTGTCCCATCTCCTCTTTCAATTCCACTTCATCATCCACCACTTCATCCTCGGGGTTCAACCTGCTGGCTGCTGTGTCCAGCCCCCTACATATACATGGGGGTCTTGGTGGTGAAGGTGGGGTCACCTCTGAGGATGGCATGCAGCTTCTTCTAAATAAATGGCATGTCTTTGGCAATACACTAGACCGACAATTGGCCTCCTTTGCCTTCTGGTACACCTGCCTCAGCTCCTTGATCTTAGCATGGCACTGCTGCATGTCCCTTTCATGCCCCTTCTCCTCCATGCCATGAGCAATCTGCCCATAGGTATCAAAGTCCCTACGGCTGGAGCAGAGCTGTGATTGCAAAGCCGTCTCTCCTCACACACTCAGCAGATCCAATAACTCCGGTGTACTTCAGGCGGGAGAGTGTTTGCTGTGAGAAGCCAGCATGGTCAGCAGGAAAGATGCTATGTGAACTCTCCGTGCTGAACAAACAGGAAGAGGAATTAAATACAATACAAACAAGAGGAAAAATACTTTTTCACACAAAGCACAGCTAACCTATGGAATTCATTGCCATAGAATGTTAAGATGGCCAAAAGTATAACTGAGTTAAAAAAAGAACTAGATAAGTTTGTGGAGGATAGATCCATCAACGACTTCATACTCAGGGTGGCCTAAATCTGACTGCCAAAAGTTGGGAGGGGAAGACGGGAGGCTTTTTCCAAAATTACCCTGTTCTAGATATTCCACCTGAAGCTCTGACTCTGGCCACTGTTGGAGACAGGATATTGGGATGGATGGACCACTGGTTTGACTCAATATGGCAGTTCTTAGGTTGTTTCATATTACAAGCAACACTATTGCTGTGTAAGAGAAAATGCAGACTAGATTTGTAACAATATTTAAAACCATTGCAAACCTTAGTCAAGGAATATATAGGGAATGGATACATGAAACAACAAGACTAAAACAGGCAAAATTGTTTAAATTCAGAAGAAGAACTTTTGTGCCATTCTTATGTGTTTTTTTCCATCTTCACTAAGCTGAACCTAAATTTTAATCAGTTACTTGCTTATCTCACCACCTCCAAAACAGGTCTTCTCCAGGGTGCTGTCATCTCATTTGGGTTCTACAGGAACTTGGAGATGCACTACTCATCTCTACCTCTCCTTGATAAGAATTTGAGGTCGTGTTGCCTTCCAGTAAATTCCTGTCTGAAGTAGAAGCCTAGGTAGAAATGAATGATAGATATTGTGGGCACTTCAGAAGGTATGGCACATATTATACTTTCATAATATGTCATACCACAATCTGCCCACAGTTACGCTTATGCAGCCTCATTGAAATCAATGGGGGTTGCCCATGTGTATCTGAGAGGAGATAATCCATTTAGAAGTAACTAGCAAAAGACACAAAAACTAACAGCAAAATGTAACTATCCAATTGGGACCAGGACCAAATCAGAGAATCAAAAAATCAGATAATCAGGAGAATGGGCAAAGAGCTTTCACACCGTTATTTTAAGATGCAGAGTTGTTTTTAAACCAGCTGATCCCTGCCAGAAAAAGCATTAAAACATACCCCCCTTTTAATCTATTTAACAGAATATACAAACTGTTAGTTCTTACAATGTTTTGTTAATTTATTAACAGGAAAACTGACATGAATTTTTAACAAGTTGTATTGATCATTTTTACACTCTTTAGTCATTAATCTTGAACATTATAGGAACCGTCTACAAAGTCTGTCTAATGTTACACCAGGTACCATTTCTGTTTTGCATGGTTACTCGTAACATCGCAAACAGTGCAATTTATAAAAAATGCAAAAATGATAACGACCAAGCTTTAAAACATAGCTCCTTTCTTTATTTACTGCCTGCAGTTATTGCTAGTGAAGACCACCAGTTTTTAAAAATGCAGAAATGATAAACTCAAGCCTTAAAATATAGCCCCCTTCTTTACAGTGTTTTTTAGGTGAGAGGTTCTATTCATTGTGCAATCACAAAGTCGTTTCATTAACCACAGTTCAGTGGGGTCGATACCGGGCTGTTGTGTCAAGTACGGAAGGAAGAGGTTTCCTGCTCTTACAGCATTGCAGTGAGAAATTTTTTCTGTCAGTTCTTCCTTGGCAGAATCTTCAGCTTCGTAATCTCTGTCTGCCTGTAGAGTACAGTCTGCATGATTTTGGCATCATCCAGTAACTGATAGCCAGGGTCATTAGCATCAATCATTTTCAAGCCAGTCTGTAACATCATCTTTGTCAACTTCTGTGCAGCCAGGAAGTCTGTGGAGGAGGTCAACAAATGCATTGTTCTCTTCTTCAGCTGCTAATGTTGCTGTTGCAGCTGCAAGTTCACTGTCCTATGTGTTAGCAATAACTGCAGGCCACAGATTTTTCCACAATTTTTGTAAACTTGACCCAGGGATGTCTTTCCAGGCTTCTGCAACCCTATATATAGCATTCTTGATACTGATTTTTTTTTTTTCCCAGTGCTGCAACATGTTGTCTTCATTCTCAGATGCTTCATCAGATATCAGTGGTCGATTAAGAAGATGCCATTTATAGTGCCATTTTAGACTCTCCAGCACTCCTTGGTCCATAGGCTGCACAAGAGATGTTATGTTTGGAAGGAGAAAAAAACAGAAGATTGGGTCATCTTGGGAGGTAAGCCCTCTGTTGTCAGGGTGTGTTGTCCAGCAGTAAGATAGCTTTTGGTGGGATGTTTTCTTCATTCAGTATGCTTGATACAAAAGTTTAAAAAAAAATCACGAAACAAAGAACTGTCCATCCGTACTTTTCCCTGTGATTTGTAGATGACAGGCAAAGCATCCATGAGTGCATTTTTAAGTGCACATGGATTCTTTGCTTTACCAATGACAGTTAATGGGAGCATGTATGTGCCACTGACATTAGCACAGGCCAGGATTGTTAAACATTCTTTGTTTTGCTTGTAGCCAGGCACAGATCTTTACATTCTGGTATTAAGTGTTTTTGATGGCAATATCTTCCAATACAAGCCAGTCTTATCACAATTATAAACTTATTCTGGTGACAAGTTGTGCTTGGCTAAGATATCTTGCAGTTTTTTTTTGATAGTCAGAAATAACTCGCAAATCGGCAGACAGCTTTTCCCTGGTGACTGTTAGTTGCTGGGTGTTGTCATGCTTTTTAAAGTGACTGAGCCATGCCTGATTAGCGGAGCAACCAGCATCTCCTCCTAAAGCTTGATTAAAGCTCTTAGCCTTCTCACATAGTAAAGGATCACTAATAGGAATGCCCTCCTCTCTCACCACTGATAAAGGGCTTCACCTAGATCAGCATCCTTTGGTTGCTTCATAGGGTATGTCTAGACTACGCGCCGTATCGGCGCGTTAAAATCGATTGCTCTGAGATCGATATATCGCGTCTAATCTAGACGGGATATATCGATCCCTGAGCGTGCTTATATCAATTCCGGAACTCCACCAACCCCAACGGAGTTCCGGAATCGACATGGCGAGCCGCGGACATCGATCCCGCGCGGTGAAGACGGGTGAGTAAATCGATTTTAGATATTTGATTTCAGCTACGCTATTCTCGTAGCTGAAATTGCATATCTAAAATTGATTTTATCCCGTAGTGTAGACCAGCCCATAGTCTTCCAGGATGCAGAGTTCTTCATGCTGTATTTAAGAATTTGCTTGGCATTGTGTTTAATGGGAGAGATTTTCCAGGCCTCCTTGAAGGATAAAGAAAGGCAGGAAACAGATTAGAGGAGCTTGAACATAGGCTATCATCTTTCTGGAACTAACACCAATCCGTACCTGGTGTATGATGGTGAACACTTACTGTTGCTGTTTAAATGAGAGGGTGTTTTCCTACCTCATCTTGAGGTGTATTCTTTCTGACTTCTGCAGTGGTCAGTCGGTACTCTCCTAATATGACTCATATGTAAGACTCTCCTTGTGTGTTTTTTGGATGTGTTTTTAAAATTTATCATTTGTATAATGCGTTGAGATCTGTAAGGAGCCTATTGTACATACAAGATAATGGGTCCTTGCCCCAAAGAATTTCTAATCTAAATAGAAGCCCTACAAATAATGGAAAGGAGGACGGAAGGAAAAGTATGCAACATGTAATTTGCTCTTGTCAAATTATTTTTTAAAAAACAGAGCAATATGCCCAAAGAGACGTTACTGACTCTTTCTAGGTTGGTGGGGTTATGTTGCAGAATGGTGCTTTCTGTGGCATCACAGTGCAGTGGGAACAGAGGCAACCCAATATTTCAAGTGATCTAAAATATTGGAGCTTCAGTATTTTTTGCATGGCTGCTCCTCGTGGCCTAGTTAGTGGAAGGCCTATGGCATTTTTGTCAAGTAAATGCCATTGGCCAAATTCATCCCTTGTGTAACACTATTGAATTCAGAGATGATTTTCCGATAAGAGCCTTATTTGTAGATCACCTTTCAGGCTTCTGTGAGGGGCTTGGGAAAGATCTGCATGATATAAAGTGTCAGAAGGCCTTTACCCAGCTTAAGGCAACACTCATGTCTGACCCTGTGCTAAGGGCCCCAGACTTTAACAAACCATTCCTAGTAACCACAGATGTATCCGAGAGCGTGGTGTAGAAGCAGTTTTAATGTAGGAAAGACCGGATCAAGAATTTCATCCTGTCGTGTTTCTCAGCAAAAAACTGTCTGAGAAGGAAAGCTGCTGGTCAATCAGTGAAAAAGAATGCTATGCCATTGTGTATGCCATGGAAAAGCTACGCCCATATGTTTGGGGACGGTATTTCCAGCTACAAACTGACCATGCTGCGCTAAAGTGGCTTCATACTGCCAAGGCAAACAACAAAAAACTGCTTCAATGGAGTTTAGCTCTCCAAGATTTTGATTTTGAAATTCAACACATTTCAGGAGCTTCTGACATAGTAGCTGATGCACTCTCCCGTGAAAGTTTCCCAGAATCAGCTGGTTAAAAATTGTCCTTGAAATGTGGAAAATCTTGTAGTTTTACATAATTAGTAGTATATGTATAGGTGCTTGTGTTTTATTAATCTGTTTATTCTAAAGTTCTAGGAAGAAATCACCCCCAGTGTGGTTCCACACTGTCTGAGGGGGCGTGTCATAAACAGACAGTTAAGGGTTAATGTCACTTTTACCTGTAAAGGGTTAAGAAGCTCAGTAAACCTGGCTGACACCTGACCAGAGGACCAATAGGGATACAAGATACTTTCAAATCTTGGTGGAGGAAAGTGTTTTGTTTGTGCTCTTTGTGTTGTTGTTGTTCGCTCTTGGGACTAAGAGAGACCAGACGTACATCCAGGTTCTCCAAATCTTTCTGAATCAGTCTCTCATGTTTCAAACTTGTAAGTAATTAGCCAGGCAAGGAGTGTTAGTCTTATTTTTGTTTCCTCAACTTGTAAACGTTTCTGTTTTGCTGGAAGGATTTTACCTCTGTTTGCTGTAACTTTGAACCTAAGGCTAAGGGGGGTCCCTTTGGTCTATAGGAATCTGATCACTCTGTAAAGCATTTTCCATCCTGATTTTACAGAGATAATTTTGACCTTTTTCTTTCTTTAATTAAAAGCTTTCTTTTTAAGAACCTGATTGATTTTTCCTTGTTTTAAGATTCAAGGGGATTGGATCTGGACTCGCCAGGGACTGGTGGGGGGAAAGGAGGGGGATGGTAAATTTCTCCTTGTTTTAAGATCCAAGAGGTTTGGACCTGTATTCACCAGGGAATTGGTGAAGTCCCTCAGGGCAACCCAGGGAGGGAACGAAGTTTTGGGGGAACAAAGAGTGCCCCAGACACTAAAATTCTGGGTGGTGGCAGTATATCAAAGCTAAGCTAGTAATTAGGCTTAAAAGTGTCCATGCAGGTCTCCACATCTGTACCCTAGAGTTCAGAGTGGGGAAAGAAACCTTTACAAGCCTTATTTGTAGATCACTTTTCAGGCTTCCGTGAGGGGCCTGGGAAAGATCTGCATGATATTAAGTTCTAGTTGAACTGAATACTAAACAGTTCTTATAAGTAGTAATCTGCATGCTCAGACAAGACCTGGGTTGAGTTGTCCTACAATGAGATCTTTACTTTCCCATAATTTAAGAACTGTATTACTTCTGGATTTGATTATGGCAGCTGTGAAATGTGCCTAGCATCTTTGTACCATAGAATGGTACAAATATATTGATGTACATTATGTGGGAAGAATTGGGGGGCAAGAGTTCAAAATTGTAGTGAGCGTTATAGCAAGTATTTTAATTGTGACAGTAGGGTTGGGCAAGTAGTGAAGTGATTGGCTGTGCCCTGTGGTGGTGTTCTAGTAAAACAGCACAAGTAAGAACGTGTTAGCCTAGCTATGTAATGTTACACCCAGCTTCAAAACCAAGGGGGAGAGAAATTAATTACATAGAAGAACAAAACAAAGTACACTATCCTGAATCTTTTTAATTAGTTAATGGACTGCAAAAGATTAATGTCTGGGAAGATCTGTCTGGGATCAGGAAAAGAGCATGTGCTGGAAGAACAAGCTAAATGTATATTTAGGTTTTTAACTTCTGCAGTTTTGAACTAGAATGGTTTAAACAGCATTTGACTGAGCCACTTACTGTCTGCAGTTCAGAAAATAATAAATCAAAGAGAAACATTTAATAATTCTTGCATGTAGCTGCCTGACTTAGCTATTACATTTAATCCATCTCTCTACAGTCAAACGTCTTCTAAATTAATAAAATTTACCTAAGATCTTACTCACCCTGGATTCCTGTTTTAGCACTCAATCCTTCAAACGCTTATGTACATTTTTTAATTTTACTACACCTCTACCCCGATATAACGCTGTCCTTGGGAGCCAAAAAATCTTACTGCGTTATAGGTGAAACCACGTTATATAGAACTTGCTTTGATCCGTCGGAGTGCGCAGCCCTGCCCCCCCCGGAGCGCTGTTTTACCGCGTTCTAGCCAAATTTGTGTTATATTGGGTCGCATTATATCGGGCTTGAGGTGTATGGTGAGACCTCACATAGAAACCAATGTAGCTACGCACTTAAGCCCGTGCAAAAATGTTTGTAGGATCTGGGTGTTATGCAGAATGATACTTAAACTATGTGACAGCTATTGAGGTCCTAATTCTGCTGATACTGAGCAGCCCAGTAGGTCCAAAGAAGTAAATTTAAGTGTTTTAACAAAACCTGCCATTTATTATCACCAATCAAATACACTGGACCCTCAATTCTTCAACTGCCTCTATGCAGTTGCCGGGGTTTGCTCTGCAGACTGCAGAGTTAGTTGAAGAAGCAGGGAGCAAAATTGCCCCACGTAGGGTTCTAAGGAAATTGATAAGTCAGTAAGCTTCAATGTTGTATTTTATTTCACTTAATACAGGAGTAACTGGATGAAAATCTGTGGCCCATGTTATACAAGAAGTTAGACTAGATGATGTAATTGTCCTGTCTGGCCTTAAAAATCCATGAATCTTTAAAATTTCAGATACTTTTGATGGGCCTCTTGTCACATATCACTGATAGTGACTGTGTCGCTGATGTGATACTCTCCATGAATGTTGTTCACCATTAAGTAGTCACTTTTCTTAGTTCGCCTTTTTGTTGTGTAGATAGTTGTGAAAAATAATTGGATTCCCTATTCTTTATGATTAATAGTGAATATGAAATTAGGCATAATTATAGAATGAAAAGTGGTTACCATACCTATTAACTTTTTTCCCATCTTTTCTTGTCTGCTGGTAGGCAATGAGTTCATTTAAGACAACTTAGAAATGGCCTTTGCTAAAGCATATTGTTCAGTGTGGAAAATGCTGAGAAAAGATGTCATTTCATAGCAGATTAATCAAACAGCTTCAAAATCCAACGTGAGGATTATGCAGAGGTAAAATAGGCCATCAGTATGCTTTATCTTCCTCCTAAATGTTGACCCCTTAATATTTAACTTCCTGAGCTCTGAAAGCCACTTGGCCTATTGTGGAGACATTGAAAATCTGTTATTTGGGTGCAGATCAGTTTGTTCACAGGAGAAGTCCTATATACCCTTCAATATTTTCTGTTTATTGTGCTCTAGAGAAAATGCTATCCATGATGAGACTGTGCCTGAGTCCACTGTACAGAGTGGCAGCTGTCTGAGGAATGGCAACTTGCAAACCCCAGTGAGTTCATGCTTTCATTATACAAATTGGTAGCCTGTTACACTGAATAAGAGAAAAGTGGATGGGATATTGCATGGCATTGACAATGGGGATAAAGAGCCTCTCACCTCTCGTTCCCTGGCTAGTTTGATCCAAAATTCTGTTGGCATCAGGATTCACAATCAGGTCACTTTGGGATTAGGATTGCCAACTGTGGTTGGACATATTCCTGGAGGTTTCATCAGATGACATAATCTTTAATTAAAGATTAATTCCTGAAGAGTCCAGGACAATCATGCAGGCTTGGCAACCCTCTTTGGGATGTAAGCTTCCTTAAATGCACAGTACGTGCAGCTGACATTAATCTCAATGCAGTGCTTATCCTGCAAGCAAATAGGCAAGTCTCCATGTTTGTTTACCAACCCCCCATTCAGAAATAACTATCATTGTTGCCCCATGCCCTTTCAGAGGCAACCACTTGGCAGCTGCTTACCAGTTACACTCTCCTACTTAAGGATGTTCTTGCAAAAGGAATCTTCACCTGGCATATCCTCTTCTTTATCCCATACCCATACTGCCCTACTTGATAGTTCCTTGCCACTGGCATAGGGTGACCAGATGTCCCTATTTTATAGGGGCAGTCCTGATATTTGGGGCATTTTCTTCTGTAGGCACATATTTCCCCCCCCCCTTTCCGATTTTTCACACTTGCTGTCTGTTCACCGTACACTGGCAGTCAGACAACATTTACACATATCTTCTGTGAAATCCTGGGAAAATGTTGTAATGGGAGTAACAGGCGCATATGGCTAGAGGACAGAATCCTGTACATCTAGGGAGCCTGCATTTGTGTGGATGGCCATTACTTGTCTTATGGTTACACATCTTCTCTTGAATGGTTTTAGAGAGGGAAAAGGAAGGTCCAAGAACAGTGTGCACGCATACGAAGAAATTCTTCCAGGAGCAGGAGAAGGCCAAGCCAGCCGCAGAATGGAGAAGTGGTTGAAGCAGTTACATTGTTTGAAGTGGTCAGCATGGGCAAGAGGGCAATGCAGGTACTTTCAGTTCCTGGACTGAATTGACATTCTACCTGCTGGGAGGGGAAAAACATCTGAAGAATTTCTGGTTTAATTTTGAAATCTGTTGAGTCTTTGTTATCCAGTCAACTTGAAAAATGACACTTGTCTGAAATTTTTTTTGACTACTAGACTTACAAGTAACATGATTACTGTAATTGTGAAAGAAGTGAGTGAGAAAACTTGGGCAGGGATTTCCAGACAAAAGGTGCCTAAAGCCAGGCCCCAGAAGCAATATTTAAACACTTAAAAAGGCATCTGCTTTTTCAAAACCTAATGGTTCCCATTGGCTTCAGTGGAAGCTATTAGGAGCTCAGGGCTTTTGAAAACCAAGCTTCTTAAGTGCCTAAATGTGACTGTAAGAGACTAACTTTAGGCATCCCTTTTAGGAAATCCTGGCTACTATTTCCCCTGCCCTCCCCGTTTGACAGTGTTTTGTAAGTAGTCAGTTTCCCTGTATAGTCAGTAAGTTTCTTCTGTGCTATAGAAATCCTTATGAAATCAAAGAAGTGCTTCCCCCACACCCTTTTTATTTAATATATATTCTGGACTGTAGGCCCGAGTCTTTCAAGGGGCTTTGTGAAAGTGAACCTCTGTTCCCATGAAGAGCCTCATTAACTTCAGTGGGCGACTTCAGGCATAGGGTCCACACAGGTTAATTGTGTTGCAGAATCAGGGCTTTAGGGTCACCACTTTTTAAATTTACATTTAGAGCTGGGCAACTAAACTACATTCTGTTCACTGACCTTAGAAAAAAATTGAAAAAAAATTTGGTTTGGGTTTAACTAAATCTGAAAATTGTGAAATTTTTTTGGCAAATCAAAAAAAAGTCCATTTTGGATCGAAAGACATGTTTGTAGCTTTTTCTTAGAGGTCTAGATTCACAAAATGGGGTGAGAAGGTGGTGGTGCTACTTTCCTTGTAACTTTCAGCCCAGTGTTTATGTCACTCATGTAAGAGACCAGGGTTCAGTTTCTCCCCATCTGATTTGGAGAATGGATTTGAACCTAGATCTCCCATCTCTCAGGTCAGGGCCTGTAGCAGAGTGTGACCGGGGCTCAACCCTCCTTCAGGGAGGGGAGGGGAGCCGAGCCGCGCTGGCTCACCACGCTCTGGCCTTCCGGTTGGGCTGAGCAAACCAGGCCACAGTATACAATTGAGCCCAGGCCCTTGGGCAAGGCGGGGCAACGCACAGTCTGAGCCCAGGCCCTTCAGCAGGGGCTGAGCAGGGAAGGCAACCACGGTAGATGGTCTCCTTAGGCAAAGGGAGGGGGAAGTCTGCCACCCTTAAAGGGGTGGCAGGGGGAACGCCGGCCCTCCCACTCCATTGCGTTCCAGCCCGGGGCCCTAGCAGCGATCAACGCCGCTGACAGTCAGTGGGGGATCCTGACCGAAACACACTGACATGGGCTCAGTGAGTCTGCAGCCAGACGGGAGTCGGCTGCCCCCGGGCCACTCCCAACCTCCCCCTCACTGGGTACCTGCCCTTCACCGGCGTCGTCTTGGGGGTCCCAAACCATGAGTTCCTCAGCAGGCTCGGCGGCGGGAGGTCCAGTCCACTCCTCTAGGTACTGGGGTTTGGACGGTCCGGTCCAGTCCTCCAGGTACCGGGGGTCGGGCGGTCCGGTCCAGTCCTCCACAGGCCGAGTGTCAGAGGGCTCCGCCGGCTGCTCTGGGTACTGGCCCCAGGGAAGGTCAGGCCAGTACCCCTCCGGATACCGGGCGCGGGGTAAGCCGGGCCCAGCGGGAGCTCAGGCCTTAGCGTCTGCCTTTTCTGGCAGCCTCCCCCTAACTGAGGGCTGGGTCCGGGCTTTTGTGCTTCCTGTCCCACCCCTTGACTTCCTGGGGGCGGGGACAGGTGGCGGGGGGCCCTGGACTTCTGGTCCCGCCCCTGGATTTCCGGGGGGCGGGGATAGGCGGCAGGGCCTCCACCCGGGGCCACAGTTTTTCTGGCCTATTCCCTTCAGGAGCGTGGGGGAGGGGGGCTCCCTCGCTACAGGGCCCTACCCATAGAGCTGTGTGGAAGGGGGTCTCAGTCTCTTCTGTTGAAGTTGTTTCACTGAATGCAGTCCCAGGAATAGGGTTTGGACTTGAGTCTTCCACATCCTAAGTAAGAGTCCTCACCACCAGGCTAAAGCATCATTCTCACTCTCCCTAGCCCAGTGACTCTTCATTGTCATTCATACCAGTGGGAATAATTTAACCACTGGAAGAATTTAGCAATGGTGATGGTGGATTCTCCATCACTGGCAATTTTAAAATCAAGATTGGGTTTATTTTAAGGTCAGCGCTAGTTCAAAAGGTATTATTTTGGGAAAGTTTTATGTCCTATGTTACACAGGAGGTCAGACTAGATGGTCACAGTGGTCCCTTCTGGCCTTGGAATGAATGAAATTAAATAAAAGTAAAACTTTTTTCCCTCATCTCTTTCAGTTCAAGTCATCTTAGGTGCTGTCTGTAACAACAGCAGGTGGCAAACTTTAGATAGAAGTATTTTTTTTTTAAAGCTGATGGTTTTTCTTTAATACCAGTGTTTATAGTATATCCTGTCTCTAATGGCTGATACAGTATATGTAAACTTCTCAAATCCATTTTGGTAACCATTTTTGTTTGATATGAATCTTGTAAAATATTTATGATATTGATTAGTGATGGTACCCAACTGCCCTTTTTATTTTCTTTTGTTTATGAAACTCTGAGAAAGAATTTCGATATAAATATTGGGGGTTTTATTGTTTTGAGAGCATCTGTTTTGTTTTGTTCTAGCGTAGGCTGAGTTTGTTCTAGCCTGGCATATAGGGGTGTGTGCAGTTCTGGGAATACTGTTCTAACAGTTTACTTTGCTTCAGAAGGAGTTGCGTGCACACATAATGTTGTGGCTATAACCAAATGGTGGACAACTTATTCTGGATATCTATTTTTTATAACTATTAGTGACAGAATAGTGTAAGACATACTATATTAAGAATTTCCCAGGCTGGAGCATATCACACCTTGTTTAGCCTTTGATCACTGTTTTTTTTTTTTTTTTTCCTTCTGTAATCTGTTTTAGTCTGTGGTGGATGACTGGGTTGAAGCTTATATCCAAGATCGAGATGTGGCACTTCTAGATCTGATCAACTTCTACATTCAGTGCTCAGGCTGTCAAGGTAATTCAGTATCATATAGGTGTGATGTTCCCCTGGTGTTATCTGGACCGGTGATCTGCTAGGTCACTCATTGACTCTGGGAGCCAGCCTTACCCTGCTCTGCTGTGAGACCCCCCACTCCTGGGCTGTTCACGCACAGCCTCTGGTATGTAAGCTGCTTGGATTGTACAACTGAATGACACTAGCCAATATCTCCGGTCCCAGACACAACCCTAGGCATTTCCATCTTGCAGTGTCCAGTTACGCCTGCTGGACGGTGCAAGCTTATGAGTTTGCCAATTTAACAAATAAATTGATGTGCACCTGGCTTGTTATCTCCAGGGGAGTCTCTGACATGCTTCAAACCAAATGCACAGCTTCAGATAGAATAAACAAACAAATGTATTAACTACAAAAGATAGATTTTAAGTAATTATAAGTCAAAGAGCAAGAAGTCAGATTTGGTCAAATGAAATAAAAGCAAAACACATTATAAACTGATCTTAACACTTTCAGTGCCCTTACAAACTTAGATGCTTCTCACCACAGGCTGGCTGGTTGCCCTTCAGCCAGACTCTCCCCTTTGATCAACGCTTCAATCGTTTGCTGGTGGTGTCTGTAGATGGAGGTGGAAGAGAGAGGAAGAGCATGGCAAATGTCTCTCCCTTTTATCATGTTCTTTCTTCCCTCTTGGCTTTGCTCCTCCTTTCAGGGTCAGGTGAGCATTACCTCATCGTAGTCTCTGACTGACCAAGGGAACGGGGGTGATTCACTCAAGAGTTCAACAGATCCTTTTTTGCTGCCTAGGCCAGTGTCCTTTGTTCCTGTGAGGCTGGGCTGGTTTTGTCCCATACATGCCCAGATGAGGTGTGAACTGCCCCTTTTTTCCTAGAGAGTTTTGCCTGGGCTTGTTTTAAGCCATGAGGACACCTTTTCAGCCTCATAACTACATACATGAAATTACAACCTGTAACATAACATTACTATAACAACAATGCTTAGTGCATCATGAGCCTTCTGAAGACACCCAACATGAGAAACTTAGCATTGGATACCACACAATCATATTATAAGGATGGACATGGGGGTGCAAGGTGTTATCCCGAGATACAGAGTGTCACAATAGGCATATCCTTTTGCTGGACAGTTTCCTCTGGACAGAAATTACCTTTATAATAGATCACTTATACAGAAGCAGATTGTTTGCTTTAACAGGCTCTAGTCATATCAAGATTAATGATGGACAAATTCTTCAGCCTTTGGGCACACAAGTCCCCTTAACTTTATTGAGCATTATATGCATATAATGGCTGCAGGTTCAACCTTATTGTGTAACAAGCACTCTAATACTCTGAAACATGTCCACACATCTTTACAGAATCACTGATTTTTGAGAAAAATATTTTTCATGACTGTTTAAATGTTTTGTTGATTTCAGAATACTAGTTTTCACTCACCTAATATTTTCATCTGGGGCTCTGAAAGTACTTTACAAGTACTAGCAAATTGAGTCTCACATTTCAGTTGTTTGAGGAACAATGTGTCTCTCTCTCTTCTGTCTAATTGCTAGTTGATTATGAGTCTAAGTAATAATTATTTCCAAAACAGACATAGAGACACCAACTTCTATTACAGACAACTCGGTAGTTAGTTGGAAGCTTCAGTCATAGATCGGAAGTGAAGAAGAATGCAATGTAGAATATAACTTCTGCTGCTGAAATTTCTCCTTGAGCCATGGACTAATACCCCTGCTCTTATGAAAAGTAACATGGGACCCATGATCATCAATGGATAAGAGTTTCACATCTCATCTGAAATCTAGCACCTTCTGCAGCACAGTTTCGCCTTATACCATATTGAGGTGTTTCTTCAGCCATGATTCGGAGACAATGGTGCCATCCATTTGAAGCACCAACATTACTTTCTGCAGCACCTAGTTGTTCCTTAGTGATCTCCCTTTCAAGTACTGAACTATGTGCACTATGCTTAGTTTCTGTTGCTACGGCTACAGAACAAATGGCAACTTAGTCTGTTTCCCATATCGTCTGGATACACAGGTTGGAATCTTATAGACTTTATTTGCTTCAGTGAACAGAATAAAGTCTGTTCTGTTAAATGGCTTATTAAGCATCTCTGTCATAAAATCTTGCCAACACAGGAATTTAAGGTATACAAGTGGGTGAACAAACAGAAATTGGTGTCAGTTTGACACCAAACTGAACCTGCCCCTCTGCTGAAGCTGAATGTTGGTGCACTGTTATCAGCTGCAAATAACCTATTTATTTGTCAACATGCACTAATGCAAAAACAAGTAGAACAGTTTGGGTTACTTTTTTTGGCACTTACGGATTTAGGTCAAAGCCGCTACTATAGTATGGACTTTATTATTTTTGAAATTTTAATGTATGGTATGGCAAAATATTTCCATTTAATTACCAAATATTACAATTTCATCAATCTAGGAATGGTGACGGCTGAGATGTTCCAAAGTTTGTGCAACAGTGATATAATGCAAAAAATGACGGAGACATTTGATGAGGTAATTGCAACATGAAACGATGACTTCATATGGCCCATTTGAATAAGCAATAACTGTTAATATAAAAATTGGATAGTACTGTTCGTTGTCTAGTACCTCTCTCTCGCTCATTGAAGCCTACATTCCCTCTTTCTTCCCCTGTGGGAAAGGTTTTATGCACATCTGGAATGAGAAGCAGTCGCTGAAACAGAGAGTATTCCTGTCTTCAGTGTTTTCATAATACTTCCCTGCGTCCTTGCCAGGTCTTGCATCTAGCTCTTTTTCAGTAAAAAAATAAAATAAATTGTGGGCATAGCATAGTATTTTTCCTCTTTAGATGTTCTACTAATGATAAATACAGTCTGGCATGGCTGTGGGTAACATGATGCTTTGGTACCTCATTGATAGGTGCCTTTAAAAATACATAATGTGGATGAATGGGAAGCTGCTGTTGAAACTGAAACTAGTTGTCAGTTGGAACTTAAACTGTTTTCCCTTCCCATTTTGTTGATATCAATTTACATTGCTGTTCTTTTGATGTGAGAGCAATAATAATATGCATTAATGATGTCCAATCATGGTCCAGAAAGGATATTCTATTCCCTGAAGTTTATTAGAAAAACCGTATCTTTAAAGTGCCACCTTCACCCCTCACTCTTGCCTGGCTTATGAGGCCAACCTCCACTCTCTCTTGCCACTTATCTCACAGTCCTCGAGTGCCTTTTTCCATGCTTGCTCTCTGAATTAGTGTGCTACCCTCATCTTATTCGTATCCCTCGTTAAGCCCCTGCTCTGAGATACCAGTAAACTGAAAATTCTGACTTTTTCCATCTTGGATTTGAGAGCTTTTACTGTCCTGGAGTGAATACTGTGCTTTACTTTATAATAACCCTGATCTGGCAAACACCTAGGCCACGCCTACAAGAGGAACTCTTTACCGATATAGGAATACCAGTATTCTGTACTGTCAGAACACTCCTAGTTTTGTGCAGTTATACCAGCAAAGCTGCACTTTGCACTAATATAGTAATCCCCAACCCCCTTCAGGTGAAACATGCTATACTAGTAAAAGCACAGCTTTGCATTATAGCAACATCTATGACAGAATGACAAAGAGTACTGTGGCACCTTATAGACTAACAGATGTATTGGAGTATAAGCTTTCATAGGTGAATACCCACGTCGTCAGATGCATGGCAGAGGCTTCTGCTGGCACAGCGGTATTGGGGATCACACTTCTTCACACCCCGACTGACATAGCTTTGCCATGTGAAGTCTGTAGTGTACCTATGGCATTACACATATGTTTATCTTTGCTACCTTGAGTAGTCCCATTGAAATGGAGAAAATATTTCAACGTGATAACACATCTGAGGACGAGGACAATGTTAAGCAATTTGTTAAATCACTGAAATGATGGGACTACTAGTGGTAGTAAAGTTAAGCATGTGAGCAAGTGTTTGCAGGATTAGGGCAAAAATGCTCACTTTCTCTTGCCAGCAAAGTGCTCGGGGGCTGCCCAGCAACTTCAAAATACAGTGTGATTTGAAAACATTAAAACAAGTTTAAACCATTTCAGATCCACCACAGATGTGCTTTTCAGCGCAATTTGAAATGCACAATAGTCAATGAGGGTTTTGCCTTATCTAAAGGACATTGGAATCCAGAGTGTGGTGAATTTTCAAAATTTAATTTAGCTGTATTTTTAAAGATGATAATCCCCAAAGAATGCCTAAATTCATGTGAAACTGGGATTGACTGATAAAGCTGTTAGGTTTTTGAAATATGGCTTGCCTTGACTTGAAAACGTGAGCATATTTGCCTACCCTTGAATTGGGACATCTCCTGGGGGTCAGCTATTTCACAATAGCAAATAATTGAATGTTGCAGATTGATATATATTTAAATTTCTAAGGGAGAAGCAGATGCTGTCTCTCAGAATAAACAGTAAAGATTATAGCTTGCACACTTCAGTACATGATGTTTAAATGAAACTTGGCACTGACTACTTGTTATTACAAGAGTACCAGTTTTTAAATAAAAACTGCATTTGTCTTTTACTGAAGTACACGTTGGTTTTAGCTAAAAACAAGCCAGATAAAAGGGGATTAGGTTGTGTGCATGTGTGTGAGATGTGTACAGTCTCAAGTTTAAATGATATCTTAAAACATGATACACAATTGGTACTTTTATGTATGTAAAATCTTTCAGAGTCACTTATTCAGTTTCATCAAAAGCTTTTATAATGTTGTCTCTTGCATTCTAGGAAACAGGATTGCAATACAAGAAATTTATGGCCTATCCCTGGATTCTGACTGTTACTTGGCCAGTGGACATGGTAAATAGCTGCATTTCTTGAATATCCTTGAAGTAAAGATTTCAAATGCTGCATATATGTGAAAATTGTACTTAATGGTGCAGTCCAGTGGTACAGTGGTGAAAATCAAGTGCAGTGTTGTTGGCTGTGTGACTGCAGCATTGCTTTAAATAAATAAATGTTCTTGATGTATGATGGACCCCATTCAGCAAGAACCTGAGCACACAATGGCTTCACAAGAGTTGAAAGTGCCCCGTACCTTGCAGGACTGAGCCCTATGTGAGATACAGTAGGCATATGATGTTCAAACGTTTGTTTGAATGGAATGTGTTGATCTAGAACAATATCAACTGTGCTTTCTTCCATCACCCCACTAGCCTACTTGGCTTTACTTATGTGTGTGTTCTTCCCATGCACACCTTTAAAATTTTTTTTCTTTAGATAATATTTTGGAAGGGCCACTGTCAAGTGAAATTTGGCTCAAAGTTTAAGTTTCGTTAAAATAATCTTTTACAAAATTGAAGACTAATAGATTTCTGCAACTTTAAAAAGAAAATTGCAGTAGGATGTATAAAAACAAAAACTATTTATCTTCAGTGTTTGATATCAGAAATAGCTTGCGGCATTGTGCTATATATGTTGTTGTAATGTGCCCATCGGCATAGTGACATGTACACAGATATTAGCAATTCCATCTCAAAGGACCAGGCCCTCCATCATCTGTACCTCTTTCTTAGAATTGGTTTTCTTGTTATGTCTCCAGGAAAGATGGTTGTTCAGCAAAGGCTTGCATGCACTGTATGCAGAAAGTCTCACATAGTATCCTAACCATGGCATGATTTGTGTTTCTCTGCTCTGCAATGGTAGAGTTCCATAATAGATTGCTACGCCCCTGAGAGTTTTACTCTCTATTAACCACAGTGTCCCTCTTGACTGCAACTATCTACTGGATTGTGGGAAGAATCTGTGACAATCTGTACTCAACGTTCACTACTTTATAGGATTATGATATATTGTGTACAAAGTATGCTCTGTAAGGTATAATTTCAAAAATTTATAATCTGCTAAATATTATTGTCCTATTGAAATGTGTGTAAAATTATGAGATTTTGCTATATGATTGTTACTGAAATATGTTGTTTTTCTGGGTAATGCCCACAAACCATTTTCTCAGAGACAAAGATCCACTGGCATGCCAGCAAGCTGTTAAAAAGCTATGACCTACTTAACTGGCCATTCACCAGCTGGGGAGAAGGTATAAACAAGAAACTTACATTTCATCTCAGAGATGGTACAAATCTTATATACACAGAGTACTGTGTGTCTGCACTCTGGCTGGGGGAGAGGAGGTAAATCCTCAAAGAGAGGAGGCTAAAAAAATAAGAAACCGTGACTCCCACATCACCTCTTCCCCTCCATCTCTACTGATGATAGCTAGATCACTTGAAAGACAAAAGAAGCATTATTGCACTCTGGGGAATGTCACAGTGAGTTCTAAGATGGTCAGGCTGCAGCCCATTGACGTGTTAAAGGTTAGCATCAGGACATTCTAGAACATGAGTACCTCCATGTGGCACTGATGGGAATCTCACTTGAAACCAAAGTGAAATTGACATTTCTTCACTGTTTCAGGTGGGAGAAATGCAGGTAGTAAACCAGCAGCACAAATGAAAAGTAAACGAGACATTCAGTTTTTATAATTATTTTTTCCTCTAATAAAGGACAATGGAGACTATCCACTCATCAGACCGGGACCCTACTGGAAGAAGTTCAAGGCCAATTTCTGCGAGTTCACTGCGGTGCTAATCCAGCAGTGCCAGTACAGCATCCTTTATGACAGTTACTTGATGGACACTATCATCTCACTGCTTACAGGGCTAGCAGACTCCAGGGTCAGAGCATTCAGGCACACCAGCACTTTAGCAGGTAAATCCAACTCACGTTGCTGTCACAGTTTGCATCAGAGACTGTTGGTTTTGGTGACTCGTGCGTTTACAAAATGGATCAAACGTAAAAAGGACTGTAAGCTTTCCAAGGCAGGAATTGTTTTCCTTTGTACATTAACAGTGCTTAGCACGTTATGGATGTTGCTGTAGTATTAATAATCTCCTTCTGCATATATGTGTTGTTAGAGGGCTTTCCCTTCACCCTCTCCCTTGGTTCTTGTCACACAGACAGAAAGCAGAAGACAGTAAGTCTGAGGTGCAGGCAGTGCGATGTTTGTTGGGGTTAGTTTCAAGCAAGCACATCCATAGCTCTACATGCTGGCAGAGTCTGGTTCTCAGTGTTCCATTCCCAGCTCTGACACCACAGAGCATTTACCTCATGTCCCCCTTCCCAGCTCTGACGCTACAGATCCTTGCCTGTGTCTCATTCCCATTCCCTATTCCCACCTCCTCCTCCTTAGCAGGCCCAAATATACCTGCAGTGCGCACCCACAGTCCACCCCTTACAATTTATGGTAATATGCCATTTTGGGGGGGTTGCGGGTCTGTGGTCTTCGACCCACCTCTTTTGTATCCCATGGGAGGGATGAGGAGTGAGATTGTGCTACGATCAGGGACAGGCATTTCTTTTATCTTTTAGTGTTTTATACCTTTTCCCCCATCCCCCTTTGACCCTCCCAACTGGTCGTGTAACCTTGCCTTAAAATAGGGGTTTAAACAATCTTAAAGTGTGCTCTTGAGTAACACGTTAACTGCTCTTATCTGTTCCCATTGTACTAACAAACCCATCTGGCTAGGTGAAAGCAACATACACAGTCTTTGTCCTTTGTTTACACATATTAGTATAAAATATAAAAGTATTAAAGGTCAAACCCAAAATTCTATCCAAGTCTAACAAACAAGCCTATATACTAGCATGTGTGAATGTAATTTGGAAGCACTGGACATAGTAGGTATCCTGTTGGCTTTAAGAAAAGGAGAGATATTTAAAATACATTCAAGAGTATCTCCGGCACCCCAAAATTCTTGCTTGAAGAGGAAGCTTGGAATGTAGATTATTGGTAAAGTAGATCAGTTACATTTTAATATTTAGCAAAATCTTTTGTAACAGCTGAGATAATTAATTTAATTTCAGAATTCTGCTGTGTACTGGAAGTTATACATAAGCAGTAGCTGCTTTTCACTGTTAGTTTTCTGTCACTAAGTTTCATTACACACCCACTGAGTGAATATAATTAGTGTAAAAGAGAAGATCTTAAAACTTATAAGGCCTGTCCTAAGAAACGTGTCATTCAAGAGGTTTTTTATGATACCGCTACTAAACCGAATACCTTTGTAGTTTGCTTACCTTGCAGAGCATGACAGTCTCTAAGTGAGTTTATACTTTTTAAAAAGCCAACAATTGGTCACAGCACAGCGCCTTTCCCCTTTTTTTGCCTTTGCCATCCCTGCACACTGACAAAATGGAAATCTAGCTGTTGGTCTGAATCTACAAAAGTAGACACACTTTGTACTGTTTCATAAAGACCATCAGACTCTGGCTCACATGGTCTTGAACTCTTGCACTGATTTCGCTATATTTCTTCACATCTGAGGAAGGCACTTATCCTATAACTCTAGTTGTTGTCCAAAATTAAGGAGGAAATCTGCAACATGCAACATCACCTAGACCAAAGAAGTGTATCACCAGGAGTAGAATAAAACACCTTCTGACAACCCTTTTGTTTCAAAACCAAGTAGTAAATTTAAATGAAATATTACCCCAACATCTGTCTTTTTGCTGCTCCTACCTTGGATTGTGATCTTACAACCTAAGCAGGGTTGGGGTTGACCAGTACACTTGTGTGTTTTAACATGTTGAATATACTTACGTGGTTTCTTTTCCTTTTCAGCGGTGAAGCTTCTGACAGCACTTGTAAGAGTAAATCTAAATCTTGATGTCAGCAAACGTAACGCTGAAAGGCTGTATCAAGTGGAGAAGAACAGGATTTCTGTCAAGAGGACCAATCAGAGACTGGATCAGTTAGAGAGAAAAAGGAAAGAGGTGGGTCAGGTTTGTTATTTGGGTTGGGTGAAGATGTAGTAGTAGAGGTGGCTCTTTTCTGGCTGCTGACTTACACATGTTTTTTCTGACACTTCTGAAATAGGGGGAGGTGGTATTTGCTAAGCATCAATGATAGATTGCAAAGCAGTTCTCACTTACAGGTTCGGTGCTACACTGACAAGCACTCCAGACATGCCACACTCAACTGATCTGCGTATTACTACTTGCTGTAGCCATTATGCAGCAGTAGAGTGCGTAGTATTCTTTGAAGTCTCTGTTTTGATGATAGCCTCTCAAAATTGGGGCTGTGGCTAGCTGGTGAATTGGCATCTCTTTTATGCCTGTCTGGTAATTTTTTCGTGTCTTTTCATTCACATACATGCACACACAAAACTGGGCTCCCACAAACCATGAGTCAAATGCTTTGGTCTTTGCCCAGATTGTACTCTGGAATTTGACCAAAGATACTGGAATTTGTTACTGTATGAACACAGGATTCTTAAAATGCAATGTGACGGCAATTTAAACTATGGCTCATCTCTCCCCTGCTGCCCAGACTCCATTATTCCTTCCCTGTCAGCCAGACAGCCTCTTGTGACTCTCCTGCTGTCCAAGCAGCATCCTGCACCATGGAAAATTATCTTTTAGGTGCTGGCATAGTTTCTTGCTGCACAAATGTGAGAGAGTGTCCCTGCCCCAATGAGCTTGCAACCAAGTAACTCGGATGTAATCTTTGAACTACCTCATGGGTATAATTGTTGTATTTGTAAGAAGAGGCAAATGGTGAAAGGTGGCTGGGTAGGACAGGAGAGACAGACCAGGGCAAGTGTTAGCTTTCTAATCCTGGTCTCTTGGGCAATTCAGAGGGAAGGATGGTGGGGTGGGAAGTTACTTGTCACCTTCATGGTATCTTTATTACAGAAATGATAGATTATGACTAAATGATCTATTGTCTCTGAAGACCTCTACCATGTTTTCAGGGCTTGGTAAAGGTACACACTGGACTACTTCATCCAGAGGTATTCTGAGGGTTTCCCAGCTTCTGACTTTTCTTCTACCACATGTCCAAGTATATTTGTAGTGCAGCTTTGCCACGGTTCGTCCCTCAGCGGGGCTGTGCGGTATCCCATCGCCTCGCTCTAGCTCGCCTTCTGTTGGCTTTGCGGTTGTGGGAAATAACTCACACTTGGTTAGGGGCTCAGGCCTTTGGAGCGGGGCTGAGTCGATAGTCAAATGGGGGCCCAGGCCCTAGGTCAGTGCGGGGCAGCCAGGAAACAGTCAGAGACTCAGGCCCTTAGGCAGACTGAGTCAGCAGTTCAATAGCAGCCCAGGCCGTAGGTGAGGATGGGGCAGCAACCAAACGGTCAAGGACTCAGGCCTTTAAGCAGGGACTGAGTCAATAGTTCAATAGCAGGAGGTACTAGCCTCTCCAGGCCAGGGAGAAGCGGGAGTCTGCCACCCAAGGAGTAGGTGGCAGGGGGGACGCAGGCCCTCTGACTCCACTGCGTCCCGGCCCGGGGCCCTAGCGGCAGCAAAGACTCGCTGCTGTCAGTGGGGATCCTGGCCGCAACACACTGACATAGGTTCAGGCAGTGCTGCAGCCAGACTGGGGTTGGCTGCCCCCGGGCTACTTCCACACTCCCCCTCGTAGGGTACCTGGGTCGTGCTAGCATCCTCGGCTGTCTCGAACACCATCGGTTCCTCTGGGTACGTGGCGAAGGGCAGGCTCGGCTCCTCCTCGAGGTAGCTGGCATGGGGCAGGCTCGGCTCCTCCTCGGGGTAGCTGGCACGGGGCAGGCTCGGCCAGTCCTCCTCGGGGTAGCTGGCACGGGGCAAGCTTGGCCAGTCCTCCTTGGGGTAGCGGGCACGGGGCAGGCTCGACCAGTCCTCCTCGGGGTAGCAGGCATGAGGTAGGTTCGGCTGGTTGGATGCAAGCTCAGGCCGGCCATGGCCTGCTGCTGTCACCCAAGAGGGAGCTCGGTCGCAGGCGTCTGGTCTCTCCGGCGGCTGGTTCTCTACTGAGCTCTGCAGGTGAGCTTTTATACTTCGGATCTGTGCTGTGACCTCTGAGGGGCGGGCGCAGGGCTCAGTGGCTCCGCCCACGTTCATGTTAGGGGAGTTCCGTCCCTCAGCACCACCCACCGCCTCGCTACAATATTACAAAGACAACTTAGACCTGCAAATGCAAACCAGTTGTGTAATGGCATGTATTATTCTGTGTATTGCTAGAACCAGGTTCTTTTCCTCAACCAATATATTACATGTAATGTCTTAGTACTTGGATTCATAGCTGAAATCCAATGACATTTCTTTTTGATGTAGCTGCGCCAAATCAAATCCCTAATGTAGACAGGCTCATTTTTTTTGCACTGATGAATTGTGCAAACATTAGGGGTTTGCACCCAGTGTAACAATGTGAATGTGGTTACCTTGGTATGAATTTCCTGTAATATAAAGGGGTGATTTGTCATATTCCGTACTTGAAACATTCAATTTTTTTGGTATTTTCAGTATGAACAGAAACCGCTGGAAATAGAGAATATGATGAATGCTATTTTCAAAGGGACATTCTTACAGAGATATCGGTAAGAATATTTATCATTGAGTTGCTTTTGAAATAGCACCCACAAGCCTTAATCAAGACTGACTTCTGGTGTGCTGCATATTGTACTAACACATAAGAGCCCACTGTCCCTTCCCTGATGGGTTGACAATCTAACTTCCCTTGCTGAAAAAAAGAATAGAAAGGAATAAAAATAAGTCTGTACAGCGTACATGCATCCCATAAGAAAATCCCATGCAAAGTGTCCAGGTTAAAATCAAGAAGAATATCTAAGGGTCAGTGAAATTTGTTCTGAAAAAGCACATAATACTGAATTATTTGAAAGAACCCATCTAGGCTTAGAAAGTAACCCCTTTATTATGTACACTCATTCTCCACTGCTTTGTTTGCTTCTTCCTCCTGGCTACAGAGTAATAAGTTTATGGTTGAAAGGCCTTCCAGACCCTCAAAATAATTGTAATATGGAATTTGTGTAGTTAACAGGGTTTTTCAAACACTAACAAATTCTTTGTAGAGGATTTGAAGATTAAAGATGTGTTTAAAAGTTACTGAATGGATACTTAAGATGCTACTCAGGATTGCATGTATATCTACAACTCTTGATCTCCTGCTGGAAAAAGCAGATAATTAACCTGATATCTTTTGGGTATTTATAAATGTGTTTAACACAGTTTTGTAATTTTACAGTGATGTGATTCCTGAGATCAGGGCTATCTGCATTGAAGAAATTGGCAGCTGGATGAAAATGTACCCTGATACATTCTTAAATGATAGTTACTTGAAATATATTGGATGGATGCTTTATGATAAGGTGAGGATTTTCTCCTCCTCCTCCTCCCTTTATCTCCCATAGAAGGAGAGTTACTTCAAGATTTTAAAAATTATTCTAAAAGTTAAAAAAAATTTAGAGTTACATATTCTTTAATGAACAAAAAGTCTCCCTCCTCCAATACTATGTTTTGTTTAAAACTCATCTAAGTAATAGAGAGCACTTACTTTTATCTGTCCTAAGTACAAAGCTGTGTGGAAGTGTGTGGCACAGATCCATGGTGTGTGTATATATAGCTTTGCTGGTTGTATATATATGTGACCTCGAGCAATGTTTTACTTTATTGAGTAGATTGACTGTGAAACCTATCCTTGCTAAGTGGTGACATGGAATACATCCTCTATGAGTATGTACAATTTTAGAGGTAGGGTAAACTGTCTTAAGATTGACAATTATGACTTTGTTAAATTATATTATTTCATAGAGAGAGACAATAATACTCTTTATTTCTGAACTGGAAAACAAGTAGAGCTATAAGAACATTTGGAGAATATTATTTAAAATCTCAACTATTTTGTTATAGTTCAGTTTCTTTTAATTACCTCTTACATTCTTAAAATCTTCCAGATAATCTTTTCTTTCCCCCTCACTCTCAAGGCCCTTGTCCTCTTCTGTTTAGCAGTTTTCCTGTTTTAGAGCAGAGATGAACGTAGTATGTCCAATTTTTTATAAAGTTAACCTATAAACATATTTTTCTAAAATTTACCAGTGTGGGCTTAATAGCTGGCAGAGGCACTGTTTGCTGTGAATGGTTTATTACTGGGAATGGTACTTTACTTTTGTAGGGCATCTTTTAAAATAAATAAAATGAGTTTATATAGCTGCTGTATAAATGCCAAGATGTCTTTTCTTTTGCATCAGGGTTATATACGATGACGCATAGTTCTTTGAATAGAATTTTAGTTAACTGCAAAGCCAGCAGAGGGCGCACAAATCACGTTGTTTATGTTTCATGCTATAACTGTACAGTACAAGCAGTGGTTAAACGTCTTTAAAAGGAAACTAACTTACCAATAACAACCTCCTCTCCCACAAAGACTTCTAGGGCGCATTTAAATTGCAGGATTCTTTTGGCAGCATGTAGTATATATACCCCCATAACCCTTCTTCCTTGGATATACACAGCAGAGTGAGTAAATGGTGAGATGTGGATTAAGTCAGTAGAATAAAGACATGCCTGAACGGTGTGGGTATGAAGCTGAGTACGTGCCCTATACGTTCTCTACTGGCCCAAGCTCTGCCTTCCATTTACATTGCTTTCTTAGCAGAGTAGTGTCCTGCTGCTGCAGACTTTCTCCTTCTCAGCAGAAGACTCTGATAGTGAGGAAAGGCTATGCCAGCTCCCTGCTGCTGAAGCCCTGCTCCACAGAGAGGCCGAAGGGCAGTGGGGAAAAGGCTCAGCCTTTCCTCATTGTCTCCCCTTGCCAAAGCCTTACCTCACCATAGTGAAAGTGTCTGGCAGCGGGGAGCAGCTGAAGCCTTTCCCTGCTGCCTCCCCTCTGCTGGATCTGTTCTCTGACATGTGTAGCATAGCAACACACTGCAGTGTGGACACTTTCCACTGCGGCGTGTAGCTAAGTGTGTGCTACAGGGCACTGAAGGTGGTATGTAGTGTAGGTGTAGCCATGGAGTCTAGAGAAGTTTCTTAGATCAGATCACAGCAACTTTTTAAGGTATGGCCAGTTAAGAGATCTTTCAGATTACAAACATAGAATTTCTATTTTTTCCTTAGAATTGCTGTCAGTGCAGTATGATATGAAAATTATAGAAATTTGGTGTCTTTGGCTAGAGCATACAACCCATCTGCTGTCTTTTACCGGAGTCTGGAAACAGCTGCTTTAAAAAAAAAAGAAGAAAAAAGAAAATGCTTACTTGTTAACTGGAAGCAATCATGCAGCAAAAACTAAGTGAGATAAAATGAGAAGGCCTCTGGATTTCATCTCCATCCAGTTGACTATTTACAATACCAATATTGCATTGCGGTACTGGCTTTAAAAACCATATTGCAAGCTATTCCTTCCCATTTTTGTGGGGGAGGGTGTACCCAGATCAGCGTCATTTGGGAATATAGTTCCAGAGACATTTGCCAAATAATTTTAGGGCCCAAGTTTGAGCAACCACAAAATTGTTTTAAACTACAGGAAAATGTAGCCCAGATGACCTGTGGCATTCTAAATATAGACCAAACTCAGTCAGTCACTGGGAGGCTTAAAAAAAAGGTTGAAACCCTTATTTGGTCTTCAAAGACTTGTTTGAATGTTATGACTTATTTTACCCTTCTGATGCCATTTTGACATGACATATATTAATAATGCAGGCTTAATGCTGGCACAGAAGATATTTCCCAGACCCAACTGGATGCTCCAAATCCATTTCTCTTAGTGATACTGAGTTCAAAATAAAAAAATGAAAAGTCTGTTTGTCCCAGTAAGAACTGTGAAAAAATATCCTGAAGGTGTAATTTTCTGCAGGAACAACTTCAGTAGTTAATTATTTCTAGAAGACAGGAATAAATGTTACTTTTTAATATTAAATACAAAATATAATGCAGAATCTGGCAACAGCATTCAATAGCAATAACTATACAGTTAACTCCCTTCCTAAAGAACTATCAGCCCATTTTTCAAACTTGGGCACTTAATTGTGCATTTTGACGCTTAGAGTGGCACTTTAATGCCTACAGTGGATGTTTGGCTACCTACGTATTGATCTGAGCAATTAGATGTGGAAAAAAAGAAAAGGTCAGGGGAAAAAAATTCCTCTGGGTGGTGGGAGGGATGGAGGCTGAAAAATAGAGATGAGCAGAGGTGGGGTAGGTGAAAGGAGTAGAAAGGATGACTGATTTTCTAAGGAAAATAAAGGCTGTACTACATACACACATGCTTGGGACATCCACATGTGTCAGCCTCACTTTTGAGTTGTGTAGGGGGAGTTGTGTGACGCTTTTATTTTTAGAATGTAGCATTTTCATTAGAAAAAAAATTACAAAAATCTAATCCTTCTTGGAACAAAATGTGTTCACATGGCAGAAGAAAAGATTCAAGAGTAAAACCAATCTTGTGAGCCTTGCAAAACTAATTTGGGATCCTCTACTATAAGATGCTAGAGAAATGCTAAATTGGTAGATGCCTCTGTACTGAGAAGGAAGCTGAAGCACAGAGATGAAATGATTCTCTTGCACCTTTTCCCAACTCTGCCACGTTTCCCTTGAAAAGAGCCCAGATCTCCTGACATCAAGTCCTGGGAGCTAGCCACAAGATCATCCTTCTCCTGTCTAATTTCAAATTAGTTTGAGAAGTTGTCCGTGACAGGACATTTGTGCGGTTTGACCATCCTTCTATGGAAACTACCCCTCGGATGTCATGACGGTTCACGTGTACATCCTGCAACAGTGTCTCTAAAAAGTACCATCATCTTATTCAACATATCTACTCCCTGCATGTATTCTGAGTCCTATTCTCTGACTTCTCTGAAAAAAAAAATGTTCACTATGTTTTACTTTGGCAGTGCTGTGGGGAGAGTGAGCTGGGTTCTTTTCACAGATCAGCAGTATTTTAAACTACTGGAAGTTCCTGTTGCAGAATCAAAGAGACTAGAATGGTGATTCTGGTGAGGGAAAAGAAAAGAGGGCTTTATTTGTAGCAAAAAGCTGCTGAGGTCATCTGGGAAGAATTTTAAATAATGGAAAAAGCAGTGGGGGATGGGTAAACACTCACTCTAAGGAACAGGAAAATGGGGCAGGAAATGTGGCTTAAAACAAAGGAGAGAAATGTAAAGAAGACTATAAAAATAACGGTAGTGGAGGTAAATGGATTGTTCACTCTTAGTTCCTAGATATAGTTTCCTTAACACGTAAAATACATATAGGGTTAAAACCGGGAGATTTGAGGTGGGAAGGGAGATTAGGAAAGGCAGGTGGTATGATTTTAGGAATTAACTTTTCCTATCTGCAGACCTATGCTCAAATATTGCCTGACTGACGTGTAAATGACAATGATTTTCCTCTGCTCCAGTCGATATCTGACCATTTGACATGACCAGCACCTTTAAAATTAGCTCAGATGTAGTCTCTATTCAGGATTACACCCCAGGAATGGAATAGTGTGGGGTGGCGCAAGCCAGTATTGAGGTACAATGGTTTTTCTGAGTGTCTTTATAAGTTTGCACAGCTCTTGTCTGTGGTATGCCAGGTAGAAGTCAGTGGTAAGTAACAAGTTTGGGCTCTCATCCTGCAAAAAGCTTCAACAGGTGCAGCAGTCCATCTGTGGAAATAGGGCCTTAAATTTTACAGAGCTGAGCAAAGTTCAAGAAATGTGCCTGATGAATGTGAAGGTACAGAAGGATAAATTAGACAACTTGAAAATCAGTGTCTGTATTCTTTGGTGATCTTTCATTTTATATTTCTAACTAAAGAGCACCTTACATAGACTCATTAGTCAACGCCTGCTGCTGCATGGCATCATTTGCATTCCGTCTTAAGCAGGAGAATGGGCAGTTTGCAGTAATGGATAGCCTCCTTGTACGAGATCTTCACTGCTTGGGTTTCTTTTATTTTTCTGCCATGTTAGAGGAAGAATGAAAAAAAAAAGCATGAAGGAGATGATAGTGGATACAAGGCTAGAATTTATTGCAGGGGCTCTGCAGACACCCTTTGCCACAAGAGTTCAGTAGAGCTCAGTGAGTTCTGCTTTAGAGCCTCAGAATAACTGTCTTTTAATATTCTTAAAGGTTTTGACCTTTTAAAGTTGCAGCATTACACCTGAGGCATTTCAAAGTCTAGGAAAAGGGCACTCTTTTTATAGAACCATTGTGAATAGTAGTATTGGCTTACAGAGAAACAAAAGAGGTAAATCTTTATAAAACCTATATATATTTTTGGTATAAACCGACTATATTTGTTAGCCAAACACAGAAGGGAGCCTGAAGGCTTGTCTACACTGGAAAATTATATCATGTTAGAACACATTTTAACCAACATGAGCTCAGACGTGTTTCAGCACTCAGGGTAGGTAAAGACTGTTGTGTTTACCAACATGTCAGCAGGTTGTGGGAATATACCTTAGGAGGGAATAGAGGGGATTCTAGGATTAGTCACAGCCAGTCAATGTGGTGTGTTAAACAGGACAGCCCATGGCTACTGTGACTGTTCTTATCTGAAATAATTTCTCAGTGTAGACTTGGCATGAGGGAGTCTAGATGGTGTAACATAAAACCTTCACTGGGTGTCCCAACGTCAACCCAAACTCCCTCATACTGACTTAGACTTAGACTAGTTTAGTATTGTATAACATGCATACATTTTATCTCTGAATTTGGCCCACTTAGTCTTGGGACTGTAAGAGACTGTAAGTTGGTTTAATTAATATCTGAGGAAAGTGTTGCAAGAAAAACAAATAGCAGAAGGATATAAGAAGGCCACCCCCAACTTTTACCTTCTGACACCCTGGGCATTGGAATTACGTGATCATGGACTCTTTGCACTCCCATTGATAATTGGTTGTAAGTTCTGTGGGAGTGTAACATGAGCTTAGAGATCACCTCTCAGTTTGGCCCATTGTATGCTATTAGGCATATGTGACATAACTATAGATCTGTCTGGTAATGGAGATTGAGGCAGTTTTTGCTTTTTCTATCCTAGGCTTTTATAGGGCTCCAATTACCATAGGATGACCGCCAAATCATCAGTAAATAACATCAGTGCCAAAGATTTGTCACTTAGCAGATTCTTCCTTGTCTTATAGCAACCTGAAGTGCGGTTGAAGTGTCTTCTGGGACTGCAAGGAATTTATGACAGAAAAGAGCTAGTATCCAGAATGGATCTCTTTACTAGCAGATTCAAGGTAAATGGAAATACCATTCTATATTTTAAAAACCTGATTTGGCTAGCCACACAGGGTCTGATATTTTGAGCAGAGTTGGCTCTCGGTCCCTTATATGGGCTAGGATTGTTGGGTGGGGGAGTTTGTGGGATGTTGCTCTTCATTCATGAGAACGTTCTGTTTTTGCTTTGGCCAACGAACAAAGTGGTGTTGGCAGGCTCTGCAGACAGCCATGTCCAGCCTCTTGGCCAGGATTCTTTTGGCAAGGAGTATTGGGCATCCCAAAGCCCCTTGTGTTCCTTTTTCCCCCTAAAACTGGGTTTATATATTAGATGTTGAATTGGGTGATTCTGCATAGACTGCTATCAGAATGTACAGTATGACTCTGTGTTGATCCAGCATGACTCTGTGAACCTTGCAGAAAGATTTCCTATTCCCAGTCTGAACAAGTCAAATGCTAAGCAGTAAATGGATAGCTTTTGAGCATCTATTGGGTGAGCAGAGCAGAAGCCATTGCATCCCTAGTACACTGCACTTATCATGTTGCCATGTACAGGCTAGTTCAGGCAGTCAGCACTCTACTTTTTAATGTTACCTGTGGTTGTGATTTCATTAACTGTCACTAGCTAGCCAGGGTTGGGCCTTGTCAGTACTTGGATAATAAAACTCACGGTGCTGCAGGAAGTGGTATTATGACTCCATAAGTGGCACTCTTCCTGTGGAGGACTGAACCAATGCCCCAGTTAGTGCATACTCTTCTGCCTGCAGATACAGTCTTTTGGATGTCATGTAAAACCAAGGACTTGGCTCTTCATAGTAACTAAAAATCCCATGGCACTTTCTGAAAGAGGAGGCCCATAATTCTCATGTTTTAGCCAAGTTTCAATCTGAGTAAATAAATTCTGCCTATCTAAACTCAGCCCATATTTTAAACAGTTTTACAGCAGCCCTCTGTACCTCTGCCCTAATCTGTGTAGTATTGCTGTGCGTTGTTAAACAGCCATGTGATCCAAAATCTGCTTACCTCTTTAGCAGGGTTATGGCTTCCAGAATATTTTCACATTTGAGTAGAGAAATTATTTATGTGACATTGTAGCTTAGAATTTACCCTGATTTAGCAAATTGTTACTAATTGTTCTTCATTTACAAACAAGTGGCCAATCATTCTTAATTTGTGAGCTGCATTTAGTTTCTTGTGGAGACATGCCTGAATCTACACAAATTTCATATTAGTCAATTAACTCAAAGAAAAATGTAACACAATGATGGAACAACTTGGTGGTAAGCAAATTCTTACATCTCGTCATTGCAGTACAAAGAAGTCTCTTGTTACTAGTGGAGATGATCTAACTGTAGCAAAATAAATATTTGTCCAGAACAAAAAGTGTTACATCTTTTTATTGTTGTTTTACATCCATTAGGATCGAATTGTGTCCATGACTCTGGACAAGGACCATGAAGTAGCAGTTCAAGCCATGAAACTCTTGATGCTTATGTCACAGTAAATAATTTTTTTTAATGTTCTGTATTGTTTTAATAGCAATGAGACCCAGTTGTAACCAGTAGTGGAATCCTCTTATTACTGATCATGTGCTCAGAAACAATTGCCCGCTGCAGGACATGGGTTAAACAGGATAACTGCAAGCTAAAAGTCTGTTGTGAAGTGCATGTGAAATGATACATAAGAAGTATGGTTACCCCTTTTTAACACATTCTGGAGAATCATGTTTATTTTATAAATAATATTTTTTTAAATGTGGGAATAGGGAGATTTCTTTGTCCCTTTTTGTTTTGCACTTTTTAAAAATTTGTATTAAGATTCTGCATCACATTGCAGATACTGGTCAGATTTTAAGATCCTGCCGGAGCCAAAGCCTTTGGTGATTCAAGGTATAAGCTGACTCCTGCATGTGGCCAAGGGGAAATGGCTTCCATCCATATACAACATTGCACAGTTGACCAGGTGCCTTGTGGGCTTTGCTTTTTCTCTGAAGCACAAGGTATTGGTCCCTGCTGGAGGAAGGATATAGAACTTGATGGACCAATAATCTGACCTGGATATTGTAAATCTTACTCTGATTGAACCAGCGACATGAAACCCTGAATGCTGAATGACAGACTGAATTTGTGACTTGCTGTGGTCAGTCTTCAGAATGAGCAGTGTGTGCAGAAGTTCCATAAGGTTTGTCTGCACTGGGAAACTTACTGAAATAACAAGTGTAAATATGTCCTTATAAAGCTGCTTTTCCTGTTTCTTCATGTCCACTCCTCCGTTTGTTGTGTTTCTGATCCGAGCAGTGTAAGCCTCGGCCTTCTGCCCAAGGGAGTGAATACCACTCTGGTAAAGGGACTGCGCGTTTTTTCCCTATAAAGTGATCAAGGCTCTTTTGTATCTATATTAATTTAAAGTCAAGAGGGATTTTATTTGTTCATACTTAAAACCACTTCTATATAGGCACATTAGTCCAGTGATTAGGCAAATTTATATTACAACTGTACATCAGGCCCTCTGTCAGTATTCCTTCCTCCCCGCTCCACTTGTCATTCGTGTGAAAGTAACTGTTGTTCCTGCCTATCTACAGACAGTGATACCTGCAAGTAGTTTTAGGGTATGTCTGTGTTTGGAGCTATGGGTTTGATTCGCAGCTTGTGTAGACATACTCGCGCCAGATCTAATCGAGCTAGTGTATTAAAAATAGTAGCGTGGCTGTGGTAGCACAGGCAGTGGGGAGCAGGGGCATGGGCTAGCCACCTGAGAACGAACGCACGGGGTACAGGCTGGTTTGTACTTGGGGCAGCTGGCCTCTGCTGCCCCTTGTCACTGCCTGTGATTTCCTGGCTACACTATGTTTAGCATGCTAACTTGATGAGAGCTAGCATGAGTATGTCTGTGCAAGCTAGGAATCACACCCCTAGCTTCAAGGAGAGACATACCCACAATTACATGAGGCCATAGAGGTGAAATCTGCACAACTCGGATAGTAACTGTTTAATTTCTGAACCTTTGTTTGCATTACAATACCAGAATATTCTTGAGCATTGAAGTGCTGCTTTATAATCACAGGAAGTGACTGATTATTATCTCACTTGACACTCCACCCACTTACGTGGCATTGCTTCAGGCAGGCACCAGCCTATATATGGAAACAGAATTGGGCCCATTGTACATGTTCATTATACAGTATCATTGTTTAAGTAACACTAATAGTAGGTACGTTACCACTGCTAATATAAACACAACAACCACTTTGTATGACATTTGCTTCTCCATATTGCATAGATATTGCATTGTACTTTGTTATAGCATCTATGTGCGTAACATGTCCTTGTGCTAGGAAGAGTAGCACACCATTGTTAAAATACAATGACTCTTTAAACCAGTTAAGGTTGCTCTTGTTCTATATCTGAACCAACAAGTGCTATATTGGCACTGCAGCTGTTTAGCTTCTCTGGCTGTATTGTTGCGTTCATGTTCTCGCTAAACTCATGAATGCTAACTACAGTCAAAAAGTTTATTGATTGTCTGTTTTTTTAGGAAAGCCTTGTCTAAACAAAGTTTAAAATTAGATTTCCAGGACTGCACAGTTCCTCCTAAGAAGTTTTCCAAACAACACTTGTCCATCATAAAACATATTTCCTCGTAAATAAAATCAGTGCATGTTTTTGTTGATTAAGCCATGGCAGAGGTCCAGCAATCGCATACTTGTTGTCTTTGTTTCTGCTCTATCTGTTGCAGAGCCAATAGTGCTCCTAAACACTCTGAGCCCTGCTGATTTGGTTTAATTTTTGGGAAGATGAAGATGGGAGTTGGGGACTGAAATGAATTATCCATAAAGCCAAGCAAGAATCTTATCTCTTTTGCTTATAAAATTAGCACTGGCCAGTCTATACATTTTGGGTGAAGAATTGTGCTAAACTCTCTCTGATAAGGTTGCTTTAAGAGCCTGTGTAAAGATGCCTTTCCAGGAGGGGAGCCATTTCAGAAATGATTACTGTCACTCCAGGAGCAGAGAAGCACTCGGATGGATGGATGTCTGCACTGGAAGTGAAGGTGTGATTGTAGCAAAGGTTGGCATATCCATGCTAGCCTGGGTAACAGTAGCAGTGTAGATGTGGTGACATGGGCTCAGCAAGGGCTAACAACCTGAGCATACCCCTGCTGTGGACCGTGGGTACATACTTGGACACTAGCCTCTGCTGAAGCCCATGCCACCACATGTACACTACTCTTGTTATCCATGCTAGCTAGATTTAAGATGGCACGGGTATGCCTAGTTATGCTACAGTCACACCTTCACTTGCAGTATAGACATAGACCCAGGGTGTTGTACCTAAGATAGCATGGGAAGCATATCTTGGCTCATAGACAGTATCTGGTCTTAAGCACTGCAGCTTAATACATGCAGAAACGCACTAGGTGGGGTTGGGAATTGTGAAATTCCTCAAAGCGAATAATAACAAAAGAGCGACTGTAAAGATTAGATTTGTTCTACCGCTCTGCTTCCTTTACATGTTCAGTCATAGTTGCTTGCTTACTTGGCCAAAAAATCTTCACCTCCTTTAGTCAGGCAGTTCCAACTTTTCTGTGGGAGCAGGATTCTCCTGTAGTTTCTTCATCAGCAGATTTTTCAACTAAGTTCTAGCTGGATATACTTCTGGTAAGGCCTAAAAGTCTTTTCAGATACTAGTTTGAGTTTTCAGTGCTGCCAGTAAATCGCTTCCTGCATAACCTTTAAACTACATAAATTTAGTATAGAATTACAGAG
The DNA here is from genome assembly GCF_003597395.2 of Chelonoidis abingdonii. Lineage (NCBI taxonomy): Eukaryota > Metazoa > Chordata > Testudines > Testudinidae > Chelonoidis > Chelonoidis abingdonii. The sequence goes on along the minus strand of NC_133769.1, from coordinate 246,032,052 downwards.
TAAGTTAACATCAATCCTCACAATGCCCTTTTTAGAGTATAACTTGAACTGGTCACACACTGGTCTATGAGATGAGACTTTTTACTGCTTCTTTTCTCTGCTCTTATGCAGAACCCTCAAGCTGTGCACATACCTGGCCTGTGTAAATGCATGTTCTTATTATCCTCCTCCCTATTCCTTCAGATGTAGATATCAATTTTTGCATATAGTCTTAATTAAATGGTAAGCTCTCTGAGTGAGGGACTTCCTTTGCTGTTTGTACAACACTTAGCTTGATTGGACCTCTAGGTGCTATAGTAACATAAATGGTGCTACAAAATGTCATGGAATTGCCAGCATTAATGAGGACAGAGCTGTGATACCAAGCTCCTTACATTAGAAATCAAAAGGAAATAAAATGTGAGGAAAAATGTGAGCCGCAAAGATTTGGTAGAAGGAAGAAGTGAGAAAACAGTAATTCTGAAAGAGATTTGGGAATCCTAGTGGATGGCAAATGGAGATTTCAGTGCAAGATGTCAGTAAAAAGGCTTGGGGCATTCTGTTGAGGTATAGTGACCAAAGTGCCCCCCCAAGGGTTACTTCCTGCTGCCCTCCCTGTGCCCCCCACCACCACAGTTCACCTCCGCTCAGGGCCAGCTCCTGGCTTTTTGCGCCCCAAACAGCAACAACAACAACAACAAAAAAAAGGCCGGAGTGCCGCCCCTTGGAAAGTGCCGCCCCAAGCACATGCTTGGAGCTCTGGTGCCTAGAGCTGGCCCTGCCTACGCTTGTGCTTTAAAAACCTCCCTGTCCTTCCTGTTTCTCCGTTAGACTGTGAAACTGACTCTAACTGAAGTGGTAGAAGCCTCGTTATTTAAGGCACTTCAAAATTAGAACTAGCAAAGCTCTAGTAAATATACCATAGCAAATAATGTCACCTTGGCCGGGAATTGAACTAGATAATTCAGTAGGCCTTTTCCATATGTAACTCCTATGCTTGTCTCTGAAGAAGAAATTGAGATCTGATAGGTGAATGCATTATTTCTAACAAGAAGATCAGGTAAGCCACCTGGTTAGCAAACCTATGCATACCTATTAGATTATATCTGTTGTTTAAATACTATTGTGAAAAACATTTTCATGTGACTTAGAGGAGATGGGGAAGAGAGAGACATTTTGTATGCCAATATGGAAATTATCCGCCGTCCTCTCTTAGTTAGTGTCCCTTAGACTCTTTCCTTTAGGGATATGTGAACCCAGAAGTTTACTTGATTTTCTTAAAATTGCTAAAATTAGATGTAGGGGTTGTGCATGTCTGTAAAACGTTCTTTCTGCTATAATAAGTTAGCCCAGTACATTCTGGATTCTTTCTAATGGATGATGTTTGAGGCCTACGGTTTGGTGGCAGATCCTGCACTAATGAAAGGGGACAGAGGAGTAGTAGAGTACAATGCAAATTAATGGCTCCTCTGTGATTCTGTTGGGACAACACCATTCACAGGTGCCAACTTTTCCTTTTCCCCCGGGGGTGCGCCACCCCACTCTGCCCTGAGGCTCTGCTCTCACTCTGCCACTTTCCGCAAGGTCCCGCCTTCTCTCTGTCTCTTCCTGGCTCTGTTCTGCCCACCTCTCCTGAGGTGATGCCCTCGTTCTGCCCCCTCCTCAAGGTCCCGCTGTTGCTCTGCCTCTTCCTGCCCCCACTCCATCCCCTCCCTAGTGCCCCTGACCACCACTCTCTGCCCTCTCCCGGGCACCTCCCTGAGATGCCAAACAGCTGTTTGGTGCTGCTTCCGCCCCCATCAGCTGTTTGGTGGGTGCTGTGCCCCCCATCAGCTAATGAGTGGGGGCAGTGAACAGCTGTGGCTCGTGGGTGCTGAGCACTCTCTGTTTTTTTGCCATGGGTGCTCCAGCCCCGGAACACCCACAGAGTCAGCACCCATGACACCATTAATGTAGAGATATGAGAATGCTTTGAGATTCCCAGAAGAAAGAATCAAGCCTGTCCAAAACAATGTAAAAACCAAAGACCCCTCTCCTCCTTCATGATGGTGATGGCATAACCTAATCACTCCCTCTCTTATCCTTTATCTCATGCAGCCATCTTAGTGCCATCATGCACCTCTGCTAACCTCTGGCTTCAAAATGCTTGCCAGCCCTAGTCTCTTCCCTTTCTTGAGACCACTTAAAAAGCGAAAAGAGCTTGCTTTCCGCTCCAGTGTGTGCTCTGGAACCAAAACAAACCCATGCTTTTAGTGCTGAAGCCCTCGCCCTTTGGGACCTCTCTAATATTTGACATCTTCCCTGTCCTGTCAGAACATAGATCTTGGGTGAAATCCTGGTCCCATTTGACGTCAGTGGAAAAACTCCCACTGACTTCAGTGGGGCCCGGATTTCACTTCTTGTCTTGTGTATGCAGATGACACTTTACTGCCATGGCTGTATTGACACCACGAGGGGAAACGTATGAAGAAAACAAAAATACCCGCCCTAATATCCGCAAAACTCAGTTTAATCTAATCTGGGATCACAAACCCTTAAGTGCCTTAATCATGCTTATTGGATGGTGATGCTAAGGGGCAGCATTAAGGTTGTTCAGATACCTTAACTCTGCATTTTCATTCTTGCTTGGATTTCATAAGTGCGATATTTTCTCTGAATTTTCTTAGCGTGTAATATTTGGGTTTGGGATAATTACAACATCCTTGTAAGGTGGGTGTTTTTTGTTTTGTTTTTTGTTTTTTTACCCTGATGTTACTGATATTTTAATTCTGCTTAGATGTAGTGTGTTTTTTAATCTTGGAATATAAGTAAATTGCACAGAAATGAAATGGTGTAGGCAGCCCCTGTTCAATCTCCCCTCTCACGTTGAGACGGCAGTGGGTTGTCTTCTTCAAGGTCATCTCATGAAATGTAAAACAAAAGAGAAGACATGAGATTTCCCAGCTAATGTTTGGCATCCAGAACAAATGGAGCCTTTGCTCTCTCCCTGGCGTACCCCATCTTTCTTCTTCCTTGCCTGTTCACACTGAAGCGAGGAGAAAATGATATATCATGGCATTGGTATGTGGAAAGCCATGCTTATTTTTAGGCATCTAAATACTGGCAGGCACTTCTGGCTTAACCTTTATTTGTCACTTGGCATTTGAAGGGCTGTAAATTTGCAGCAGTAGTGTTGCACTACATAAAGTATTCTTTGAATATGTGATTATTGGCTTATATGTACAAAAGAAGGCACTCCTTTTATTGAGGAAATACTTCTAAAATCACCGTTGTAGTAGGTGTAGCTAGATATTGCCCTTTGTAGAGGTATGTAGTCTCTGAACTGGTCAGGTGTCTTTCAAGTGGAAACCTTGACATCTTACAGTAAGCAACTGCTGACCGCTGTGTGAAAGACGAGAGAACAGATGCACATTCAGAACTTCTGTCTGCTTAATTAATGGATTTTTTAAAAAAGAATGTTATGCCCGCCTGGCAGCTCATATCGGGTAGACGTGGCTCATTTTTCCCTGCTGAACTCCTGTGCCACCAGAGAGCGTTCTGTACAAGGAGCCGAGGTCACACCTTACCTAACACTTCCTTTATGAGGAGAAAACTGAGTACAGAGTAAATTCTGGTCCCTTTGAAGACAGTGACAAAACTGGATTTCATCCCATTTTTAGCCTTTCCCTCCCATAGTTAGAAATACTTTGTATGAAATCTTGTAACTTGTTCCCAAAGGGAGGCTTTTTATAACTATTCACATATTGCCAAGCACTTCACCTATCAAAGGGGTTTAGAAAAAAAAAGACGTGTTGCAGTGAATGTAATGCCTGTCGCTCCCTGTCACCTTGCAATATAGTGAAGAGAGAGAACTGAGGTAAAGAACAAGAAATAGCTCCCATCTCAAAAACTGTGCACATCTCTGTCCCCAGGTGTCCCAGACTACAACACCGTCGCTTAGAGCTGCCATTTCAGTTTGATCCCAGCTTTTAAAAAGAGGGTGAGAAATAGTTGCAAATAGGTAGAGAATGTGCACAGGACAGCTTCCTAGAAAAGAAGTGTTTATGGAGGACTTACGCTGTATTGATATTACAGTGAATAAAAATTGGCTTACTTCACTCAGTTCTCCATACCTTTATGGATACAAAGCTGGTTGGGTAACCCTTACTTCCGTAAGGGACGTTTGGTATGTTCAGCTGACACCACTCAACATGAATATGGGATGCAAAAGTAAATGGAAGGTGAATACCACTCAACTACGTCAGCCTTATAATTAAAATTTTAGTCCAGGCTCCACAGGATACATAGCTGGGTGCTCATATACTGTACAGAACTCCACCCAGGAGCTGCTGAAATCATATTTGTATGTAGTTCATTTTAAATGTTTCAAATCAATCACTGAGTAACTTATCCATAAATATATTTTTTTCACTGTTTCACCAGTCCTAAAGATAGCTGAATAATAATGTAATATTTATTTGCCACCCCCTCTGTGTCACCCTCCCACACTTGGCATGACATTTTATGTAGTGCATAATTACTATTAAACTAGTTTCAGTCAGTATTTACTTGGCACATCATCAACATTTTCACTATAAAGACCTGTTTATTGTGCCAGTGATCATTATAAGCAAGTTTACTGAGTACAGCCTAGCAGGAGAGGGAACTTTTCAGCAAAAATAAGCAAGGAGCGCACAGGGAAATAATCTATAATGATCAATTTATGACTTTTGAGACCTTGTTGGCTCACAGAAGTGAAAAGCCAACAGACAGCATGCCCTCTGTTCATGTACCCTGGGGCTTTCAACCCACTACTGTCCTACTGTTTTAAACCAGAGTCAAAGTTTGTAGATTAGTTTATGAGCTGTTTGTCTTTCTTTTTTTTTTGGTGATTATCTTCCACAAACCTTTACCCAGTGTTAGTTCAAGTAGTCAGTCAGACACTCCTGCTTAATATTTAACTGCTAGGGACTAGGATTTGAGAGTGCTAGAGGCTTTGTATTTTTAAATTTGAGACTTGTCAAGATGCTAAGAGGTAAGGCAGTGCTGGTGACAAAAGAGCTGGTAGCCGTTATAGAAGAGGAGCAATGTGCGACTAGGTTGTCAGTCCCAGCAGCTGCAAAAGTGAGAGCCTTGTTTTTAGTAGTTGTAGTAGGCCACATATGTAGACAGAGAGCTGTGCATTAAAGGATGTAACCTCTTGGGGGCTGATAGCAGAACTATTAAATAAATAAATAAATAAATAAAAACCCCTACAAGTATAATCTCTACCCCATCACAGTTAGCTCACCTTTCCCCTCCCATACTATGCCAGAAATAGAAGGGTCTCATTGCTCTTTGTTCTGTTGACAGTGTTATCCAATGGCATGCAAGCAGGAGTAGGAGCCTGGAATTCTAAATTCTCATCTCAGCTTTAATCTTGATTCCCTCTGTAGCCTTGCGCAAGTCACTCAACCTTCTCTGCTTCAGTTTTCTTCTCTGTAAAATGGTGATAATACTTTCTGAGCTCACGGGGTGTGTGTTGGAGGATTGATTAATACTTACATGGTGCACTGAAGGTGTAAAGGGCTATGTAGATGAGAAACGTCATTATTAAGGCTGTATACTACTTGTAAAAACTGTGACTTTCAGGTTTTTCTAGAAATAGTTCTGGTCTTTGGCATGCTGGTCAGCTTCCTGTTGAGCACGCTTTTGCTGTGATTTTTAAAATGGGTTTCTATATAAGCTCATTGCAATTGAGTATCCATTTTAACCTCTTGATTAAATAGCTTTAGACAATTTTATTTAGAAAAATATAGTATATTTGATCTATATTTTAATTTTCTGTGGCAAACAATCCAAGATTAAAAATACTGTGTTTATGACTTTCCTTTTTTGTAACTAATTTGGGAATTCTTTTTTTTTGCCTTGAGAACCAAACAGCCTTACCCACACTTTTATGTGAATATTTATGCCTGCACAAAGAGCCTAATTCTTCATTCCTTGTATGTTATGTAGACACTTCCATCTCTACAAGGTGAATACGAAAATGCTACTGCTTTGATTAGGTAGCATATCAAGATTCAATTTGCAGAGGTGTAACTGACTATATGAACTGCAAGGCAGTGGAGAATCAGGTCCAATATTAGGTATAGAATCAGGTCCAATATTAGGATACATATAATCCTTTCTAGCTAAATATGCATAATCACTTGTATTATATCTTTGCCTAGGAACTGTGAGGACGCGTTATCATCTGAAGACTGTGAAACCTTATTCCAGTTTGTTTATACCACACACAGACCTCTAGCAGTAGCAGCTGGGGAATTCCTTTATAAAAGGTATCTCTGCCTGGCTACTTTTTGCATACTCTCATTGTTTCAGAGTGAAAATGGGTTTGTTTAAGAGGGACATTAAACCTTTATCTTCCAATTGGTAGCTTGTCTCTGGCGGATACCAGATGTCCTTTCTTCTGCTGAATAAGTGATGGGCTGCTCTCTGGGGCTAACTATTTGTTTAACTTCCCAGCCCTGGCATGTTAAGCAAGCATGAGAAAGGTACAAGACTATAGTAAAGTATAAAACAACTGACTAGTCCACCAGTATTGTATCATGCCAAGGACCATGCAGCCTTTCTTTCTACTTTTTCCCTGTTGCTTTGCTTCCGATGAGCCAGTTGATCACCTGGCATCTGTTGGATTTTTTTTTGTAGCTGTTTATGATTAATTGCAAAGGTGGCCTCTTCTCCCCTTGAAAGTTGCCTTATACACTGTAAAAGCTTTTGAATAATGAGAGAGCCCACAGATTAAAAAATCCTCCCAGTTTTCAGTCAAGTTAATGAAATATACAATCTAACTTCCCAGGAGTAACTTTTATAAATGGGCCTTTATGACAATGGATGTGGGCAATGAATGGCACTGCCATGCTACAAAGGGAATTAATAAATATTCTGTATCTACAGCTTGATGAAATTCTGTATTGTGTTTAGCAAAAATGGGTGAAAATACTTTTGGCAAGGCTTTGGAGAGCCAATGTTAAAAGCTGACCATGATTATTCATACCTCTTTGTTCCCATCCTCTGTTGCTGTCCACACCAACCCAGAAAAATTATATAAGGCCTAGGATTTGTGGATCCAGGCCCAAAATAAAGAAAAAAGAAAAATCCCTTCTCTGATGTGTCCCTAGTCACACCTCCTAGGCCTATCTTGCTTCGTTTTGTAGCTCCCCAACTCTCTGGACTAATGTTGTCATAAATCAGTGATTTATGCCCAGAACAGTGTCACTCTTATCTGTTGGTGGTACTGTCTTGATAAAAATGGGACTTGTAGCATCAGCATCTCATTAATATTCCATTGGAATACAAGCAAATCACTGACTGGGTCAGTGTGAAATGAGCTGCTGATCTTTGTACTGTTATCAGTGCACAAGGGTCTATATCACATAAACCACCACCACACATGAGACTAGTTGACAACTTTGTTGGCAGAAAAAGCACAGGCTTAAATCTACACCGAGGCTAACCTACCCTCATGCTACTAGTGGCCTCTCCATTTCAGGTTTGAGGAACATAGGCAGAGAGTGTGGTAAACATTTCACTGCTGCATCCCATGCTTTACCTGTGTCTGTGGATAGACCTCCTTGACCATCTCTTCTTGGCACTGGCCAAGATGGCTGACTATCATTCCAGGAGGAGGGATCTTGATGGGAGAGACATTCTAGAATACTCAAGGAGATACTGAGGAGATATCTAAGCCATTAATGATTATCTTTGAAAAGTCATGGAAAGCTGGGAGAGATTCCAGAGGACTGGAAAAGGGCAAATATAGTGCCAAACTGTAAAAAGGGAAATAAGCACAACTGGGGTATTACAGACCAGTCAACTTAACTTCAGTGCCCGGAAAGATAATGGAGCAAATAATTAAGCAATCAGTTTGCAGACACTTAGAAGATAATAAGGTGATAAGTAGCAGCATGGATTTGTCAAGAACAAATCATGTCAAGCCAACTTAGTAGCTTTCTTTGACAGGGATTACGTGAGGCTATGGGGGAAGCAGTAGACATGGTGTATCTTGACTTTGGTAAGGCTTTTGATACTGTCTCACATGATGTCCTCATAAACAAACTCAGGAAATACATCTTAGGTGGAGCTACTGTAATGTGGGTGAATCACTGGTTGGAAAACTGTTCCCAGAGTAGTTATTAATGATTCACAGTCAAGCTGGAAGGGCATGTCGAGTGGGGTCCCGCAGGGATCAGTTCTGTTCAATATCTTCATTAATGATTTAGATCAGTGATTCTCAACATGGAATATGTGTACCCCTTGGGGTGTTCAGAGGTCTTCCAGGAGGTACATCAACTCATCTAGATGTTTGCCTCGTTTTACAACAGGCTACATAAAAAGCACTAGTAAAGTCAATACAGACCAAAAATTAAATATCTTGTTTATACTTCCCTATATACTATACACTGAAATATAAGTACAATATTTATATCCCAATTGATTTATTTTATAATTATATGGTAAAAATGAGAAAGTAAGCAATTTTTCAGTAAGAGTGATGTGACACTTTTGTATTTTTATGTCTGATTTTATAAGCAAGTAATTTTTAAATGAGGTGAAACTTGGGGGTATGCAAGACAAATCAGACTCCTGAAAGAGTTACAGCAGTCTGGAAAGGTTGAGAGCCGCTGATTTTTATATTGGCATAGAGACTACATTTATAAAGTTTGTGGATGATACCAAGCTGGGAGGGGTTGCAAGCACTTTGGAGGATAGAATTAAAATTCAAAATGATCTGAGCAAACTGGAGAAATGGTCTGAAGTAAACAGGATGAAATTCAATAAGGACTAATGCAGAGTACTCCACTTAGGAAGGAACAATCAGTTGCACACATACAAAATGGGAAATGACTGCCTAGGATGGAGTACTGCGGAAAGGAATCTGGAGATCATAGTGGATCACAAGCTAAATATGAATCACAGTGTAACACTGTTGCAAAAAAAAGTAAACATTATTCTGGGATGTATTAGCCAGGAGTGTTATAAGCAAGACATGAGAAGTAATTCTTCTGCTCTACTCTCCGCTGATTAGGCCTCAATTGGAGTATTGTGTCCAGTTCTGGGCGCCACATTCAGGAAAGGTGTGGACAAATTGGAGGAAGTCCAGAGAAGAACAACAGAAAAGGTTTAGAAAACATGCTGTATGATGGAAGATTGAAAAAATTGGGTATATTTCTTCTGGAGAAAAGAGTGAGAGGGGACATGATAGTTTTCAAGTACACAAAAGATTATTATAAGGAGGGAGAAAAATTGATCTCCTTGACCTCTGAGGATAGGACAAGAAGCAATGGGTTTGAATTGCAGCAAGGGTGGTTTAAGTTGGACATTAGGAATAACTTCCTGTCAGGGTGGTTAAGCACTGGAATAAATTGCCTAGCGAGATTGTGGAATCTCCATCATTGGAGATTTTTAAGAATGGGTTAGACAAACACTTGTCAGGGACGGTCTAGACCAGTGGTCTCCAAAGTGGGGTGCGCAAGACGATCCATTGGAGGGTGCAGCGGGAGGAGCGCTGCCGGAGCAAAAGGGCAGCGTGGCAGGAAGAGCGTTGCCAGAGGGGAAAAAAAAGGGGGGGGGTGACCAGAGGCGGGAGGGAGGGAGCGAGCAGGGAAGCCTCTCTTTTCCCCCCCCCCTTCCCCGGGGCCAGGCAGGGCCACCTGGAATGCAGGGGCTTTAGGGGCTGCAGAGCCCTGGGCTAAGAGGGCCCCAGGGCCCTGGCCTGCAGCTCTAAAGCCCCTTTCAGAATGAGGCCCTGAGTCCTCCAGCCCCTGGAGGAGCAGGGGCAGCCATGCAGCTAGCAGTGAGAAAGAAGCGGCGCTTTCCCCTTCAAAGCCGGCTGGAGAAAAGCGGGGCTTTGAAGGGGAAAGCGGCGCTTCTGTCCGGCTGCTGGCTGTGCGGCTGCCCCTGCTCCTCCTGAGTCCCCTGGCCCGTGTTCTCAGGGCTGCATTCCAAAAGAGGCTTTAGAGTTGCAGGCCAGGGCCCCGGGGCTCCCTTAGCCCCGGGGCCCTGCAGCTCCTAAAGCCCCTGCATTCCGGGTGGCCCTGCCTGGCAGGGGACAGAAGAGGGAAGGGGCAGCTCCCAGAATCGCGGCCAGGGAGGCGGTGCTGCCCTGTGCAGAGCCACCTGCACACCCCCTGCACCAAACAGGAGCTGCCCCAGGTAAGTGCTCTACCCCTCCCGCCTGCCCCAGCCTTGAACCTCCTCCCGCACATCCACCCTGAGCACCGTCCCGCACCCTAACTCCCTCTCAGACCCCGCACCTCCACCCTGAGCGCTCTCCCACACCCTAAACCTAATCCAGACCTTCAATTCGCTGTATCACAAAGTGTTAAACCAAGATTTTCAGAAATAATGAAGCATATTCAATCACATTGCTTTCACTAAAAATATATATATTTTTTTTTTTTGGTGAGAGAAAAAAGGTTTTTTGTACCTTTTAATAAATAAAGTAATTATTTAAAAATATTTTTTATTTAATCTTTGTCATCCTTTTTTAATTTCTCTTTTTTGTGTATGTTTTATAATGTACATAATATATTAGTACAGTAGTATGAGTGTATAATTTATACATAAATAAATATACATATATTGGGGGTGCGGGATCAAAAAATTTTTACTGATGGGGTGCGCGATCAAAAAACTTTGGAGGCCACTGCTCTGGACAATACTTAGCCCTGCCACGAGTTCAGGGGACTGGACTAGATGACCTTGCGAAGTTGCTTCCAATCCTGTGATTCTATGATTCTTTGTGACTTGGGGACCTTTTTCCATTCCCTTGCCAATGCAGACATTGGGGCAGAGTTCATCTGAGTGGTTCTCCTGTGTCTTTAGACAGGAGAACCGTTGTTTGGTTCAGTGTGCACTGTTTGGGGTTCTCTGCTTGATGTTTCCTTTTGGTTCACTTATTTTGACTCTGTAACCCTCCCGTTCTTATCTGTCATTTTTTTGTCCCCAGTTCTTAGGTCAGGTTTGCACTAGAAACTTGTCGGTGTAGTGTTGTTGGCTGGTGGTGTGATGGGGGGCTTGGAGGATGACATTTTTATACTGACAAACGTCCTTTTGTAGACTCAGTCACACTGGCAAAAAAGTGCTTTTGCTGGTATAAGCTATGTCTTTGCTCAGCTGGCATAGTTATGCTGGCCAACATTTCCCAGTATAGAACTGGCCTTCATTACATCCTAGTCCTGTGGCTCCTCCAGCTGAGGGTCATCCTTCAATTATTTCCATTGGATGGCTGCCTTTAAACAGGATTTAAATAGGCTAGCCCCTTTCGTGAGCAATAAATTCACACTAAAATTTTTTTGGAGTGGAGGGAGAAAGTGGAAATTGCAAAGAAAAATCATGATATGCCTCGTACATCAGGCAATGGAGGGAGAGCACCTCGTCCAATGTATGTGTCAAGTTGTATAAAACACGTGTTGCAAGAGCATGATCCCATGCTTTCACCAACATCATGTCTGTCTTATGAGGAGTTTGGCTGGTTCCTGGGCACCGCACCCACCTCAGGTCCAGCTATGGTGCACAATGACCTGGTCAGGTGTGACGGTATCCTGTTGGCCCCAGAATCCAGCCTGGGGACTGATGGGAGCCACCAGCAGGCACTGAGTGAGGATGATGAAATCACTATGTTGCTGAAACTGGTCCTGGAGTGGGCTTTTAAAAAGGATCAGCAGAAAATTCTGGGTCCATGCTCAGAGGAGCTGTTTGACGTACCTCTCTGAGGAACAGCCCACTGCCGAGCCTGCAGCAGACACAGAAGAGGCATAAATCACCTGAGCCTGGTAAGTTTTGGATCCATTTTAATATTTATTGTTACAGTAACGGGAGGATTTTCTGCTCTATAAACCAATACACAAGCAATCAGAGGCCCTGGGTAGCAGCATGTATCCATTAATGGTGGATTGTATGATAGTGTCTTGGCATCTCCCCTCTCCCTGGTGCAATTCAAAATGGCAACCAGGAAATGCAAGCAGTAAGGAATATTTTTACTGGAAAGGCACAGATTTTTGCTTGTGCCATTCCTGTTTCCTAAAAATAACAACATTACATTCTTGTGACTGTTTTCTGCTCTGTAATCGCTGAACGGTCTATAAAGCCATCTACAGTGAACTCTGTGCAAGAGATTGGGGAAATATGTTCCATTTCCAAATCTAGTCCATTTCAGTTAGAGGCAATTCATGCAGTCCATAGGTGACAAAAGCATTTCTCCCAGGAATGACTGGGGTTAGAATTTTTGCCCAAAAATGTACTGGGGGCAGGGAAGAGACTGGTTGTGGAGTTCTGCATCTTTGCATGCAGCCATAACACAGTGTAAGCATGTGAAAGCTAACACAGTATCCTGTTGATTCTCTCATGAATTCTGACTCAAACCTAGGTATGGATAGTTGTAAACTTTTCCTAAAGTAGGAGTTCCACATAGGTAGTCACATTTTGGGGAAGTGTTTCCCAGGGCTCAGTAGCTGACCAGCCCATTCCATCAATGGATGTGTGTTCAGTCACTATATGATTGACTGCTATGGCTGAATACACTGCAGGTTTCCCACCAGCAGCTTGGAATAATCTCTCTTTCTGACAATAGGGCATCACAAGAACAGTTATGTCCTCCAAAGCATGAAAAGCCTGAAATGATAGAAAAAGCTTTTGTAGCAAGGCCACTAACCAGCCCTTCCCCTCATGCCAAACCCAAGTAGTTATGCAATTTTGGTAAAACAGAAATAGCTGGAATTTTTAATTTTTCATTGTCTCTGCACGACTTTAGCTGGGCTTTGTCCAGGGAGATTCTGTGGACTGAGGCATCCCTCTCACAATATATTGCAGTTCATTTTTTAAATGTAACATTTTATGTCCTTGAAATTCCACAAGAATTATTTCTGCACTCCTCCACTGAGCTATATGAGACAGTAACACTCTATTTCTTGTCCCGTTGCAGGCTCCTCTACCTCTGCTGGCTGCTGTACTTCCACAGCTCAACCTTATTGCAGTAAGCTTGTCCCAATGGACTGTTCCAAGTGGAAGTGGTTCCGTGATGAACTCATAGTTGAAGTTCTTGAGAGGACCAACAAGCAAGTCCAGTACCAGAAGCAGAGGGACATAAGATTGGAGAAGAGGCATAGTGAGATGCAGGGAAAGGCTGAGGCTGGCCACACAGCTTGAGGAGAGGGTTTCAGCATAGGAGCAGGCACTTGTTATACATTTCCTGGAACAGGAATGGTGGCTAAGGGAGGAGGCGGACAGAGCTCAGCAGAAAACTGTTTGATTGGCTCATCTCAGTCATGGTTGCTAGATTACCAGCTCCTGCTGCCTCTCCCACACCATGAGCTGCCTGCAACATATCTTCAGGCCAGAAACAGCTTGGAAAACTCCATGTTGGGGTGGTCAGTGCAATTGTGCTGCAGGAGCAGTTGGGCAAGGCAACTAAATCCCATGCACCCCTCTGTGTTTACCCCACTCTTCTGTGGTTACCTCTATCCCTCTCCCCTGGCACCAACTGTGCAGAAAACGGGGAAAGGAGAACGGGGGCTAGATGACATGCAGCAGTAGGGGTTTTTGTCATAGTTGCACTTCTTGCTACACTCTTTTTGTTTCCTTTTGGAAATGTTCTTTAGTAACTGGTGACTCGGTGTTGTAATAGCAGCTGGCTGGTTTGGCACTGGGTGACTGTTGTACTGTTTTTTACATGTTTACAAATAAAGCTTTTTATATCATCAAGAAAGGTTATTGTGGTCACTGCATCTCTGCTGTTTCATAAGCCAAGGTTAAAGTGGGTATGCCCAGAATAATGGTGTGGACAGTAACTCTGTTTGTGATAATATCATTTGGTGCGACTAGTGTCCCAGCCTGTCCATGAATGTAGACTCCCAATCAGCAAAAAACTCTAGCATTTAAGACATTTTCCACTGCAGTCCACATTGACCTCTATGGTTCACAAGGGCCTGCATAACAATGGAGTAGTGCCCTTTGCAGTTTATGTATTCGTGCTCCTTGAGGAAGGCAGGCTATGGACACATGAGTACCATCAGTGGCTCTTGTGCAGTTTAGAAACCCCATCCTTGCAAAGCCAGCAACTATCTCAGGAATCAAGTATCAGAGGGGTAGCCGTGTTAGTCTTGATCTGTAAAAGCAGCAAAGAGTCCTGTGGCACCTTATAAACTAACAGACATATTGGAGCATGAGCTTTCGTGGGTGAATACCCACTTCGTCGGATGCATGCAGTGGAAATTTCCAGGGGCAGGTATACATATGCAAGCAAGAAGCAGGCTAGAGATAACAAGGTTAGTTCAGTCAGGGAGGATGAGGCTCTCTTCTAGCCATTGAGGTGTGAAAACCAAGGGAGGAGACGTTGCTTTTGTAGTTGGCAAGCCATTCACAGTCTTTGTTTAATCCTGAGCTGATGGTGTCAAATTTGCAGATGAACTGAAGCTCAGCACTTTGTCTTTGAAGTCTGGTCCTGAAGGTTTTTTGCTGCAGGATGGCTACCTTTAGATCTGCTATTGTGTGTCCAGGGAGATTGAAGTGTTCTCCTACAGGTTTTTGTATATTGCCATTCCTAATAATCTGATTGTGTCCATTTTCCTTTCCATAGGGACTGATCCAGTTGGCTGATCGTACCGCAGAGGAGCATTGCCTGGCATGTGATGGCATCTATTACATTGGTGGACGTGCAGGTGAATGACCGGTGATGTATGACGAGCTGGTTAGTCCTCTGATGGTGTCGCTTGGTGTAAGATATTAGGCAGAGTGGCATCAAGCTTTGTTGCATGGATTGGTTCCTGAGTTAGAGTTACTATGGTGCGTGTGCAGTTACTGATGAGAATATTGCTTCAAGTTGGCAGGTTGTCGGTGTCGAGGACTGGCCTGCCCCAAGGTCTGTGACAATGAGGGATCATTGTCCAAGAATGGGTTGTAGATCAGGTTCTGCATTGGAGGGTTTTAGCTAGGGAACTGTAGTGATGGCGCAGTGGAGCCTGTTTGTTTCTTCTTGGAGTTTGTCTTGCAAGTAGGAGGCTTCTGGGTAATTCTGGCTCTGTTTGATCTGTTTCCTTATTTCCTCGTGGGATATTGTAGTTTTGAGAAATGCTTGGTGAAGATTTTGTAGGTGTTGGTCTCTGTATGAGGGGTTGGAGCAGATGCGGTTGTACCTCAGTGCTTGGCTGTAGACAATGGATCATGTGGCGTGCCCAGGAAGGAAGCTGGAGGCATGAAGGTAGGCATAGCGGTCGGTAGGTTTTCGGTATAGGGTGATGGTAATGTGACCATCACTTATTTGCACCTAACCTTGTTATCTCTAGCCTGCTTCTTGCTTGCATATATATACCTGCTCCCTGAAATTTCCACTACATGCATCCGACGAAGTGAGTATTCCCCCACAAAAGCTCATGCTCCAATAAGTCTGTTAGTTTATAAGTTGCCACAGGACTCTTTGCTGCTATCTCAGGAATATCTTTTATGCCCACCACACTTGGGTAAACCACACGCCTGATTGCCTCAGAAACCTCACCACCTCTTTACCCATGGTCGACTTTCCAACACCAATCTGGTTGGCAATGGACCTGTAGCAGTCTGAGGTATCCAGCTTACAGCAGTCTGAGGTATCCACCAACCTGCTTCTGAGTCTGCCTGGGTGCCCTCAGACATGTGTCTTTATGCTGGAAGGTCAGGGCAAGCTGCTCACAAAGCTCCAGGAATGTGCCTTTCTTCATATGAAAGTTGTGGACCCACTGTTGGTCATCCCAAGTCTGCATGATGATGTGATTCCCCCCAGTCTGTGCTTGTGGCCCTGCACTAGAAGTGCTGGTCTACACAGGGGGCCTCAGCGGCTAATCTGAGTGTACTAAGCAGCATCAGTGAGTGTGAGTCTTCCATGTCTGGGTACTCCTCTTCCTCTGTCTTCTCCTGCTCCATCTTATGCTCTCTTAGGTTCCTTTGATGGGTCAAAAAATGCCACTGAAATGTCCACCAGTGCCTCGGGGAAGCTCTGCCCATTTTCTGACACAGGAGTGAAAGCGGAAGCAAGAGAACTTCTTGAAAAGGGGTCTCCTCCGTGTTACTTGGCTGGCTGTGCTGGCAGGCTGTTCTTACTTCTTGTAATGTGCAGGGTGAGCGCACTACAGTGCACCATGTTTAAAGGTCTAGAGTGGCCACATTCTGGGAGGGAGCTAGGGAGTCTGTGATATGATAGGTTTGACTTGGATCTGCATGCTGTAGTGTGGATGCTAGAGCCCCAGGTTTGAGCACAGGCTAGAAAATTTATAACATAAGGTAAAGAATTAGTGTGGATGCTCAAGCCCTGAGTTTTCCAACATAGGTCAGTTGACTCGAGTCCCACTAACCCTGGGCTTACATTACAGTGTAGACGTACCCTAAGAGTCTGGCTTGGTTTTCAGAGACTAGATGTACCATATTATGAAGTATTGCTGGGCAGTAAGATTTTTATAGGAAGGATATTTCTCTTTTATGATTTTCTCTAAATTACAGTGGGCACCTTTACAGGATAAATAAATGCCTAATGCTTGGTGTACTCATTGCCATGGGATCAATGTATGTTGCCCAGACAACTGGTAGGGCCCCAGTATTAGCGACTGCAGGTAGTCCCTGCTTTCACAGAGAGAACTTCTAGCTAAAAATAATCTAGTGCCTCTCCTTCCAGCTGACAGTAGAACTTGATGTTTGCTGAATGGATAAATAGATTTTAAAAGAAAGAAGCAAAGCTGCCTGAAATCCTGACAGAATCTGTGCTGCTTCACTGAGTAATCTAAAGGTGCACAGCAGAATTGGACTGACTTCTTTTTTCCATTGGCAGGCTGCTTAGTTATCAGGGAACTGAAGAGGAAGTCCCACCCAAAAGAAGAGGGAAGTTTGGGGCTAATACCTGCTACATAAGAAAATTAATAACTTTTTTCTTGGAGAGTGAGGTAAGGAAAATGTAGATTGTGATAGACAAAGAGATGAGGGAGGAGCCATTTCAAACCAGTGCAGCTGGCTGAGAGTTGGTATTGAGGTGCTGCTGGAAGTTGGAGGGA
Organism: Chelonoidis abingdonii; assembly: GCF_003597395.2. Lineage (NCBI taxonomy): Eukaryota > Metazoa > Chordata > Testudines > Testudinidae > Chelonoidis > Chelonoidis abingdonii. The sequence continues at coordinate 246,015,037 of NC_133769.1, read as the reverse complement.
GAAGTGGGTGAGTAGGAAGGAGACTTCCTTTTGAAAGGTCTTTTTGGTTGCATGCTCAGAACTGTTGATCTTAGAACTTGATACTTTCTCAACTCTAGGATGAGCTTCAGTAAAGTAAATCTGTACATGTGTGTTTGGTTGTACCACGCCTCTTATTCTACAGTTGTATCAATGCAGAGAGGGGGTGTTGAACTGGCTTGCTGAAAAAACTAGGACTGCTCGGCCAGGGATAACAACTAAATGATAGTAACTTATTTCAAGCTCTTGAACGGGAGTGGGCATTTTAGGCAGGGCCGGCCCTTCCATTTAGGCGGCCTAGGCAATCGCCTAGGGCGCCAGGATTATTGGTGGATGGCGTTTTGCCGGAGGCGGCTGCAGGCGGCTCTGGTGGAGCTGCCGCAGTCGTGGCTGCGGACGGTCGGCTGCTCCCGTGGCTCTGGTGGAGCTGCCGCAGTCGTGCCTGCGGACGGTCGGCTGCTCGCGTGGCTCCGGTGGACCTCCTGCAGGCACGACTGCAGCAACTCCACCAGAGCCGCGGGAGCAGCCGACCGTCCGCAGCCACGACTGCGGCAGCTCCATCGGAGCCATGGGACCAGTGTGCGGGGCGGTGAAATTGCCGTGCGCCTAGAGCGCTAAAACCCCTAGTGCCAGTCCTGATTTTAGGTGTTACAAACAGCAATCAAACAGTGATATTCAGGACAGCTTTGGGGAGACTAGTTTTTTTAGGAAATCTTTCTTCTGTCCTTTAAGTAACTCTTTTTCTCTTATGATGTTCCCCATATATCAAACTGAAGAATTATTATTTAGTTTGGATCTAGTAAAAAAATACACACATTGACAAAAATATATACACATGTACGGTTCTATAATGAGAGAAAGAGGGTGAAATATGTAATAAGCTGTATTCACATTTCAGTAAACGTTTGATTCTGTAGGCTTATGTTTTTAATCCCTAGCTACATAACCACGTCACGTACCTTGTAGACAGCCTGTGGGATTGGGCAGGCAGTTTGCTGAAGGACTGGGAGTGCATGACCACTCTTTTATTGGAAACTGCTGAAGAAGAAGGTAGGTGAGCTAAAACCTTAGTGTTGCCCAAATTACTCTTCTTTTATTTTACTAGAGGAAACTTCCTTCACTTTGAATTATAGCAAGGTCACTTGAAGAGCCTCTTGGTTGCATAGAGCCACAAAACAGTTTTGGCTCAGTGTCCTGCCATGACTCAATGCCCTCAAATATTGATGCAGTATTCCTATGAAAACCTCGTGAAACACTATCCAACACTTATGCCCTGAATATTTATGTGTCTCAGTGACTCCTCCCTCCTATCTTCTTTCTCCCTCCTTCCTGCCTGTCTGCTGGGGGGCCAGAGGGTGAAGAATGTTTCTTCTCTTTCTCTCTCTTGACTACTCAGAGGGTGAAGAAGGGATTCCAGGGGCCGCAGTGTGTTCGTTCTGTACTATTTCCGCCTCAACAGTCACGTGTGTGTCAGGCAGCTTTGGAAGCATTGTGGTGAATGGTTCTCTACTTGCTGGAGGAGAGAATCTCCAGGAAGATCCCTGGATTGCAGAAGAGGCACATATAGGGCCCTGTGTTGCTATATGTGGTTCTAGAGTCACATTCTGCTAAAGGTTCCCCAGAAGATGAGCCTCAGGTCTGGTGGAAGAGGATGAAATTTCATTGGAGTTAGTTCTGAATTTGGCCTGTTCTCTTCTGGGGAAACATCATTTCTGTGACACTGAACCTGTTGCTTTATTTGGCAAATGCAGTGAGATCCACTCATAACAAACTTAAGAAAATTTATTTTATTCTAAAGTAAATTAAAAATTCCAAATAGTTTCTGTGAATCACAATGTGTGTATTGTATCTGTCATTGTAGTGAATCACACTGAATAACTTCACTATAAAGTGAGAAGAAAAAAGACTTCACTACATGAAGGTTCCTTTGTATTCAAAAATCTTAATCTATGTTTTACATTTCAAGGGGCATATTGGTTTTCATGGCTGAGTTAAGGAACCTAACTGTGCCAGTCTCATTGAAACAGAGAAGTGTGAAGCTGATATTCACCACTGGAAAGGAAGATGCTGAGTTGAATTTAATGTCACTTTCAGAAATCAAATATGTTAGAGGGTTTAGTTTTGTGTAGAAAATGTCTTGAGCACTGTTTATTTTGGCAGAACTAGAGGCAGTTCTTTGCTGTGGGATCAAAGCACATAGGCCTAGATTTTTAAACATATTTTTAGGAACCTGTCTCCCAATGGTGACGTAGAAGAGAAAATTGCTTTTTTTACTCTGTATAACAGAAAATAATTTCAGTACACATTCAGGTTGGACTTAGCAAACGTTCAGCAGTTTTTTTTTTTTAGCAGTTTCAACAGTATTTCTCCCCCCACCCCCCAAAGTTGTTTAGAGGAATGAGTAGACTTTCCTTATTAGTCATCCCTGCATCTTCACCTTTCTTTTGTGAGACACTGAAGAGATGATGATTTCCTTACAGCATTGAGTGATGCCCAGGAAAGTGCCCTCATTGAAATAATCTTAGTGACCATTCGAGAAGCTGCTGAAGGTCACCCTCCTGTGGGCAGAGGAGCAGCCAAGAAGGTCAGTGGGTTTTATTCTAATATATTTATTATGTTGCAATCAAAATGGTCCTCCCTACGTGCTCTGCCAAAAGCACTTTCCTAGCCACATGTACGTTGGCAGAAAGAGAGCAGCATTTTTTTTACAAGACGAACACGATGCCTTTTGACCTTCAGAAAAAACCTCTTATCAGTGGATATTGAATGAGATGAGCTTTTAGAGGAAGCTCAGCTCTGTGGAAGCATGCTAACAACACACAGTGACCATTTTATCGATCAGTAGATGTTGTTATAAAGCAGCCTACATCCAAACAGCACTCTGGTGGTTCAACATTAACTCAAGTATTTTATTTAAAAAAAAAAAAAAAAAAAAAAAAGGGTGGGAGGGAGAGAGATCCCATGAGGGGGGGAAATCTTTGCCTCAGCCAGGTGGTTTGTGTTAGTTAAAGGTATATTAATATGCAAAGTTAACCTTGGGGTAGGTGTAAAATTCCAACCAACTCCCAGAGTATTTTATAACTGAAGCAGAATGCTTTGTCTGTAGATCCTGTCAGCGAAAGAGAAGAAAATACAATTGGAAGATTGTACCAAAATTACTGAGCACTTTATTGTGGTGCTTCCTCAGCTCTTGGCAAAGGTAACTAGCAGCTGTTCCATGAGCGCCTGTTAAATATTTCATTAAAATTCCTGCAGCACACTCATATCCTGTTTTCCTCTGCAGTATTCAGCAGATGCTGAAAAAGTGGCGAACCTCCTGCAAATTCCCCAGTATTATGATTTAGATGTTTACAGTACTGGACGTCTGGAGAAGGTGAATAGGAATTGGGGCAGTTGGATGTGTGTGAAATATAACAAATTTATGCGACAATTTACAGTAAGACCTTGTTACAACCAGGAGACTGTTGGGACATGAAGAAATACTTATACCCTGTTAAAACCCTTCATATTTGAACTGAGGCCACCAGGGAAATGCTTTAACATTTGTCTGTATGGATATAGCAAGGTTGGCCTAAGGCCATGGTGGATAATGGTTTATGGCTTTATGCAGGAGGCCCAGCTTTAGGAATAAACTAATTCTTGCTTCTTGACCCCTTGTTGGGTTGAGAGAAAGGGAGTTAAAACATGTATCCAAGTTGGCATCTTCCAGCAGCTTACTGCAGAAAGAAGTTGCATTCTCATTGGAGACTGTCTCCCTTATCAGCTGCTGAGGGAGGGTAGTAACTGCAAAGAGAAGAATGGGGATAGTATATCTGTATGTGGAGGAGGGGAATTCAGGAATGGAAGAATGAAATCCTTGAAATAGCAAAGTCTATACGTAAGTGGAGTAGATTGCTCAAATTACCCCCCCTGTAAATATCCATAACAGGGCAAGGGAAAAGTCACATCCATGTACTTCCAGCACAAAAAATTAGCTGAGGGGGCGATAAAGCAGTAGCAATTTGGCAGAAATGGGCTCTTATCTGTTTCTGTTTGTGTAACAATACTGTCAGTGACCCAGTCATGGGAATAAGCCCACCACAGAATGATGGGAGCTCTGAAACATGCTGCATCTTTGTTACTGCAGCAGGCAGCCTTGTGTCTAGAGGGCCCTTTCTTTGCCCTCTTCCCCCTCAGTCTCGTCTACTGTTATTATTTAGAGTCATGTGTATTGCTAGACTTGGGGCTGAAATAGGTAATTAAGGTTTTAGGAAGATATTAAGATATATAACTCTACGTTCAAAATGATGGGGTCTAAATTAGCTGTTAGCATTCAAGAAAGAGATCTTGGAGTCATTGTGGATAGTTCTCTGAAAACATCCACTCAATGTGCAGCAGCTGTCAACAAAGCTAATAAAATGTTAGGGGAATGAAAGGGACAGAAAATAAGACAGAAAATACCTTAATGCCTCTATACAGGTCTAGGCTACACACATATCTTTAATACTATGTGCAGTTCTGGTCACCCCATCTCAAAAAAGATGTATTAAAATTGGAAAAAGTATGGAGAAGAGCAACAAAAATGATTAGGGGTATGGAACAGCTTCCATTTGAGGAGAAATTAAAAAAACTGGGATTGTTTAGCTTAGAAAAGAGATGACGTGCAGAGGTGGGATGTAATAATGGTCTATAAAATCTTGTCTGGTGTGGAGAAAATGAACAGGAAGTGTTATTTACACTTTCACATAACACAAGAACCGGGGAGGTCACTTCTTGAAACTACTAGGCCTCAGGTTTAAAACGAACATAAGGAAGTGCTTCTTCATACAATACACAGTCAACCTATGGAACTTGTGGTCAGGGCATGTTGTGAAGGCCAAAAGTATAATTAGGTTAAAAAAAAAGACTTAGATAAGGTCAGGGAGGAATAGTCCATTGTTGACTCTTAGCCAAGATGGTCAGGGACGCAACCCCATGATCTGGGTGTCCCTAAACCTTTGACTACCAGAAGCTGGACTGGATGATGGGATGGATTGCTGAATAATTGCTGTTCTGTTCATTCCCTCTGAAGCATCTGGCACTGGCCACTGTTGGAAGACAGGACATTGGGTTAGATGGACCATTGGTCTGACTCAGTATAGCCGTTCTTATATGACAGTAAAAAAGGTCTGTTATAAGACCTAGAGCAGCAAACAAAATCTTGTCCTGTAATCCCTGCCTGTCCTCCCCAGATGGGCATTTATTTTGTTTTCAGTTGTGTAAAGTAAAAAGGCACAAACAGAAATAGGCATAACTTTAACTTGACTGTACCATCACGATCACTTGCAGCACGTGGATGCTTTGCTGAGCGTGGTGAAAGGCATTGTAGCCAAACACTCTGACATGGATGTTCTCGAGGCTTGCTCCAGGATGTATTATGTCCTCTGCAATGAAGAACTGGCCATCCACAGGACGGTGGATCTTGCCAGAACTCAGCTGATAGACGAATTGGTGGACAAACTTAATGAGCTGCTGGATGACTCTTGGCATGAGGTGTGTGTGACTGGAAGTAGAAATACATGAAACATTTCAAGATCAAAATGAAATAAATACAAGGGAGAGATGTGAAGACTGGTAATATACTGATTTTTCTTTGCTTGGGGAGAGCAAAGCTTACAGAGGCAGTCTGAATACTCTGAAAGGGCTGTCTGTTTACATTTTAAAGGAGTGAAAATTGTGTTCTTGCAGGAAGAAGGGGAAGAGAAGGGATGGTATAGTCTATGGCACTGTGGAATGGGATTTCTGGGCATGCACTATCATGTGGATTCTTATGTCCGTAGCACCAATGGATATTCTGGCCCTGAGCTACAGAGGGTTAATGTTGCTATTTGAAAATGCCCATCTAAGTGCTAATGAGAAGCACTAAGTGGATCTGTTAGATATAGAGTATTTTAGAGGAGGTATAATTCTACATTTGTACATATTGGCAGTAATCAAAAAGCTCTTTATAACTTTGCTGCTGTTCTGAGGGTTTTTTTTTAAGGATAATTCTGTAGGTGTTATTAGATTACATTAAAGTAGCTTTTGTGACTTGAAAGTAGCTTTTGCTTTTTGGAAGGAGAACTGCTGTCTCTCTCTCCAAGTTTTTCATTAGTTCTCAAAAGCAGAAACAGCCGATGGAGATATGAATAGCTTGCTGGCTGATTTCAGCAACAGGAGCCTGTAGCTGATGAACTGTGCCATTGCTAACAGGTGTCATGCCATAGTATGGGAGTTCAGACAAGTGGATTTTTATTGGGAGCTGGGATACTGTAAATGTGTCAGGCCAAAAAAACCACACTGGATTTATTTTGGTAGTTTAAATAGACATCTATTCCAATGTGTGAGTGTTTTTTTTAAATTAGAAATAAGCTTTTAAGAGGTCGACTGGAGTTCTTGAACACTTGTGTAGTGTGGACCACAGCTAAATAAAGAGGTTGTCTCATGGAACCCCTCTCTTCTAATTCTTTATTAGAAGGACTACCTCATTTGCCATTTCTGATTCTGTTGTATCCTTGTGGAAACTACAGCAATTGCATATATGGGAAAGTAATATTAGGAAAGTATTTAATGTATTTTTAGCGGTCTTTGTGACTTGGCAACTGAAAACAAGAAAAGCCAGCACCATGTGAGCAGCTAGCTCTCTGCAGACCACAAGCAGGTGCTTGATGGGTTAACAGTGACCACACACCACAATGTGAAAACATCTGCATTAGACTGCTTTGTAGTTTTGATTACCAAGATGCTAGAGGCAGCTGTGGGGTCTTTAGTTATGAGGATGTTATAATGTAAGAGCAGCAGCATGGCATTTCCCAGACATATAACTTCTTTCCATCCCATGTACATTATTCTTTATCTTAGAGAGGGGTCTAGGAAACATAGTCGAGGGGCAAATGGTTCCCGAAACTGGGACAAAGTCTAATTCAAGCCCATGGTTAGTAGAGGAGCTAGCAGCTGGCCCACAACACCTCTGTTCATTCTGTTCTCTTTCCTAACTCGTGTGATTTAGGGAGAAGGTCTTTGCACAGATGAAGAAGGAGTTTGCCGAATATATTCCACTTTGAGAAGAATAGCAGCTTTTCATAAGTGAGATGTTTGTTTACATGATTACTCCCTTCCTCTCCTGTACCGTTAGCGTACTGTAACCTCACTGAACTGCTATAAAAGCAGGAATTGCTGTTGGTTGACTGGCTAATCAAGTTTACATAAAAGAATCAAAATAGTCACTAGGTGTGATGTTTGTGCATAGAACGGTCCGGTGGAATTCATTTTATCACAAGTACTTTTTCCTGTCAGTTTCTAGACTCTCCTAAATGTTGGCAGGCTTTCTGAGCAGAGAGTTCTTTTTTAACTTACTAGAAGAGCTTGAGTGGCAGTGATGAAGTCAATCAGAGGTCTGCACATGGACTGCTTATGGGATTGGGATATCACTGTCTGCATATAGGCCCTTTCCTTTGGGCTGTTTCTCTGTCCTCCCTCTTAGCTGGATACCATTTGAGACACCTTAGTATCGAGACTGGCAATCAGTGTGTAGGGTAAGAGCACTATGTTTGATAGCAGGCACAACATATTAACTCTAATTTGTCAGGTCTCCATCTCTCAAAGAGCAAGTCTCTGAAGCCCTGCTCTCATGTAGTGCAGAGTGCTCTTGCTTGTTCACTAGTGGCCCAGTTCTGCAACCCTTACATACCTTGAATAGGATCTTACCAATGACTTTATTGAGATTCCTCATCAAGTAAGATACTACTGAGTGTGGCAGAATTGGGCCATGGGTTAGGAGTAGCTTTCCCTTCATCTTGCATTGCTGAGATTCTCTGTTGCTCCAAATACTATTTAAGGCATGAACCTGAGATCTCTTCTTGGAAGTACAGTATAACCTCAGAGTTACGAACACCTCAGGAATGGAGGTTGTTCATAACTCTGAACAACATGTTATGGTGGTTCTTTCAAAAGTTTACAACTGAACATTGACTTAATACAGCTTTGTAGTCCGATGGCACCTTAAAGACTAACAGATTTAACTAACACGGCTACCCCCTGATACCTAATACAGCTTTAAAGCTTTACTATGCAGAAAAAGAATGCTGCTTTACCTTTATTTCTTTAGTAGTTTATGTTTAACGCAGAACTGTACTGTATTTGCTTTTTGGCTTTTGTTTCTGCTGCTGCCTGGTGGTGTACTTCCAGTTCCAAATGGGTTGTGTGGTTGACTGGTCAGTTCATAACTCTGAGCTTCTACTGGATGAGTGTTTAGAGAGAGCATTCCTGGTTTGTGTGGAAAAAAAGTGTTGAAGTTCAGTTTCCTTCTGCATATTCTCATTCCTTTGGCTCACGCAAGTTGCATTTTTTTGTAGTAGGAACAAGATTCTGTGATAACTACTGAAACAATAGGCTAAAGGCTATAATTAATATTAGGCCATAGTAGACTATATTTCCCTTTTTCTATCTATACTGGAAGATTTCAGGTATCTCTTCTTAGCAGATTTCATTGTAGAGGAAACAAATCATGACCAGCTTTAACATTTATCATCAAACATTACGAAGATCCTTGTGCTTTAGCTGCCAACGTAGAGTCGGCATAGATGGAGGTCGTTTGTTTCCAAATTAACTATATGGATCATAGGGCACAAATGGATCCAGCACATGCAAAACTGGTTTAATTTTTGTGTGGAGTGTTTGTCAGTTAGTTTTCACTGAAAGTCATTGATATCTATTAGATGCTGGCAAAAAGATTATACATTTTACTTTTTATATTTGTAGGTGAGATTTTTCTTACTTCCCCTAATAAATTCAGGTATCACTGTGAAGGTAATCAGCCTCTCTTCACCAAATAAAAGCATAATCTTTTTGGTAGCTGTGATCATTTCTTTAGGAACAGGTTGCGTGTAGGGAGAAATGGGACTGTTAAAAACAGTAGCTTTTATCTCTTCTCTTTATGATTATTTTAGCGTGGTATTTCATTTCCTTTTTGACTGGCAGTGCTCACAATCTCACCAAATGGAATCTCTATGGGAAGACTTCAAAGCTGCTGGTTTTTGAGATGGAGTATGGGAGTTTACCTGTTCAGGTAAATGGATGATACTGAGCACCAATAAAACATTTATTCTATCCAAGTACTTTACAAACATTTACTGAATCTTACATTAGAGCTCTGCATGGGACTATTTTTTAATCTTGCTCCTGTCCCGCCCCACAATATCCACTTTCACCCACTCCCACATTGTTTCTTGCATTTTTATCCTGCTCACACCTGCAAAAGCCTTAGATTCTGCAAATCCCACAAGAGAGAGAGACTCCTTCATGCTACTAAAATAAAACCCCAACACAACACAAAAGAAAATGGTTAATATATTGTGTATAGATAAACAGAATTCAGACACAATTTTTGCCGCTAAAAGTATCTTGCTTAAAGCATGTAAAAAAAATACTTTAACTCCTGTTATAATAGACACCAAATCTTTCTATCCCTCACTTAAATTTAAGTATTGAAACCTTTACTTAAAAAAACAAAACAAAAAAATTTGCTTTACATTGGTGAAATTCCATTTATGACAAACTGACAAGAGATTTAGTGTTTTCCCACAAATTACTGCAGTCTGTTTTTTTCCCCACCCAATCCCATCCACAACAAGATATATTTTACCTGCTCCTGTTATTGTGGCAGCAGGTCCTGTGGGACCCACGGGATCCCAGTCCCGCTTCAGGGTTCTACCTTACAACAGCATCCTGTGAGGGAGATGGATGTAGATATTCCCATTCCACAGCTTCGGAAACTGAGACACAGAGAGCCAACTTCATCTCTAGTATAACCCTGTTGAAGTCAGTGGAATTAGGACATGGATTAATTTAATGCAAAGATTGTCCAGTGCTGTTATTGTCTGAGTCTGGATTAGCTGTTTACTTAGAATCAGAGACAGGATTTCTCTTTCTCAATTGTGCAATGTCACGCTGAACAAAGAACAAATAAATCAGGGATTTGCTTGTCGCTCGCAGATTGAATTTAACCAGAAGTGAAACTATTTGAGACCTATTACTTGCAAAAAGAACTATAATGAAGCCAATTTGCTTATTAACTATAGTTAAGGCTACGAGTTTGTCATGGAGGTCATGGATTCTGTGACTTTCCAGAACCTCTGTGACTTCTGCAGTGGTTGGTGCGGCTGGCCTGGGGGCCGCCTGAGCAGTTGGGGCAGTCCCTGGCCCAGCTGCACTGGCTACTGCTGGGACAGTCTCAGGCCACCACGCCTTCCGCCCCCAGCAGCAGCAGGAGTTTGGGTGTGAGAGGGGGCTCAGGGCTGGGGATTGGGGCATGGGTGAGGGCTCTGGGCGGCGCTTGGCGAGGCTTCCTAGAAGTGGCAACATCTGTCCTTGGCAGAGGTGCAGCCAGGGGGCTTTGCGTGCTGCCTCTGTCTGCAGGCATCACCCATGAACCTCACATTGGCTGCGGCTCCTAGCCAATGGGAACTGCGGTGCCAGTGCTCAGGGCGGAGGCAGCGTGCAGAGCTGCCTGGCCACGTCTCTGCCTAGGAGCAGAGGGAGAGGGAAGTCGCCGCTTCCAGAGAGGTGCGGAGTGATGTAGGGAGCCTGCCAGCCCCTCCAACCCCCCTCTAGCACCAGAGGGGGTCCTGGACTGCCCCTCCCAGCACTTGCGGGGGTCCCTGGCTGCACCCCCGAGCACTTGTGGTGCCCCCACAGTTCCCCTCCCTCACAAGATTTAGTCAGGGCGATATAGTACAAGTCATGGACAAATCACCGGCCATGAATTTTTGTTTACTACCCATGACCAGTCTATGACCTTTACTAAAAATACCCCTGACTAAAAGGTAGCCTTAACTATTGTCTAAACTACAAACCTCAAGTTGTCTGTTCAGCTTTAACGCTGCTGGAGGTAGAAATACTGCTCAGCATTACAGACTGATAGCCTCCTCTGGCCGTGATTACCTAGTGCAGGTTTAACAAAGCACTTAAGCGTGTGCTTAGCCTGCATTGAAGTCAATGAGCCTTAATGCTTTACTGAATCAGGAGCTTAATCCAGAGACAAAGGTTCTGAGGAAGTCATGCTTAGTTGCCTGCAAACTTCCTGAATCTGGTTTTGGGATCTAAATGTCTCATGCTGCAGAAATACTTGTACAAGCAGCATACAGAATATGAGATGTTAATTCTTTGCTTTCACTACAAAGCCTTTCACATTATTAAAAGATATGTACTTTTATTTGCAGATTATCCTACCAGCTCTACAGTGCACATACTTTGCTCTCTTATGGCAGCTAGCTTCGGTTGTGGAGAGGTCATCTTCCAAGGTTGGCCAGTGCAAATAATTCTGAAACCAAGTGGTGCACTTTAAAGGTTCACATTCACTTGCTGTCCTTTGATGCCTGGGAGAGACAAGCTTTCCCGAAATGATGCTCTGAACATTTTGTTAGAGAAACCAAAGTAGGATTAGGCATTTATCTCTCCTGAGTTTTAATATTGGAAAAGTGGAGACTTTCTAAAATCTCTGTAAGAGCATAATTAAATTAAACAAGTGCTCATCTGTGTTCAGTGCAAAGTTCTGCGCAGCTGAATCCTGACATATGGTGGAGACAAGGATTGCTTGCTAAACAAAAAACAGTGAAAATACAATATTCAATGACAACCCTTAGAATTCAGTCTTTACATATATTTGTTTGTGTTTAGTGCACTATGGTATGCATGAAGAATGCCCAAGGAAAGAGTTAGGCAATCTGACCATCACTTTTCTGTTATAATTATTATTTATGAATTGATATTACACAGCACCAAAAGCATGCTAACCATTTCATGGGGTGTTTTAGTTTTAAACTACAAGAATTAGAACTCTCCTACATTTTGATCCATATGGAAATAAAAACAATGGTGTAGTTTCTCTGTCTAGAGATTTCTGGTTACACTGAATATTGCTGCTTTCTTCAGTCTGTCCTCTTCCTCTTTTGTATCCCTGCATATAGAAGATGCTGACATGGAACTGGCATCTTTTGATGTTTCAGAAGTAATAGAAGGGTGCTAACCATTTAGGGACTGATTCAATAGATATACATGTCTTGATGCCCTACTCCTGTCCTTGGCTAGGTGTCCATGCCCATCATTTCTCTAATCTTTGTTTTTTTCCTTCATAAATTTTTAGGAGACTCCTTTGGCATTGAATAGAGAGTTGAGATTTTTCTGCCAGATTTGTGCATGCTTCCTCAGCCATAGAGAGAAAGATTTAAGTGAAAAGGTCAGTGGCTCTGTAGGGGCTTGTTTGTTTAATGATGTGTTTTGCTCACTTCTCCTTTAACTCCTTTTCTTCATTTATTTTGCTTTCTAAAAGTCTTATTTTAAAATAAGTGGTGTCCTTGTTAATGAGAGCACTGAACTACCACAGCGTGCTGTGCAAGGACTGGAATGGATCTGCATGGAGTCAGTTGCAGGGCTGGGGGCTAAGTCTGAGTTGCAGTGTTAATTAAAACTGAACTGAAAATGTAAATAAGAAGATTTTTTTCTCCTCAACAATAACTAGTGCTAAATGCTACCACTAGTAAAATCCTTGAGCTGATGTAGCCAGCTCTTCATTAATAAAATATATTGTAAGAGTTTGCAAAATATTCTTAACTTTTACATGTAAAATAGTGATGACTACTAAAATGCACAATGTAATATAACTTTCCTCCTCCCCCCACAACTTTCCCAGCCTCTGGGCTACAATGTAGGTCTCTGGCACTGAGGAGGGAAGAAACAGATGATGTCTAGAGGTTTGAGCACAGGACTGGATGCTAGGAACTCCTGAATTCTAATTGCAGTTCTGCCATTGACTCCCTCAGTCTTTCCATCTGTAAAGTGGAGATAACAAAATTTACCTTGAAGAGGTGTTGTTGGGATGGATTAATATTTGTCGGGTGATTTGAAGACTAAATGTTTTAACCTAATTATATAAACTGAATTCACAGCATGGTATGTGCTGTGGTGTCATCCTGGATTGGAAGTTGGCAATCTGTGACTCAAGGAACTTTAAATGGGTGGTGGCAGAGGAAACAAAAGGTTGCTCTTTATGTTGCTGATGTGCTGTGAAGGCTCCTTCTAACTTGGGTAGTTGGCAGGGCACTTTCAGCACATATTACTGAAGTAAATTGAATTTTCATATTTGCATTTGCAGTTCTCCTTTTAACAATCACTACACTCACCATTGTTATGCGTGTATTTACGGCTCTCATTTGTTTATAAATGCCTGAAAAAATGGGTTTAATTGCTGAGAATGTAACTTTGGTCTTGTAGGAATAATAGTTGATAATGGAGATGAAAAAATATCATTGTTCTGACAGCTGTTCCCCAAATTCCTAAATCCTCGTTTGGCATGTGTGTATGTTTCAGGCCTTCATGATACTTTGTGATTTACTGATGATTGTGAGTCACCAATCTTCACGTGATGATGAAGCTGTAGGAGTCCTTCCCAGTGCATCCCTTCAGTCAAAAATGCTCTTTTTTATCCAGGATCATGTTTTCACGGAGGAGAAAGAAGAAATCAAAGGTCAGCCACTGTCCTCAGCAGGGAAGTAAACTAACATTTTCTGTCATTCATCTGCAGCATTTGACATTGCCAGGCTGAGGGGCTGCTAATTTTTTTGATTTCTTTACAAATAGAGCTGTAGCATATGAATACAAACAAAGTGGATCAATTAGTATACAAAGATTTATTTCTGCTGTGGCTTTACCAGAGGAGGCATTACTAACTGATTTTTATATGGAAGGGGCTGAGGCACATAGTACATTGACAAGTAGCACTGTAAAACCCTTAGATAGATTTTAATAGCTTAGAATTATTCTGTTAACCTGCTCCTGGAGGGATTTTAGGTGAGGAACTGTGGATCAGTTGATGTATAATAGTTCTAAGCCATCAAACTACGGGTTAGTATATGTTATTCAAGTGAGTTTGATTTTGCAGAAAATATTATGGTATTTGCTGCTCTTCTATCATTTTCAAACAGATTTAGAACAGTAATGCAGATATTAGGTTGTGTTGTGAATGGTTTTGAAAAGATGCTGCTAATTCTTCTTCGAGTTGTGTTCGTGTCCATTCAAAGTAGGTGTGCGCGTGCATGCCAGCCAGAAGATTTTCCCCTAGCAGTGTCCGTAGGGTTGGCCCGGGCGCTCCCTGGAGTGGCGCCACCACGGCGCCCTATAAAGGGGCCTGCCGACCCTCCACTCCCTCAGTTCCTTCTTATCGCCGGTGACAGCTAGCCGGAACTTCTCTTGTGTAGCATTTTGGCAGTGTTCTATCCTTACCGTTTAGTCTGTGTATTCAGTTATTTTATAGTTAGTTAGATAGATCTTTGTATATAGTTTTCGTAGTTGGGGGGTTCCCCCCCGCCAGAGTCTTCGTCGCTCGCTGGGGCATGCCCGGGTCCCCCAGGTTCAAACTTTGCGAGAACTGCGGGAAATTCATGTCCAAGAGTGACCCGCACTCTGCGTGTTTGAGGTGCCTCGGAGAGAGTCAACAAAGGGACTGGTGCTCTATCTATAGAGGCTTCCATCCGCGAACTCTTAAGGACAGGGCTCAAAGACTTAGAGTCCTCCTGATGAAGGTGGCCCTACGACCACTCTCGGACCCAGAACCGGCTGAGGCGGTGCCCAGTACGTCGTCCTTGGTGCGGAGTGCCCCGGCACCGGCATCAGGACTTAGGGCCCAGCCCAAGTCATCGAAAACCCGGCACCGGATGGAGTCAGGTCATAGGAAGTCGGCCTCAGTGCAGCACCGCTCACCTTCGCCAGTGCCCGCCAAGAGAAGGAAGCCAGTGAGGGATCGGTCACCCCACCAGGATCCGAGGGCGACTCCGTCCGCAGGTGTAAGCGGACAGGCTGGGCTGCAGCCCTCAGCAGTTCCGTTGACTCTCGGACCGCAGAGAGGGTGGTCGAGTCTGGACCAGCCTAATTCCCTGGACCTCAGTGAAGACATACGCCCCCCATCGACGCCGGAGACGTTCGAGGCAGCCTCAGGCCTAATGGGTCTCCTGGCACCGGCCTCCCCGCATCGTACGGAGTTGCCTACTGTGGCCCGTCCTCCAGGGCAATCTAGAGGCAAGCCGGCCATGCTGTTGCCTCCCTCCTCGCACCGCGCTGTGAAGGCGGCACAGGATCAGATGAGAGGCTCCCCGCCGCCTTGGCACCGCTCTCCTTCGGCACCGGGCGCTGCTCCCCCCAGGTCCTCGTACTCAGAGACCTCAGACTCAGAGGCAGACTCCTATCGCTCCAGCCGGTCGTGGAGCAGGAGATCGGTGTCGGGGGTGAGCCACCAGCGTTACCCGCAGTGGCAGCAACAATGGCAGCCGCCCTTGCAGTGGCCGTTTTGGACTCCCTGGGCCTACCATCAGTCGGTAGGCCAGGCGTTTGGCCCTCGGTCACGGTCTGCTTCGGTGTCCTCGACGTCTGTGGCCCTGGCGCAGCTGCCTCCTCCACTGGCACTGTCACCGGGCAGGGGTGTGCCATTGTCAAGTTCAGCACCCCCTAACGGGGCAGTGGCACCAGCAATGGCTTTCATTCGGACTCCGCCAGCACTGCATGATATGCCAAGTCGCTCACTGGCAACCCCGGTACTGGCCGCGGTGCTGCATTTAGACTTGGAACCGGCACCGCAACCTCAATACCGTGTGTCGCAGGACCCCGAGGGGCCGCATGCACCGGAGGAAGGGTCGCTCCATGTAAACGCCTCGGCCTCCTCCCCAGACGAGGCAGTCTCGAGCATGGCTGCGGCACGGCCCTAGAGAACACTCGAATCCTCTAACAGTTGCTTCGGCGAGCAGCTCAAAGCCTAGCAATCCAAGCAGAGGAGATCGAGGTGGACGCGGACCCAGTAGTGGACATTCTGGCCCTCTCAGGGCCATCCAGGGTGGCCCTCCCGCTGATAAAGACTATAGCTGATACGTCCCGCACCCTAGGGCAAACATCAGTCTCATTGGCCCCTACCACCAAGAGGATGGAGCGACGCTACTTCGTCCCCTCTAAAGGGCATGAACACCTGTATGCCCACCCTTCCCCGGACTCCCTGGTAGTAGATGCGGCTAACCAGCGGGAGCATCAAGGGTTTCAGGAGTCAACACCGAAGAGCAGGGACGCAAAAAGACTTGAGCTCTTTGGTAGAAAGGTGTACTCCACGGGGGGACTCCAACTCTGCATTGCCAATCAACGGGCAATAGTAAGCCGATATGGCCATAACATGTGTTCGGCCATGTCGAAGTTTGTGGAGCTCCTTCCCCAGGACTCGAGATCAGAGTTTTCAGCCCTAGTGGAGGAGGGCAAACTGATCTCTCAAGCCTCCCTCCAGGCCGCCTTAGATGTGGCGGACTCAGCCTCGTGCACCCTGGCCACAGGCCTGGTCATGCGGTGGGGAGCCTGGCTCCAGGTCTCGGGCCTGCCCTATGAGGTCCAGCAGATGATTCAAGACCTCCCCTTCGAAGGGCAGATGCCGTTTTTGGAGAAAACGGACAAATGTCTCCATAGCTTAAAGGACTCGAGGGCCACACTTCGCACGCTGGGCTTGCATACCCCCGTGACCCAGCGCAGACAATTTAGGCCGCAGGCGGCCCCTCGCCCATACAAGCCACAGACTCGCCAGGAGCTAGGGCGCAGGCGGGGCAGATATGGCAGGAGGCGTCACCAGCGCCACCCCTCCAGCCAGGCGTCTGGCCAATCAAGACCACCATCTGGTCCTAGACCCCCTATTTGATGGTATGGTCGAGGGCGACCTACCAGTTGAGACTCTGGATCCCTCCACCCCTACCTTTGGGTCACGTCTGTCCCACTTCTACCATGCCTGGTCCCGAATTACGTTGGACAAATGGGTACTCTGCATGGTAGAGAGGGGATATTCTATCCAGTTCTCCTCCCTTCTGCCCCACCAACCTCCCTCCCTGTCCCTCTTCAGGGACCCGTCTCATGAGCAACTTCTGATTCAAGAAGTGAAGTCCCTCACGGAGGCAGGGGCGGTGGAGGAAGTCCCCTGGGAGCTCAGGGGCAAAGGCTTCTACTCCTGGTATTTTCTCATACCGAAGGCAAAAGGGGGCCTGAGACCCATCCTAGACTTGCGGCGGCTGAACAAGTTTGTGAGGAAACTGAAGTTCCACATGGTCTCCCTGTCCTCGATCATTCCCTCCCTGGATCCAGGAGATTGGTATGCCAGCCTCGACTTAAAGGACGCCTATTTCCACATTGCCATAATTCCATGGCACCATCGGTACCTCAGGTTCGTCGTGTCCGACGTCCATCTGCTGTTCACGGTGCTCCCGTTCGGCCTGTCAGATGCTCCCAGGGTCTTCACGAAGTGCATGGCAGTTGTGGTGGCCTTCCTGCGCAGGCGGGGCATCCAGGTGTTCCCCTACCTGGACGACTGGCTCATAAAGAGCTGCTCCAAGGAGCTGGTAGAGACCCAGGTGTGCTTCATCAGGCGGACCTTTCTCGATCTTGGCCTCCTCTTGAACGAAGCCAAATCCACCCTCTCTGACGCAACAAATAAAATACATAGGAGCGGTTCTGGACTCCACACACGCCAAAGCGTATCTGCTGGAGTCCAGGTTCCATGCAATTTCCGAGATCATCCTCAGACTGAACAGCGCCCCGGTCACCACAGCACGAGTTTGCCTTAGGCTCCTGGGCCACATGGCAGCATGCACCTATGTGGTGGTCCATGCCAGACTCCGGTTTCGCCCGCTGCAGTCCTGGTTGGCGACAGTTTATTGCCCGGGCAGGGACCCCTTGGACTCAGTGGTATCTATTCCCCGCTTGGTGCTGAGCTCGCTACGGTGGTGGCTCGACCCGCAGGAAGTCTGCATGGGTGTCTCCCTTTGCTGCCCCGTAGCCCTCAGGATGCAGGGCTTGTGGTCGCAGGAGAACCTCGAGTTGCATATCAGTGTCAGGGAGCTGAGAGTGGTCCGCCTGGCGTGTTTGACCTTCCAGTCTCACCTGGCCGGCAAGTGCGTTTCAGTCCTTTCGGACAACACGGCAGCAGTCTTTTATATCAACAAACGGGGGTGCACGCTCCTCTCCCCTCTGCAGGGGAGCCATTGTGCTGTGGGATTCCTGCATTCACAATGCCACTCACCTGACGGCGTTCTATCTTCTGGGGGCGCAGAACGGTTTGGCGGACACCTTCAGCCGCTCGTTCCAGGGTCACGAGTGGTCCCTCTGATGGGATGTGGTGCGCTCAATTTCCAGCTCTGGGGCTTTCCCCGGTTAGACCTGTTTGCTTCAAGGGAAAACAGGAAGTGCCGACGGTTTTGCTCCCTCCTGGGCCACAGTCGGGGGTCTCTGTCGGACACCTTCCTTCAGCCATGGGAGGACGGTCTGCTCTACGCCTTCCCTCCGATCCCCCTGATACACAGGGTGCTTTTAAAGGTTCGCAGAAATCACGCCAGGGTAATTCTGATAGCTCTGGCGTGGCTGCGCCAGCATTGGTACACGTCACTCCTGCACATGTCTGTTCAGGCGCCTCTGACGCTGCCCCTCCTCCCAGACCTGATCACGCAGGACCGGGGCTTCCTCCACTATCCGAACCTCGAGTCCCTTCACCTCACAGCCTGGATGCTCCATGGCTGAACCCAGTGGAGCTGCAGTGCTCCCAGCAGGTCAGGCAGGTGCTGCTGGGTAGCAGGAAGCCGTCAACTAGGGCCATCTACCTGGGTAAATGGAAGCGCTTCTCCATATGGTCGGGTCAGCAGGGTCTCGACTTGCTGGGGGTACCAATTCCAGCTGTCCTTGACTATTTGCTTCACCTAAGACAACTGGGCCTCTCTCTTTCCTCCATTCGTGTTCACTTGGCGGCCATATCTGCTTTTCATCTGGGAGAGGGGGGTGCCTCGGTATTTGCGAACCCTCTGGTTGGGCGTTTCCTCAAGCGTATGGACAGGCTCTTCCCACACGTGCGTCAGCCGACCCCGGCTTGGGACCTGAATCTGGTCCTCTCGGGGCCTCCCTTTGAGCCTCTGGCCTCGTGTTCCCTGCTGTACCTGTCGTACAAGACTGTCTTCCTGGTGGCGATAACCTCGGCCTGATGGGTGTCGGAGCTTTGAGTGTTAACATCTGAGCCCCTGTACACAGTCTTCTACAAGGACAAGGTCCAACTTAGATCTCATCCAGCGTTCCTACTCAAGGTCATTTCACTGTTCCACATGGGCCAAGATATCTTTCTCCTGGTGTTTTATCCAAAACCACACGCCTCCAGCGAAGAGTGGAGGCTACACTCCCTGGATGTCCGCAGGGCCTTGGCCTTTACAAGCCATTCAGACGCTCAACCCAGCTCTTCGTCGCAGTGGCAGAAAGGATGAAGGGGCTGCCGGTCTCCTCTCAGTGAATCTCTTCATGGATCGCGACTTGCATCCGGGAATGCTACTGTATAGCTAAGACCCCTGTCCCTCCAGCCACGGCCCACTACACTAGGACGCAGGCCACCTCTGCGGCGTTCCTGGCTCAGGTTCCGACTCAGGAGATTTGTAGAGCGGCCACGTGGTCCTCCATCCACATATTCTCGTCTCACTATGCCATCACGCACCAGGCTAGGGATGATGCAGCCTTTGGTCGCACAGTACTCCAGTCAGCAGTGATCTCTGACCCCACCTCCTAAGGTTAGGCTTGTGAGTCACCTACTTTGAATGGACATGAACAACACATCTTGAAGAACAACAATTACTAACAGGTGGGTAACCGTTTTTTCTTTATGGCACCAAGAATACGGCGATAGGACCTTGACAAATTAGAGAATTGGTCAGAAATCAACAAGATTAAATTCACTTAGGAAGGAAAAATCAAATGCACAACTACGAAATGGGTTATAAATAGCTAGGTTGTAGTACTGCTGAAAAGGATCTGGGGTTATAGTGGATCAGGCCTTGGGGCCTGCAACAGAGCCAGTCTCTGGGCACCGTAATGAATGCAGTGGGCCTATCGTAGGCTGCCTTGTTGGCTACACCACTTGATCAGTTGGAAGGGTCAGCAGATGAGCTCTTAACAGTTCAGTGGCTGCTCAAACCATTTGCCTACAACTGCGATACTCCTGCTCCCACCTTGATTTCAGCCCTGCTCCCGCCTTGTTCCAGCCCTGCTTTTGCCTGGGACTCTGCCTTGGACCCAGCCTTGCCTCACTCCAGGTAACCCAGTTCTAACTCCTCTGATCTGATTTCTTACTGTGGTGTCTGACCTCTGACCCTAGGCACCAACAGCTGTTCTAACCATTAGGCAAGACTCCTGGTTGGACCACTAGGCATGTCCACCCACGCCCTGGTCACTGATGATAGTGGATCACAAATTGAGTAAGAGTTGTGAAAAAGGCTAATGTCATTCCGAGGTATATTAACAGGAGTGTTGTACCTAAGATGTAGGAGGTAGCTGTCCCGCTCTGCTCGGCACTGGTGAGGCCTCAACTGGAGTAGTGTCCAGCTTTGGGCACCACATTTTAAGAAACATGAGGACAAACTGGAGAGAGTCCAGAGGAGAGCAACAAAAATGATGAAAGGTTTAGACATCCTGACCTCTGAGGAAAGGTTGAAAAAACGGGGCATGTTTAGTCTTCAGAAAAGAAGACTGAGGGGTGACCTGATAAAAGTCTTCAGATATGTTAAGGGCTGTTAAAATGAGGACTGTGATCAATTGTTCTCCGTGAAGGTAGGACAAGAAGTAATTGGCTTAATCTGCAGCAAGGTAGATTTAGGTTAGATAATAGGAAAATCTTCATAACTATAAGGGTAGTTAAGGTCTGGAATAGGCTTCTAAGGGAGGTTGTGGAACCCCCTTATTGGAGGTTTTTAGGAACAGGTTAGATAAACACCTCTCAGGGATGGTCTAGGTTTACTTGGTCTGCCTCAGTGCCTACAGTTCTATGATACTTATCCAGCAACTTGCTCTGAGGAATTGAACATGAGGAGAAACATATTTTCAATTCCTCAGTCCTCCCAACAAAGGGTCCCAACTTCCCCCTCCAAACTCACTGTCTTACTGTCTCCCCTACAGTAAACTCAACAAACTCCTTCATCCAGGAGTGATTCCTTGTGTTTTCTCTCCCATGAGCCCATCTGCCTGTGTTATCTGGCAGCTGCCCAATGTCAGTTCTGACCCTGACAGTCATTTACTCCTGGTCAGCCTACCTGCCTCTCATTGGTTCCTAGGCCAGAGGCTGGGTTTGAGAGGCAGAAACAGGTCATGTGGGATTCCTAGGCCAGAGATCAGGGAAGCTTTCTGGCAGTGAGGAGGGAGAATTCACTCCAAGCAAGAGTTTAACCCTCCCAGGCTTTCCTTCTGCAGGTAACTCTCTCCAAGCACCTCCAGCAACCAGGCGGGCAAAAACCATAAAAGCAATTGGTTCCCAAATTTATTATTATTTGTACTGAAATAATCCTGTGGCCCCCAGTTATGGACCAGGACCTCATTGTGCTAGGCACTCTACATGCAAAGAACAAAATGACCTGCCCCAGTAAATGTCAAATGTCAGTGTCGATAACCACTTGGAAACTTGCAACTGAATTCTTCTCTCACAGGCTGTGCTTACTGGTTTGTTTATGTGGAGTTACTCATGCATTGAGTGCTGGGTGCTGGCATTGATTTATTTCAAGGAAAAGATGTTGATATGGTTCACTGGTCTTTTTCTGTCGTATGTGTTCAATTTTTGTTCTGTGTTCCGTGTTTTGGTCCTGTCCAGATCCTATAGCCAGGATCTTACAGGGAGATTCTGACTGGTTTAATGTGAAATCCCTACAAAGATCAGAATAGAAAGGATATGCAAATAAGTAGCTTGCACTGTCATCAGTTGTGAGCTTTGAAATGGAAATAAACCTATATCCTTTGGAAAGGATAGTGTCTGTTATTTAGAGAGTTGACTGAACAGCTGAGTTCGTGTTAGTCAGGTTAAAGTTGGCCTTAAAAAATAAAGTACATTGAGTAAAACGTTAGAACAAAGCCTTAGCATGCTTATTTCCCTAGACTTGACGGAAGAGGAGGAGAGGGAAAAGGAGAGCTACAAACTGAATGATTTGCACAGGAGGCGGAGTCTTCTTGCAGTCTATTGCAAGCTAATTGTGTTTACCGTGGTGGAGATGTCTGCGGCTGCTGAGATCTATAAGCACTATATGAAGGTAACACTTAGCCTTGAAAATGCATTTATGCCTCTAGTGCTTGTGGAAGGTGCTGGATTAGCAGCCTTGGAGGCCAGAGTCATCTGTTTATGCACAAAATGGTTGCAGAAATGAACAGTAGCAGTGCAGGCTTCTCCCCACTGCTCTGCTAATGTACCTCAGAGTAGAATGAATGATTACTAAGAGACAGAGTAATTAAGTTGCCTGTTCATTAACTCGTTGGCTTCTGTACAGACTGCCAGAGAGGTGCCATTTGTGACAGTGACACTTGGTCACTAGGATCACTCTAAACTTTAGTGAAATGAGTGGTTTCAGCAGCCATCAGCTGGTGATGACACTTGGTCTCCACGTGGCCAGGGCTGGGTGTGAATCATTGGTTAGGTGTGAAAAGCTCCATATTCTGTTTCCAACTCACAAATTCAGTCCTCCTGTCAGAACAATACTTAACTATATTTCATCCATAGATCTCACAGTACTTTACAAAGGAGCATAAATAAAATTATCCTTGTGAAAACATGTACTAAAAGTTCCTTTTAGCAAGATACCTAGGATCTGGAATATTTTATGAATTGTTCAGTTTCTCTTAGCAGTCTCTGTTTTTCCTTTGTATCAGGTGTGTACCCCCAGGTATTGTGTATTCATAAAGCTGTAGTAAGGTAGTGATGTTTCTCTTACGTATTTTTTGCACTAATAGACCTACAATGATTTTGGAGATATAATTAAAGAAACCCTGAGCAGGACGAGGCATAACAACAAAATCCAGAGTGCCAGGACGTTGATTCTCTGCCTGCAGCAGGTAAGAGTAATGCAGAAGGAAAGGGACTCTAATGAAAGCCATCCCCACACTATACTTGTCCATGTACCTTGTCATAGTTATTCAAACTTATTTAAATAGGCAGTGAAAAAGTCACTTTCTTGAATTCATGTAAGTGCTTTTCATTGTCAAAGCACCTTACGAGCCCTTTGGCCTAAGAGTAAAAATGTAATTATTTTTTTGCCAAATACCTGATCTTTTAGGATTGTTAATATTCATGGATTGTGGCAAATGTCTTGTGTTGCAAGACTCGGATTAAGGGCCTCTGTTTACATGGTGCTGAGCAGCCTCAACTCCCACTGAAATTGTGGGTGGCTGGCATTTCTCCAGAGGTAGGCAGTGCCTTCTGGGATCTGGCCCCATTGTTTCCGTGCTTGACTAGAGAATTTAAATTAGATGTTTATTGAAGAAATTGGACACACGTGATGATGCCCCCTGCTCCCCTAGTTACACCAACTCTGCTATAGTTATAGCAGCATTGAGCCTGATAATCTGTTTTAGAAACTGCTCTAGCCTGGTTTCCTCATGGACATCTGTTCTCCCAGCATCCATGCCATACTCTTAAGTTGCAGAACGGACTCCTCCTAGAGTGGCTGATATATGAGCTCTGCTGACTTCACACTTTTCGCCCGGAGCTTAGATCCACGACCCAACCCCTGAAATACGAGATAAAGTGAGGGTGAGCTGCATTTGGCCACATATATTCTGCCCACATAGCCAGAAAGCCTGTTACATATCACATAGACAACTGGCCCAGGCTGGTCTTTCGTTGACCTTCAAAATTTGCAGGTTGAAGGGAACAAACTACCTACATGTTCTATTAGAAAAAAAATTAGTAATAAAGTCTGCATCTCTCTGTTGGCTCAGTCCTGCCCTCAACTATGTGGGGAAGCATTGCTGCCTCTCTTTCAAAACTACCCGCTGTGTATCAATGCTGATTTTCTCTAACCCTCAGGGTGAGATTAAGCCCTCTGACCAGATTCACTGATCTCAGTGGGAATTGAAGGACTAGAGGCCTATGGGTGTAGGGAGGGCATCCGACCTGCTAAACAGAGTGACATCCTGTGCAGATATAACCCTGTGTAGTGCTCAGACCTCTGAGGTTTGTTCCAAGTGACTGTGTTTTGCGCTTGTCCGTTTCCTTTGCAAAGCTTCTCTCTGCACGAGGTAAGTATTGTATAGCTGATGTGTTCCTCTTGTGCTTTTGTTGCCTGAAAGTTTACATGTTGGTGTTTGTGGTTTTGCAGCTGTTTCAGGAACACACAGAAACCCATGGTAGTACCAGCAGCATGGATTCTTCTTTCACGAACATTAAAGAACTTGCTCGTCGCTTTTCACTGACATTTGGCTGGGATCAGGTTAAATCCAGAGAATCAGTAGCCATGATACACAAGTATGTGCCACATAACCATATATGGTCCATGGCATTGCCTTTGTTTGTTTTCTCTGTGAAATTACCTTGTCCCTCTTATTTTTCCCCTCTAATAGAGAAGGGATTGAATTTGCCTTTCAAGGAGCTGCTGGAGTGGAAGGGAAATGCCTGCCTCCAAATTTAAACTTTCTGTTAATCATCAGTGAATTCTCCAATAAGCTACTAAAGCCTGACAAAAGATTAGTGTAAGTTACCTTCATTGCTTATTGCCAGACAAGTGAACTTAGATGATAGTTTTTTACAGTGTATCTTTGTATAATGGATCGCTTGATCTGCATTGTTGGAAGAACTGCTCAAGCACTTCCCTGTCTGGTCAACTTGGAAATCTGTTTGGTTTCCCATCAGAAGTGTGGATGATTGGACACTTCTCCAGTTTTGATTTCTTCTCGATTTCAGTCTATGCTAGCAGTTTTTTGGGGTCATGCATCTACATACCCAATCTAGTTTTTAGCCATAATTACAACTGAATAAAAAACAAAAGACCCTGGGGGAAAATGGTGTTAACATTGTGTGTGAGTGAAGGAGGTACATTTGCTGGCAGGCAAATAGAACATTTTTTTAAGGGTGGCCTCAAGTGTTATTTTCAGTTCTGTACTTGAGCAGAGCAGAAGAGGTTGAGATCGAGCTAATACTGTGACAGTAGAATGGAAGAAGCCAAAACCACAATCCATATGACTGGGGCAGACTAGCTTCTCTGAGGATTCTGGTACAAAATGTGTTGCATGGAGCTCTTCACTGCAGGAATAATGCCTCAGTGTATCTTTGTAGAGTCCCTGACAGCGTGGGATTCTGGTTCTGACTGGCACCTCTGGATGCTAGTGTAATGTAAATATTAAAAAATAATAATATAACACCAGGCCATTTATTCTTGTGGCTCTGGCTATTTTGTATCCTAGTACAGAGGAACATGATTGTGTCCATTAGGGTTGGTATACGCTATCAACTTATGTCTGTATAACTGTGTCGTTCAGGGGTGTGGAAAATCCAATCAGAACACTCCTGAGCAACACAGTTGGACTGATCTAACCCTGGTGTAAACAGCACTATGTTGACAAGAGGGCCTCTCTCCTTTTGGGAGGTGCAGTACTTACACGAGAGAAACTCTCCTGTCGACATAGGTAATCTCTTCACTAAATGCTACAGCAGCACTGTTGCAGCGTTTTAAGTGTAGACAAACCCGTAGACTCTGCTTCCTCAGTTTCTGCTCTTCTCTATCTCTGGTACCACAGGAGCTCCTTCCTCTTTTTAGTCTCTTAGTGCCTTCTATTCCATTCCTTCTTCTCTTTTCTTCCTTAGTCAGTGGAACTCCAACTTTGACTTCTGCAGCTGCAGTTTTTTCTGTATCTGACTTGTAAAATCAGTAAAAATAAAAGAAACCCCTCTTGCACTTTCAAAGAAATAAGTATCTTGTAAGACTTGGATGCTTTTGATTAAATATGAATAAATGATGGTGAATTTCTGGGCAATTTACAATAGCGCCAATAGATAAAAGTTTCATGACGGAGAAGAAACCAGGCAGAAAGTAGGAAAAAAAAGCATGCTGCCTGCATCTTGCCATGCCCTGTGTACTTGCTCACTACTGGATTCTTAAGTTTACTGGTTATAGCATCAGCCTGGGTTCAGTTAGAACTGATCTTTCATGGAGAGCTTCAAATGACTCATGTATGCCAAGGATTAAGAGTGGTAAGATGTTTAACTTCATGCTACTCTTAGTCCGTGACAAACAAAATGTATTCAGGATTCAGTTACACGTAGAATGCATATTGAGAAATGAATAAGATATAAAAATGCAATGTGCAGGACAAAAATGTGCAGTGTGCAGATTTCCTTTTCTGACCTCTGATTGTGTGATTTAGATCAGTCTAGAAAGGGTAATTACTACTAATTATATTTTTGCCAGCTAGAATCTCTTGTGTGTACCACTAGATTGAACCTTCCACAAACTTATGTTTAACTCCGCCATCACAATGTGGCCTTGGTTTAAGCAATTGTTCTCCTCCATGTGGTGATCTTTCCCACCCCCCGGTGGATTCCTGTTAATCCATTTACCAATTTGTACTAGGAGAGTAACTCTTTTTTAATGATAAAGGAAAATATTTCATCAGCAGGATGGACAGGCTGGTAAATTTTCATGATGATTTTCCAAGGCTGTGTCTAATTTTTTTCCAGTAGATATATTCCAAGAAAGCAGCAATATCCCTACTACTGGTTTGCTCATCTTTTGACCACTCTTGTGAGGAACCAAGCAAGAAACATTCCTAGAATTTACCTTCAGCTGTCTGACTTGCCCACCTATGTTGGAAATAAATGAAAAACAAAGTTCTTAAGGAGGGGAAAATTGCAATTTTATCTACAACTCTATATTCAAGCCATGTTTGTAAAGTAACAGTTTCTATTCTGGGAGGCTCAAAATGACTTGCAAGATCTGGAGATTATATTTCCTTTTAGAAATATTTAGGTTTAGTTGCACCATAAATTACAGGATGGAATGTTTTAAGTCAACATGAACTTTTGAAAATAAACATCTGGTTATTTTCATTTTTATTATTAATCAGGCACAGGACTGGTGTACAAACCTGCATAACATTTGTGAATGCACTTATAACACATGTTCTAGAGAATAAGGACATTTGTTAGAAAGGAGTATAGCCAACATGTTCTAAGTATATGGAGTTTAGTGGTAAAATATTTTACTTGTCAGTTGGTGTTTGCCACAAAATATACCTAGAAACAATTTATTACATAAAAAACAGTGCTAAGGTCTTGATCCGTGAAAATAGGAGTGTTTCCATTGACATCAATGAGAGTTGAAATTAGACCCTAAAATATTAATTACAATACACGCTTGTTTGAAACCAACATATTACATAATCAGTATGTTGAGTCTCCATTGCCTCCAGGATGCATGACTCTAATCATATGAGTTGTCCTCCCAGAACTGTCTTCTTCTTGTTTTGATGAAAGCTCTGATATTTTCCAGGCTGCCTTAAGAATTAGAGTAGTAATAACAATATAAAATTATTATGAATATAATTATTATATAATTACTTATTTTAAAATTTATAAAATGTTCATTGTGTGTGTGTGTTCTAAGGTGAGATCTGGTTTAACAAGGTGTGACGGTGCTGCCCGTGGGAGCTGGCTGAGGTCACTCAGTTAGGGTGAACTGCAAACAAAATGGGGCAGACAAACCCCAGAAGCTGGTGGTTATTCCAATACTTAGATTTACCAGGCCAGCACAGAACAGCTTCTACAGTACCTCACAGGTTACTTAGAAGTTCAAACACCACAGTTTCTGTAAAGTGCCCAGCCTTAGACCTCTGTCCAGACACACACGTCAGATATGATGCTGATTACTGAAAATCCTATCTCCTCATATAAAAGAAAAGGTTCTTCCAATCCTAAAGGATCAGCCACATACCAGGCCCAATTATAACTTAGATCTTACCCCAATATGCACTTAGTCAATTCTTATTAACTAAGCTAAAATTTATTTTAAAAGAAAAAAGTGAGTGTTGGTTAAAAGATCAATATACATACAGACTTGAATTCAATTCTTGAGGTTCAGATACATAGTAGAGATGAGCTTGTAGTTTCCAAAAGTCCTTTTAGAAATAGTCCATAGGTTATAGTCCAATGTCCATTTTCAGGGTGACTCCAGTCAATGACTGGGGATCTCAATCCTTATGGCTTAAGGTTTCCCCTTCTTGAAACTCAAAGCAGATCTGAGATGAAGTAGGATTGTGTCCCAGGGTTCTTATACATTTCCAGCAGCCTTTTGGCTTGAGAAAACAGTAGGCTTAATTTTTTTTCTCCCAAACATCCTGGCAATTAACACAGGATGATTTATCCATTAAACAGTTCAGATACAAGTTACCACAACCTTCAAAGAGACACATAGACAATAATATTATTTCACTCAAGTATCTTCCTAAATGTTAATATTCCCTTTTTGATCTTTGAATTAAAGCTATGGTTTAGACAAGACTTATTTGCTTAATCACAAGACCTGAGCAGACATCTCCCCTTCTACCTCTAACAATGCAGACTTGCATTTCAAAGCTCTACTTATTTACATATTTTCCTAACACGTCTCTACAGTTTGGCCATGGTTCAAGTCAGTCTGTGAGTTAATTAACTCTTTCTGGCCCTGTCATCCTTCAGTGAGATATTAGATCAGACTCATGTCACACAAGACTGGGTGGATTGGCAGTGATGAGCTGTAGCTTGAAGGGATCAAGCCCTCCCCCCCTTCCTAATTCTGAGTTTTGATGCCATATTTTGTATTGCTGATAAATCAAAGGGAATGGCTCTTTGGGTTTCCCTCCACTGTGCCATTGAGGAGGCAGGACTAGACCTTTCAGTTGCTGGGGAGGGGTTATCTTGCAAGAGAACAATCCAGTAAATTGCGTCCTGGCAGCAGCAACAAGCAGTTACTCCACCTGTGCTAGAGTGTAGGAAATTGTACTAAAAGATGGATGTGGCTCTTTAATTACTGGGAATCAAAGTTTGTAATGTTCTGAGCAATCTTTCAGCTTCGGAAGCACTTG
The DNA here is from genome assembly GCF_003597395.2 of Chelonoidis abingdonii. Taxonomy (NCBI): domain Eukaryota; kingdom Metazoa; phylum Chordata; order Testudines; family Testudinidae; genus Chelonoidis; species Chelonoidis abingdonii. The sequence goes on along the minus strand of NC_133769.1, from coordinate 245,986,123 downwards.
CACTGATTTTTTTTCCCGGAAGGGGGAGCCAGGCCCTCCCTCTTTCTGTTGCTTGATGGATCTGGTTCTGCTTCCCCAGTTGCAGAGCAGAGCAAAACAAACCCAAGTGTAGCCAGGGCCAGCTCCAGCGTTTTTGCTGCCCCAAGCGGCGGGAAAAAAGAGAGAACCCCCGTGATCGGCGGCACTTCGGTGAGAGCTCAACCGCTGCTGCTTCATTCTTTGGCGGCAATTTGGCAGCAGGTCCTTCCCTCCAAGAGGGACTGAGGGACCCGCCGCCAAATTGCTGCCGAAGAGCTGGATGTGCCGCCCCTTTCTGTTGGCCGCCCCAAGCACCTGCTTGCTGCGCTGGTGCCTGGAGCCGGCCCTGAGTGTAGTGCCCCTCTCCACCTGGTTGTCTCCTGTAATGCCAATCTGCTAACAGGTTTTGATAGACAGGTCTGGGTTCGTTTGTATCCTGCCACCCACTAAACAGGGTGTATCTTCTTTCTTTTTTCCTATGAAATTATTTGGTGGTGCCTCCACCCCCTTGCTCCTTCCTGGCAGGCTCACCAGGGCAGCTTGGGCGGAAAATTCTAACTACAGAATAATCCCCACTTGCTCGCCAGATAGTTGGAGGCTTCCAAGAAATAACACAAATACATAAAAATATATTCAACACAATCATTATATTAAACAGGAGACAAATACAACATAGCAGGGTGAAACACTATTTTTAGGGTCACCAGTGCCCACACTGAAAATATCCATGACTTGATGTAGCAAATGTAAAATTAGTGTCCTGCTGGTACGTGTACTTTGCTGGGGCCCTTGACCTATATAATTCTTCTCTGCAGTGGTTTAGCCGTGTGGCTGAGTGGGTTCAGTACAGCCCAAAGGACACTCAAGTGAGAGGAGGTGGTAAATCCCTCCAGAGGTGTACTATGCAGCAGGTTATAAAATCCTCAAACTCTTACTCCCTGGCTTGAGGTCACAGTTCAGGGCGTAGGGGGTCGGGGTCCCCAAAACAAATTTTCTGACTAGCTAACTAAAAGATGGTGCACTCACAAATTCCATGAATGATCCTAAGGTTCGAAGATGACATTGGATGACTCAGTCACTGTGGAAGGGCTGCTGTCTGCTGGCAGGGATCCTCCTCAGGCAGGAATCAGGCAGCGTCAGTCCCAGGATTTCCCCTCATCACAAAGGGGTGCAGGGCTCAAGGTGTAGGTTATACAACTACCCTAACATCCAAACTGTAGCCTCCTAGCCCAGCCTCCAGTCACACACTCTGCCAGAGCAGAGCTGACCAGGTGGTGATTGGTCTCCCCTGGGGAGCTGGAGGGTGAACTCAGCCTGGCTGGGGAAATTTCCCAGCAAATGCTACAAATTGGGAATCATCAGTGGGGAAGGAAAGACCCAGCTGAGGGATCTGCTGTCAGATCCCTTGAGGCCAGTTCTCAGGGGGAACCCTGCCTGCAGGCCTGGGACTCCCCAGCTCCTACCCTTACCCTGGTTGGCTCCAGACTGACTCCAAAATGGCTTCTCCCCTTTCCTGAACTCCCTGAGAGGGGCATCTCCCTCCCTAATGGTTGCCGGGCAGACTCTGAGTTTGCCTTGGCTCCCCCTCCCTGAGCTGCCAGCAGACAGAGCTCCAGGAATCTAGGTAATCTCTTTGGGGGTTGCACAAGTGTAGGAAGGGCTAGCTTAGCCTAGATAGCTACAGAAGAGACTTTGATTTTTCTGATACTTCTCATTTTTCTCCAGGTACAGTTACCTGCAGAGGTATATAACAGAGCCAGCATCTTGCAGAGGAGATGAATGGCACCCCTTGGTTTGGTACAGGAACTCTTTGCTGGCAAATGAAGATGAGGAGAATTCTGTTATCAGCAGTTTAAGAGAATGGTCACCCACAAGCAGATCTAAGACATCTTCTTTTAAAAGAAAACTGTCGAATGGTATGAAAGTTCCACCAGCTTGTTAAATCTGATTGGTTATGTCCTCAGTAAAAATGGATTTCTTAACATATCATATTAATATACTGGAGTGCATAGGCTGTTGTAGACTTGCCATTCTAAACCCTATATTTTTCCCTTCAGAGTTGTTTTTTTTCCCGTCATTCACTAGAGAGAGGCTTGGTCCTGTGATGGGAGCCAGAAACTCTTGAGTTCTGTTCTAGTCCCTGCTGTCATTCACACCTTCTGTAGCCTTGAGCCAGTCACTTAACCTCCTTGCATCAGTTTCTCCATATCTACATGGGGATATTATTACTTGACTCCACACAGTGGTATTGTGAGGATTAGATACGTTTTATGAAGCCCTATGATAATGAAAAGTTATTTATAGAAGTGCTAAGGATAGATTCTTAGTATTGCCATTTTTGGGATGTATACTGTTAGGAGAAACAAAGGGAATCCTCTCCAGAGCATCCTTTAATTTCTCCTTTCTGGCTTACAGCCATTCTCAGGGCTGTGCTTTGCACACCTTCCTTCATCTGAGGAGTTGATGGGATTCACTTCAGAGCCCAGTATCTATGGGGACATGGGGTGTTGCAGCAGCATGTCACAAAGGTGGTCTGCCTTTCCAGAGGGGCTACGTGCACTGGTGTGGGGAGGAAGAGTCAGGACCCAGAAATCTAAGCTGGAGATCTCATGCATGTTGTGCAAAATCAGCCACTTGAGCCACTGACCTGGCCATTATTTTTGTTTTTTTGTATAGATTTTAGCTGAGTCATTCAACACAGTGGAATTTTAAAATGAATGCCTTGTCTCCATGACTTTAGCTTTCACAACTGCACCCACTGGATCAAATGCTGCTTTTTCCTCTCTCTCGTGGGCTGTTTGAAGTATTCTTCTCTCAATGTCTCGGAGAGTGAGGATGAAGAATAGTGCTATTGAAAGCCTTTGACAAGGTCCCTCACCAAAGGCTCTTACGTAAATTAAGTTGTCATGGGATAAAAGGGAAGGTCCTTTCATGGATTGAGAACTGGTTAAAAGACAGGGGACAAAGGGTAGGAATAAATGGTAAATTCTCAAAAGGAGAAGGTAGCCTTAGTGTGTTCCCAAAGGTCAGTCTAGGACCAACCTATTCAACTTATTCATAATATTGAGAAAGGGTAGAAGGAGTGGCAAGTTTACAGATAACTTTCTTGAGCATAGTATCAAGACTTCAAAAAAATCTCACAAACTAAGTGATTGGGCAACACAATGGCAAATGAAATTAATGTGGATAAATGTAAAGAATGCACATTGGAAAAAATAACACTATACATACAATATGATGGGGAGCTATTTAGCTCAATGAATCAGGAAAAGATCGTGAGTCATCGTGAGATAGTTCTCTGAGACGTCCATGCAGTGTGCAGAGGCTAGTCAAAAACAACAGGATTTGAGGATAATCATTAAAAAGGATAGAGACTAAGACGGAGATATATTATTGCCCTTACATAAATCAATGGTGCGCCCACATCTTGAATATTGCGTATATGTGGCTTCTCATATCAAAAAAGATATACTAGCACTAGAAAGGTGCTTAGAAAGAGCAACTAAAGAATAGGGGTTTAACGGTCCATATGAGTGAGATTAAGAGGCTAGGACTTTTCAGCTGGAAAAGAGGGAGACTAAGGGGGGATATAAATCATGAGTGATGTGGAAAAAGTGGATAGGAAAAGTTATTTACTTATTCTCATATACAAGAACTAGGGTCACCAAATGACAATTAATAGCAGTAGGTTTAAACAATAAAAGAAGTTCTTCACGCAGCGCACAGTCAACTTGTAAACTCCTTGCTGAGGAGGTTGTGAAGGCTAGGACTATAAAGCGTTAAAGAGAATCTGGTAGATTCTGGGTGTAAGTCCATTAACTATTAGCCAGAGAGAAGGACATGGTGTTCCTAGCCTCTGTTTGTCAGAGGGTGGAGATGGATGGCAGGAGAGAGATCACTTGATCATTGCCTGTTAGGTTCACTCCCTCTGGGGCACCTGGCATTAGCCACTGTTGGTAGACAGGATACTGGGCTAGATGGACCTTTGGTCTGACCCAGTACGGCCGTTCTTATGATTGTCTGTTACAGGGTCCCTGCCTGTAACCAGCCACACTGAGACAACAAACAAGACTCCAGACTTCCTGTGCACTCCGGAACTCACTGCTGCAGCAGGCGAAAGCAGAAAGAAGTTAAAGTCTCAGGATACAAGTCTCCAAGAATGTCTGCCATTCTTTTGTCCAGTGGGACTGAGCAGAAGACATAGGTGAGGGAAAAATGGTTTACAAGCCCCTACGAGAGCTGGGATTTTTCAAATACGCAGACTGCAAAACTGCGTGCAGTTGCTGAAGTGTCTTACAGTTCCTGCCTTGGGGAACTCCTTGTGTTCTCAATGCTGCCACAGAGCAGTTATCTGGGGCCATTCACTCCTCCTGATTCTATCTTCCAACTTCTGTGTTCTCCTCTTGGGCCTACAGGGAGTGAGCAACCCTCCCCCGTACTCACCCAGACTTCCCTCATCCTATAGGCAGCTGGAGAAGGAAGAGGAGGCTTCCTGCCTGACTTCTATAGTTCCCAGTCCCACTGAAAGGACTGCAGGGGGAAGAATGGGGCTTTGTTACTGGTGAACTCCTTCCTGCAGTGTCTGAGGCCAGGTGTGTGGGAGCTCCACACAGAACATGACATAATGGAGGAAGTGCCCAACACCATCAACAGAACAGGGCTTCTGGCTAGACTCTATGTGCCATCCAGTGCACCAGGGAAACAGACAAATAAAGCAATATCTTCTCTGTAATATCTTGAGTACAGAAATCTGAGATGTCACTTGCCAGATTAAAAGGGAAAATACAAACTCCAGCCAGAAATGCAATTTTCAGGGTGACAGTGCCCACTCTCCTTAAGTGGATTTACTGGACACAGTCAGAGGTGGTTTGTTTTATTTTTATTTTTTTTTTACACTTTTTGGTTGGTTGATGCCAAGTTGCATAAATCAAAATTCATTTTTATCAGAATATAATGAAACTCTTCTCCCACTTTGGGCCAAAGACTGTCTGCAAGAATCCTAAAAGCAACTTGTATCATGTGCATGCAGTCTTTAAAATCTGCCCTCCCTTTTAGCACTGCAAGCAAAACACCTCCTAAGTAGAACCTCCATCAAAGGGAAGTGTGTTTCCAGGCCAGGAACTAAACTGCTCGGCTTTTCGTTCCAGCGAAGATGTGATCAAGGCAGAAGACTTCTCAGCAGATGGTGGAGCAGAAGACATAGGCGAAGAAGTGGATGTTGTTGGCGCAGACCAGGTAATGGTCGTTTAGTTTAGGCTTATCCAAATTTGGCCAGTTGTACTCAGGAGCTGATGCGTGGATAGGGAGAAAAGTGATAGTACATAACCCAACAAGCCTGTCTGTCAAGCTCATGTCTTCGCTCTGCTGTGTACCCTACTCCCCTTTACAGCTGCTAGAAGGAGTGGGGAGGAGGGGAGAAAGACTTTGCATTTTTTCCCCAACCCTAGCTTGACATGGGTCCTTCCTTCTCTTGCTTGTCTATGGAACCTCTCCTAGTAGCATCTAGGCCCTGTTAATATATTAACAGCTGTCAAAGATCTTTCAAGAGAAGGCGTTCATTCCCTGCCTACAGATTTGGAAGGCACTTGCTTATGAGCAGATGGCTCTTCCTGGTCTACAAAAGGGACACATTTTACCTTTTAGCGCAGCAGAGTAATGTCCAACCAAGCCCCCTAAATATAAACATTGCCTTTCAGAAAATCCCATTTAATCCTATTTCTTTATCAAGATAAATTGAGACTATCAAGTTTCCCATGCTGCAGCTGCTAACCTCACTAAACTCTTGAGGCAGGTCGGAAAATACCTTCCCTGCCTTGCTTTAAGGCAGTGTCCCCAAACTTGTGAAGGTTGCATCCCCCCCTTACCCCTGTCTGTGCCCCCCCTACCCTCCAGGGCTGGGAGCAGGGCTGCAGGTCTGAGTGGGGGGATGTGGACAGGGGCAAGGGGTCTGGGAGGTGCTTGCTCCTCTCCCCCTGTAGGGGCTGGCCTGGGCCCGCCAGGCCCCCTGAAGGTTCCTCTGCACACTCCTGGGGGAGGGTGCCCCACAGTTTGGCGACTTCTGCTTTAAGGGTTAGTGAGGTCAGCAGGTGTAGAAGGTGTGCATTTCTTTTAGGTTATCATTATAACCCTCTTCGCCCTACTGGGGCTCCTTTTAGATGCTGTATTGGACAGCATTTTTGGAGGTGGTTCAGGCAGAATTGATTTGTGAATGGCTTTTTTCCATTGTGGTTCTTTCCAGCCTTCACAGATATGTTCATTATGGGACTTCTTGACTTTCAGGTACGTGATGGGGTGTATCAACCATGCACATGGCCAAAAGATGCTGACCAATCACTGGAGACCATACACCCTCACCCCTGTTACACAGGCTCCAGGTGGAGGGGACAGATAAAAGGAGGAAGGGCAGGTCAGTTGGGGCTGACGGAAGAGAAGGAAGAACGTGTGCTGCTGGCTACTGCAGCGGAACTGTTGACTCACCAGGCTGTCGGGACTGTGGACTCAGACTATGCTGCTGACTAGCTGGCCATGGAGCCTGACTAGGATGCTGAGCCTCTGCCAGTTGAGGATATGCTCGAGATGGACTTTATGGTAGAAAGTGACCCCAGGAATGTGTTAGGAGCCGTGGTTTGAACCCTTAATATGGAGTTTACCGGCTTCACAGGGCCCCAGGTTGGAACCCCGTGGAGTAGGATGGGCCTGGGTTTCCCTAGCCCTGCACTGACCAGTAGGAGTGGCTACCAGGGACTCCTGATTTAGACTGATTGTTCACTCTGTCCTGCCCAGAGGGTCAGAGCCTCTTACTGTCCTTAACAGTTGAGTCCTGTTAAGAGGGCCAAGAAGGGGAGCACTCGATGATAAAATTCCATGGCCAGTATGGATACCAAAATGGGTGCTGGAAAACCAGCAGCAGCAGGCAACCCAACAACAGGCCCAGCTACTGCAGCAGATGGCCCAGCACCAAGAACAGCAGTTCAAGGAGTTAGCAGCACAGCACCAAATCTAACAGAAGCGCCTGGTTCAGCAGATGGTGGTGCTCTTACAACTATCTGGCTGCCCAGTGCCACCGCGTCGGGTTGAGGGACAGAGAACACTTGTCAGGGTTACCGTGAGACTTGCCAAATTGGGCTCAAGGATGACCCAGAGGCCTTCTTAGTCATGTTTGAGTGAGTCACCACCATGGTTTGCTGGCCTCCTGAGCACTGGGCTACCCTAGTGGCCCCATACTTGACCGGGACCGCACAGACCGCCTACCAGAACCCTAAACCCTACTGATGCACTCGATTAAGCCAAAGTGAAGGCAGTCATCTTGGACCACACCAGAGTTAACCCCAAGACAGTCCATCAGCAATTTCGAAGGGAGAGATACCTTCCCCAGAGCTTGACCTCAGGCAGTGGCTCAGCAATTCGGGGACTACTGCTGGCTATGGTTGGACCTGGAGAAGCTGATGGGAACATGAATGTCAGAGGCTGTCATCTTGAAACAGTTTACGCAAATCCTTCCCCCTGTGGGGAAGGAGTTTATACATCGACCCCATCTGACAACTCTTGTGGAAGCAGTCTCTCTGATGGAAGATTACTTAGCCGCAGAGGATCCTGGACTACAGGCACCTAAATCTGGGAGTTGTAGGAGGGACCCGTACAAGAGACAGTACAAATCCAAAAAAGGATTAGATCTGGGCTGTGTATAGTAGCCCCAAACCCTGGAGCTGCCCGGAACCCCAGCATGAGACCCTGGGTGGGGGAAACCACGCCTGGCAGGCCTGGACCATCATGACACAACCCTGCAATGAAGACAACGAGGGACAGATGTTCTGAGTGTGGCCAGGAGGGTCACTTCAGATGCGATTGCTCCTTTATGGATTGTAATGATGGCCAAAGCCTAGGCCCATGGACCCAGAAGAGAGCCTGCCCGAACTTCTGATCATTGTGGTGATCAACAGCACCCCAGTAACAGGTCTGGTCAACTCAGGGTACAGCCAGACATCATACATGCTAACCTAGGGAAGTCACTGGACTGGACAGAGGCCCCTGTATATCTCCAGTGCATGAGGATGTACGGTCATACCTGCCACTAAGGTAAAGCCCAGAGGTTGACTATCACAAGGAAACGTGCCTGGTCGGTCTGGCCATGAGAGTAGCATAAACCATGATCCTGGGATGGGACTGGCAATGGTTTGGGAAGGTCATGTATGAGTGGGGAGACCAAATGTCAGCGGAAACAAATCAGAGACCACATTTGAGGGGGTTCCTAGGCCAAAAGGAGACTGGAGGGAGAGCCCCCTGACCAATCGGAAGGCCTTGAATCATACTCCATTGAGACAGTGGTGCCAGAGGAAGTCAGGATCAAGTGGCTAATTGTTGAAGGAGATTTTATGAGGGAGTAGAGAGAAGACCCCACTTTCAGTCGTGCATGGGAACAAGTGACCAACCTCGAGGAGGAGGGGGCACCAACCAACAGTTACCCCAAGAGCTCTGCTTCGAGGTCCACAATGACCATTTATACTGGATAACCTGAGATCAACAAACCCCAGTAGTTACTCCAACAGCTGCAGGTATCTGAGAGGTTCTGACGAGGTCTGCTGCAGCTAGCCCACTCATTGCCCTGGGCCAGACATCTGGGACGAGAGAAGACTTTACACAGAATGGCCCTTAGATTCTTTTGGCCTGGCATTCACAAGGTGAGTGATTTTTGTGCTTCATATCCGGAATGTCAATGTGCTGGCCCTAAATGAATCCCCAAGGACACCCCTAATCTGGCTCCCAGTGGTGGGAGTACCTTTTGAGAGGATCAGTATGGGCCTGCTGGGACCTCTGGAGAAAAGTGGGCCAGGGTTCCACCACATATTGGTAATGGTAGACTTCATGACTCTTGATCGCAGCAGCATGGCTTTGGGGTAAACTACCGCACCATAGCAATGGCACTTCTGAAAATATTTGCCTCAGCCGTGGTATTGAGGGAGATACTAACATACCAGGGAATCAACTTTTCATTGCAATAAATAGTGGATTTGTGCAGGCTGTTGAACATTTGTTCCCTGAAGATCTCCGTCTACCACCCACAAACTGATGGTTTAGTAGAAAGGTTTAATAAGACTTTGAAATCCATTCTCCATAAGTTCATCAATGATGACCTGCGATACCGGGACAAACTGCTACCTGCCTTGTAATTCGTGGAAGGTGTCTACAGGATTTTCTCTATTTGAACTGCTATATGGGAGGCAACTCAGAGGAATCCGGACCTCCTCTGAGAGACCTAGGAGTAGTCGTCGTCTCAGATCAGAGGGTTGGTCCTGTAGATATTACAGAAGGCTCAGAGGATTGGCTCACAAAAACTTGATAAAACCCATCAGACCGAGGAGCAATGATACAACTGAGGGACCCATCTCTGGCCCTCAGAACCTGGCAACTGAGTACTATTGTTGCTCTCCAAGTCCAAGCTGTGGGCCAAATGGCAGGGAACATTTGAGTTGGGCCGGTAGCCTATGAAGTTCTCTTACCTGGGTGATGACAAAGCACTCGAGTCTACCATGTCAACCTCTTAATGGCCTGAAAAAGAGCAAGAGGGCTTATTGATTGTCCCCCACGCCTCCAAACCAGAAGTGGGGCCAATACTGTTGACCCCCTCCCCCGAGTCAACAACGATATCCATCAGATGAGAGCTTAGTGGAGAGCAACAGCAGCAGCTGCAACACTGAGTCCATTCGTCCCCAGCTGTTCTATTGTCTTACCCTGGATGGACGAATCTGACCCACCACCACATAGTTCTGACATCAAGCTTGCATCCTATACAATGTTTTTTTACTAACGTGACTTCAAGTAAACAAAAATGTTCAAATGGAGTTGGAGGAGCAGATGGGACAAATGAAAGATTAAGACTATATTGCCATTTTGTATGCAAGCTGGACATCTGGTTAGCTGAAAAAACTTGTTTTTCCATCTTTGAACAATGGTCCCTGCATGTATTCCAAATGTGGGGGTGCGCATGTGCCCCAGCTGTCTGAGCTGGAAGGTTTTATTAGCAGTGTTCATAGAACCGCCCATGTGTCATGCATCCCCTTGTGCTGGTAGCTGAGTGTATGATAGGTTGTGCAGTCTGATGGGTCTCCAGCTCCCACTTATCACAGTATGGCTCAAGTTGGCACCTCAGAGGCGTATTGGAACCTGTATAGAAGTGGAGAGGTTCCTGGCACCAGAACTAGGGCCCTGCCCCCGCTCTTCCCCCAGGGCCCTGCTGCCCTGTGCCTCCTCTTCCCCCTGAGGCCCTGGCCAGGCTTGAAGCCGGAGCCAGCTGTGGTGGTGGGACCCTATTCCCCCCTTCCTGCCACAGAGCTGGTCTGAGCTGATCCTCCCCTGTACAAGGCTGGCCTGAACCTCACTGTCCCTTTTTGGCAAAACTGGACATTTGTCTCATTTGCTTTTGCTAATTAATGGTCAGTAGATAGAGACTCATCTTCTGAGCTGAAGAGTGGGTCATACTCCTGTCATGCAAGGAGTTGCTCCCACCACTTTCCCATGCACTCCTACTCGATCTAGGCACAGGGGTGTCACTGAGTGCTTGGCCTAAAGGTCATTGGGGACCTATGCCAATGGAGTGGCCCCATGGGAACATGTGGGGTTTCTCCCAATTTTGGGGTCTTAAAGACACTCTGGTTCAGTGGCCTCCAAAAGAAGAGGACCACTACCCCGTTGGCCAGCTCCTGATCCAAACTCCAGTGCCAAATTTCAAGAACCAATCCTGCCAACTGAGAAAGGTCCAAAGGATAGAGTTCATTGGTGCGGTATTTGATTCTGTCAAATTAGTTCTGCTCAATTACATCCCTGATAAGGTCCCTGCAAGCGCATCTGATCATAACTATACAAGAGTCCGAGTCTCCTGGTCACATGGCGTCATGCACATATGTAGTGCAACATGCAAGGCTACATCTCAGACCTCTCCAAGCCTAGGTAGCTATAGTATATTCCCCTTGACCTGGATCCAGTGCTCATGGTTCCAGCCTAGGTCTTCAACTCACTGACATGGTGTCTGGACAGCCACATGGTATGTGCAGGGATACATTTCTCAAGACCACAGTTATCCTTGTCCTTAGTATCCAAACTATCAGCCCTCAGCTGGGGTCCCAGATACTAAGGACAAGGACAGCTGAGGCCACATGCGAATAGGGAAGAGCAGTGTCTTCACTTATTGAATGTTAAACAAGCCCTAGTATCTACATAGAAAGCCCTAGAATATTCTGTAAATCCACCCAACTGTTCATAGCTGACAGGATGAAGGGTCTCCCTATGTCTGCTCAGAGAATTTTGTCCTGGTTTACATCATGCATTCACCTGTGTTATGATCAGGTTGGTGTTCTGCCACTAGTTAATCTGACTGCTCATTCCATGAGGTTGCAAGCACCATCAGTGGCATTCCTAGCACAGATCCCTATTCAGGACATTTGCAAAACAGCAACTTGGTCTTCAGTACACACATTCTCTTCTCACTATGCCATCACTCAGTCAGGGACGATGCTAAATTTGGTCGAGCTGTTTTGCAGTCAGCATGTTCATGAGTTCCAATCCCACCACTTATGCAACTTCTTCGGAGTCACCTACAGTGGAATGCATATGTGCAATCACTCGAAGAAGAAGAAACAGTTACTAACCTTCTGCAACTACTGTTCTTTGAGATGTGTTGCACATCTCCATTCCATGACCTGCCCTCTTACTCTTCTACATCAGAGTTGGACAGAAAGAAGGAAATGATTGTGGGGTCAGCAGGATGCTTTACACTGGTGCTATGAGTGCATGGCACGAGGGGGTGTTTGAGCTGCCCCAATAGGTGCTGCTAAGGGAAAAATGTCCAGCGACGGTGCTTGGGGCATGCACACATCTACAGTGGAATAGATACGTGCAACACATCTTGAAGGATAACAATTTCAGGTTAATGTCCATTTTTTTAACCTGTCGAGACTCATAAGCCTCCTCCCATGGTGTTCCATGTTTTTGGGGGCCATCTTGCCCTATTTGCCCACAATTTGGGCAAGATCACCATGGACTGTTGGGTACTGGAGATCATCCACCACGAATACCTTTCTTGCCCACATCAGCCCTTCCTCTCACCAGCCCCAGTGGATCCTTCCCAGCAGTGCATTCTCCAGAAAGAAGCAAACTTCCTTCTCGTGAAGGGAGCCATAGAGCAAATACCACCTCCCTACCTGGGAAGAGGCTTCTGTTCTCCATACTTCCTCATCTCAAAGGGCAGACACACTGCCTTATTCTTGACCTTTGACTACTGAACATCTTTATCAGGAAATCCAAATTCCGCATGGTGATGCTGGCATTGTTTATCCCCTCTTTCCCTCAGAGGACCTGGTTCGTGGCTCTCAACATGAAGGATGCCTGTGTCCATATTGACATTCATCCAGTCCACTGGAAATTTCTCTGTTTCCATGTAGGACACCACCATTACTAACTCTGGATCATCCCTTTCTGCATAGCGGCAGCTCACCGGGTCTTTGCAAAGGTCCTCACTGTTGTCGTGGCACAGATACACTCCCTCCGCTACTAGTGTACCCCTACCGGAATGACTGGCTCCTTTTTGTGCTATCATGAGAAGAACTTATCACTGCCATTCTAGCCCTTCGCGCAGTCCTGATGTTTTTAGGTATTTACATCAACAAGGAGAAGTTGGTGCTCATATCTACACAGATGACCAACTTTATTCCGGCACAGCTTGACTCCATCACAGCACGAGCCTGCCTTCTGGCAGACCACTTTGCAATCCTGAGAGCCATAATTACAGATCTACGCCACAATCCATGCATCACGGTTCGCTGTTGTCTCTCCCTCCTTGGACATATGGCAGCCTGTACCTCCGTGACACCGTGTGCACATCTGCACTTGCATTGCTTCCAAATGTGGCTCCTCTCCATCTACCATCCCAGCAGGGACTGCTTGGAGGCCAGACTCATTGTGCTGCAGTGCTGGCCTCCCTCGCCTGGTAGACCAACCCTTCCAAGGTCATGGTCGGTACCCCCTTCACCCTTTCTACCCCACATGCCATCATCACCACAGATGCCTCCTTTGCGAGTCAGGGGCACACCTGGACCATCACACAGCCCAGGATGTCTGGATGCCTCAAGAGGTCAGGCTTCATATAAACTTGCTAGAACTGAGGGCAGTCCATTTGATTTGCCAGGCTTTTCTTCCTCTCCTCCACTTATGCCACATTCAATTGCTCTCCGACAACATTGCAGTAGTTGTGTACATCAAAAAGCAGCGTGGCACCAAGTCTCTCTCCCTCTGCTCCGAGTCCATCCACCTGTGGAACTGGTGCATCAAACACCACATAACATTTCAAGCCACCTGTCTCCCGGGCACTCAAAATTCCCTGGCCGACACGCTCAGCAGGACTCTCTACCTCAATGATGACTGGGAGCTACATGATGGCATATTCCAATATCTCTTCCACTAATGGGGCATCCCGTGCTGGGATCTCTTTGCCACCCACAAGAACTGTAAGCTGCCCCTTTATTATTCCAGGGAAGCCTTAGGGAAAGATTTGCAGGGTGATACACTTCTCCCCTGGTCAGATGACCTCAGCTACGCCTTTCCCCCCATTCCCCTCCTTCTGCAAGTACTACACAAGGTCCACCAGGACCGAGCTTCCATAATATCCATATCCCTGTTCTGGCGCCATCAATTTTTGTTTAGAGACCTCTCCACCCACAGACCACTCTGCCTTTGCTGCCAGATCTCGCACAATCGGAAGACAATCCACCATCCCAATCTGGATGGGGGTGCTCCACCCTGGTTTGGCAAATCCTTACTCAGAGCAGGAGAGTATCCACCAGAGCATGCTACCAAGCTAAATGGAAACACTTCACCTCGTGGGCAACCTGCATCACCACTGAGTGCCATATCTATACCTCTTATCATTGACTACCTTCTCAATCTCAAAACATGATGCCTTGCCCTTGGCACTATACAGGTCCTCCTGGCAGTGCTCAGTGCCTTCTCCCAGTAGATGGCGCCTCTGTGTTTACACACTACCACTGTCCGTTGCATGAAGGGTCTCCTCAATACTTTCCAGCCAGTATTGAAGCCCACACCCCCGTGGGACCTTAATCCTGTTCTCTCCTCCCTCATAAAACCTCCCTTTGAACTGATGGCAACATGCTCCATCTCTCCATGAAGGTGATGTTCTTGGTTGCCATCATCTCAGCTCGACAGGTGGCCATGACTGACCCCCCCACTCCTTACACAGTGTTCCACAAGGCGTAGTTTCCTTACGCCTACACCCTAAATTCCTCCAAAGATAGTGTTGGAGTTCCACCTCAATCAGTCCATCCACCTACCTGTTTTCTGTCCCAAACCACACATCTCCCATGCAGACCAAGTCCTGCATTCCCTCAATGTCTGCCACACACTAGCATTCTGTCTATGTAGGACTCACTCCTTCCACACATTGCTGAAACTGTTTCTGGCTACTGCTGATCATTCCAAGGGCCAACCCTTCTCTTCCCAATGAATTTCCAAAGGGGTCTCCAGGTGCATCCGCAAATACTACACACAATCCAATGTGCAGCCACCAGACATAATCACTCTCTACAAGCAGCCACATTGGCCTGCCTCGTGGATGTCTTCTGGCAAACTGTTGTGCAGCAGCATAGCATTCCAGCCACACATTCACATCCCACTATGCCATCACCCAAGCAGCGGCTGCGAAAGTACACCACTCCGTACTGCAGACAGCCCTTCCTACCTCATTCTCGCACCCTGCTCCACACTGATCACTACTTGCTGCTCACCCACTTTTGGAACACATGTAGGGCCCATCACTCAAAGAAGTGGTTACTTACCTGTAACTCAGGGTTCTTTGAGATGTGTGGTCCCTATTTGTATTCCAGTACCCGCTCTCCATCACTTCTACTGTGGACTGGACTACTCAGTGGTAAGAGGGACACAGAGGTGTTGACCCACATGACCTATTATACCCTGGGCTCTGAGCACGATGGGACGCACAATGCATGTGTGGTTCAATGAACACGGCTAAGAAAACCTTCTGGCTCAGGTGTGAAGCACATATGTACACCCCCCATGTTTGGAATACAAATAGGGACCACACATCTCAAAGTATCTCCTCTTCCTGGTACTGGCCTCCAAGTCAACTGGACCAAGATCTTTGGATACTTAATAGCTAAATAGCAAATGACACCCAAGCCAAATCTCCAGCTTTAGCCATGCAACTGGAAGCAGTTGTTACCACTGTGGTAAATCGCTCTAATGATACTTCTGACATGGCTACTGTGAGGCTTCTGGTAACATGGGAGTTAGGAACTCTGACGGAACTTCACTGATTTCCTTTTTTCTACTTATTAGCTTGCAAATTGTTATAAGACATCAGGCTTGTTTAAATATAGTCACTAAATGCAGAGCTTGTAAGACAATTTTCATCAAAATTTTGGGTTGGGCAACATTTTGCTGGGCACTAACTCAGAGTTTTGAGGCAACCAAGTCAGTTCCAAAATCCTTTATCCACAAGTGGCAGAATGCGCAATTACTACAGAGGGAACACAACACTCCTTACTCCTAGGGATTGTATCCTGTCTTCCTGTTCCAGAAGAACAAGGGAACTAGTCATGGGGGTTGGACGGGCACGTGTGAGATGGGGAGAGAGGGGGAAGATGCCGGGAGAACATTTACATGTGCAATGGAATTTGCTGTTTCTCAGATTTGTACTAGAAAAACAGTTGAATACAATGTAAATGTAGTCTATAGACTTTTAAAGAGTAATGTTTTTTCCACTGAGTATTTAAAATTGTTTTGGTCATTGATGCTATCAGATTTTTTTTATCTGTTCATTGGAAAGGTGAACTGATCCCTAAAAGGCAGCTTGGGAGATCCAGTTGCTCCTGAACCTTCATAATCTTTCCAGTGCTCTCTAAATTGCACTGTTTTTCTGACCAGCTTTGTTAATTCCAGATTTGTTTTTTTCTTGTTTGATTGTTAACAGTAAAAATAAAAAAAGTGTCAAAACCAAACTGGTCCCTGTTTCTTTTTTTAAGTCACAATACTCTTTAAATGAAGCGTGTTTGCAGTGGAGAATTAAGTGAACCCCCACTCTCTCCTAGTCAACTGCCAAAACCCACTGGTTTGCATCTCCTATTTCTCCCTCCCCCAGAACACTTCTGTAATCAATGCAAGCACCTTAAAATGGAAAATTTAAAGTCAGTAAGATAGAAATTTAAACCTCTTTCCATTGCTGAATGCACCCGAATCTGCCACTGGCTTTCCAGGGTGCTGCCATGTTCAGCAAGAGCAGGTTAGAGCACAGAAGAGCATAGACCTTCATATAGCGAAATAGCTTAGTTCAAGTATAGGGTGATTTATACATTCTTCTGTCACACTCTCTTGGGCAACAGGACTTTATTCTTCTCTGATAGACAGTTCACATGTAGCTGTAGAAGCCTTCAGGGTCCAAATCCCCATTGTTAGAGGAGGTGTGGCCACGGATGGCATTTGCTATGATAAGGCTACTCCAGCCAAACCTCTGAAGTAGTGAAACAGCTGCTCAGGCTGTGTAAGTTTAGGAGATAGCAGTTGCTATTCCAAAGTATGTATGAGGAGAAATACAGCTATGGAGATGAGCCGGTTGATGGTTTTGCCTATCCCCTTTGGGGCACTGTTTCTAGAGCATATATTTAACTTTACATAGCAGGACAGGGTGCAGAACAGTCCATTAGCCATTTCTGCAACAAATCTGGAAAATGAGACATTAGCAACCCCAGCATACTACTTTACCCTACAAGTGACACGTAACCAAAAAGAAAAAAAAAAAATTTTTCAGGGCACCTGTTAACAAGTTGAGTTTTTGTAATTGATGCTTTAGCAAAGGCAAGACTACACTATACACCTAATTACATCTGGCAGGCATTTTGGTATAGTCACCTCGCTGAGTGCATAGTCCTTGCTGGACTTGCTTTCACAAACATGAAAATATTAGCCCAAGACAGATTTACCTTCCTAAGGAAAACACACAGGTGAGTACTATGAGGCAAGTATTTACATGACATCCTTTTGTGCTGGGGCAGTCTTCCATTCTGAGCTGGTGGATCAGGTTCAGTTCAGTAAGAAACATGACCTCACCACAAGTATCTAGTTGATGAACTAGATTATTCACTATAGCTAGAAATAGCATCCTTGCTAGGCCCACCCTGCACAAGACATGTCCAGACACATTAATTGGCAAACTAAAAAGCATCTTCTTTACTGAAAAGATCTGTATTGTATGGACTCAGTATCATATCCCTTCTGTTTATTGTAACCCTGCAAAGTTTCCATAGCTATAGGACAGTATGCTGACTTTTATTCTGGTTCATATGTTATCAGAAATAAGTTCTAATAGTAAGACCAAATTCTACCTTCAGTTACATCTGCATAGACTCATTGAAGAGAATGGGAACTGAGTGTACAAATATAATTAAAAGTAGGATTTGGCCTATAGGAGGAGAGGTTACTTGCCCATCCAGTAGTTGGAGTTCAAAATACGTTGTCTGCATGGATGTTCACTGTGGCTGTGCCTTCTTGGAGATTTTTAGTTAGTAGCATCCACATGTCCATGCCAGACAGTATATTGGAAGGGGGGACCCACTATCACTCCATTTCCTTCTCAACCATGCAGTTCAGACAGAGGAGGACTCAGAAGCAGAGGGGAAAGGAAGGCGGGTAATGGAGCACCCCAATTAGGGAGGTGGATGTTGAGACATTCAGCAGAATTTGGAGAACATCTGCATGAGAGGCTGTATCTGCTCCTGAAGGATAGCATAATGCTAGGAAAAGATGTGCAGATGATGAGGTGATACCAATTGCAGACATTTGCAAAGCTGTGTTCTTAAGTAGGGCTAGAAAGGTGGATTATACCCTCTTGGGATGGGCTATCAGAAGCTTTGTAACACGTTAAGATGCACCCTGACAGAAAATCTACGTGGAAATCAAAGCTCCCTTCATTCTTCCTGCAAAGGAAACAGGCTCTAGGGGAGGATCTAAAGGGTTTAGTCCTGTCAAGATAGAAAGCACATCCACAGTATGAAGACTGGCTTATTTCCTTCACATATGGGTTTGGGGTAAAGACCTGGTAATTCAATGTTTTTGTTGATGTGAAAGTTAGGTGAGACTTTAGGAGTGATAGGCCGTCTGCCCCAAACTGGCAGAGAAAGAGTTAATAGAGCACTGTAGATACTGTGTGGGAAGCAGCCAATAGGAGGGGGATTGTGAGGAAGAGCCAATCGGGCCCCAGCAGGCCTACATAAAAAACCATAGGGCAGAGCAGGGCCTGTGACAAAAGAATGTAAGAATGGCCATACTGGTTCAGACCGAAGGTCCATCTAGCCCAGATGGCCAATGCCCCAGAGGGAATGAACAGAACAGATAATCATCAAGTGATCCATCCTGTCACTCGTCCCCAGCTTCTGGCAAACTGAGGCTAGGGACCCCTGGAGGCCTGAGAGAACTGTAAGCACTTTGGACAGTGCAGTGGCTGGTTCCTGCAACTGAGCAGCTGAGTGCCCTGAGATAAGGGCAAAGAAGGTCCTGGGGCCATGGGGAACTGGTCCAGGGAAATAGCAGCATTGACCAAGGTTACAGACGAGCAACAGGAGGCAGCGATTTAGAGGGTCCTTGAGTTGGGGCATGGAGTAGTGGGCAGTCCTAGGCCTCCCCCACTTGCCACTGGGGAAGTGGTTAGACTGTTGGACAGATTCCCCTGGAAAGGGGAACACAGATGGTAAACTACCTGGACGGCTGTGTCGAGAAGTGGATGCTGCAGTTTTGGGAGCTGAGAGAAGAGCCATAGGTGAGAGCAGAGACTAAGTGATGGTGTGCAGACCATGGATGTGGACATTGGCCTCGAGCTAATCCCCAGCATGACCACAAGGAGGCACCAGTCTGTCCATGAGGACTATACCCTGTGATAGTAGGAAGGAAGGAAGGATGGAGATGTAGAATCACTTTGTCATGGTAGAATAATGTGTATGGTGGATCAGCCATAACTGCTCCCAATTCCCATGTTCGTGGCTGAAGTGATGGCTACAAGAAATGGGGTTTTGAATGCTAAGTGTCACAGAGAACAATAACCCATGGGTTCAAGGAGAGATTTCCTCAAGGCATCGAGAACTAAGTTAAGCTCACATGGTGGAGTGGGCTCCCTTCCCTGAGGAAAATGGTTGGATAAGCCCTTGATTAATCTTACAGTGGTGTGATGCAGAAATACTGAAAAAAATCTCTTCAACGGTTGATGTTTAATGACAAATGCAGGTTTTAAGTTCAAACAGCCAATCAAGAAAATAAGAAAGGTGAGACTCAGAAGGAGATTGATTTCTGGAAATGATTCCTCTTCTGCAGGTAAGTTTTTCTTGTGGTAACAATAGAACAATTCCTGTTCTACACCTGAGAGCCATGGCTTTGAAGGATGAGGAGGAAAGATGGCTAAGGTGGGCTAAGGTGCCTGATTCTTGGGTCAGCAGGTCTACCACCAAAGGAAGGCAAAAGGCATGGAGGATTCAAGGAATCTGCTCAGGTGTTCTGGAGACCTGGTATGTACATTGCTGAGATGCTGATTTGGTGGGTTATGCCGTAATTCCTAAGTTTTATTACCTCTGCACATAAAGATTGGGCTCGTGCTTCTCCTTGCTGTCCATCATGCCCCTTATTGAGTGGTCCTTTATCTTGGGTAGGAAATGAACACATGTACCAAACTGCCCTGACTTCAAGGAGTTTGCAGTGAAGTGACAGCTACTGGCAAATCCACTTGCCTTGTGCTCTTAAGTCATAAGCACATAAGAATGGCCATATTGAGTGTGACCAATGGTCCATCTAGCCCAGTATCCTGTCTTCCAGCAGTGGCTAATACCAGATGCTTCAAAGAGAATGAACAGAACATGGCAATCAAGTGATCCATTCCTTGTCATCTAGTCCCAGCATCTGGCAGTCAAAGCCTAGGACACCCAGAGCATGGGATCATAGACTCATAGGTCAGAAGGGACCA
Source organism: Chelonoidis abingdonii (assembly GCF_003597395.2). Classification (NCBI taxonomy): domain Eukaryota; kingdom Metazoa; phylum Chordata; order Testudines; family Testudinidae; genus Chelonoidis; species Chelonoidis abingdonii. Next base: position 245,966,082 of record NC_133769.1, on the reverse strand, counting down.
ATATGATCATCTAGTCTGACCTCCTGCACAAGGCAGGCCACAAAACCCTACCCATACACATTTATAACAACAACCCCGAACCCATGACTGAGTTATTGAAATCCTCAAAATTGAGATTTGAAGACCTCAAGCTGCAGGGAATCTACCAGCAAGCGACCCATGCCCCACGCTGCAGAGGAAGGTGAAAAACCTCCAGGGCCTCTGCCAATCCGCCCTGGAGGAAAATTCCTTCCCGACCCCAAATATGGCGATCAGCTAAACCCTGAGCATGTGGGCAAGACTCACCAGCTAGCACCCAAGAAAGAATTCTCTGCAGTAACTCAGTTCCCATCCCATCCAACATCCCCTCACAGACCATTGAGCAAACTTATCTGCCGATAATCCAAGATCAATTGCCCAAATTAAACTATCCCATCATAACATCCCCTCCATATACTTATCAAGCTTACTTAAAGCCAGATAAGTCTTTTGCCCCCACTACTTCCCTCGGAAGGCTGTTCCAGAACTTCACTCCCCTAATGGTTAGAAACCTTCGTCTAATTTCAAGTCTAAACTTCCTAATATCCAGTTTGTACCCATTCGTCCTCGTGCCTACATTAGTACTAAACTTAAATAATTCCTTCCCTCCCTAACGTTAATCCCCCTGATATATTTATATAGAGCAAGCATATCCCCCCGGAGCCTTCTTTTGGCCAGGCTAAACAAGCCAAGCTCTTTGAGTCTCCTTTCATAAGGCAGATTTTCCATTCCTCGGATCATCCTAGTAGCCCGTCTCTGAACCTGTTCCAGTTTGAATTCATCCTTCTTAAACATGGACACCAGAACTGCACACAATATTCCAGGTGGGGTCTCACCAGCGCCGTATATAACGGCACTAACACTCCTTCTCCTTGCTGGAAATACCTCGCCTGATGCATCCTAAAACCGCATTTGCTTTTTTAACAGCCATATCACATTGGCGGCTCATAGTCATCCTGCTATCAACCAATACCCCAAGGTCCTTCTCCTCCTCCGTCGTTTCCAACTGATGCGTCCCCAACGTATATCTAAAATTCTTATTATTAATCCCTAAGTGCATGACCTTGCACTTTTCACTATTATATTTCATCCTATTACTATTACTCCAGTGTACAAGGTGGTCCAGATCTTCCTGAATAGTATCCCGGTCCTTCTCCGTGTTAGCAATACCCCCAGCTTCGTGTCATCCGCAAACTTTATTAACACATTCCGCTCTTTGTGCCAAGGTCAGTAATAAATAGGTTAAATAAGATCGGTCCCAAAAGCCGATCCTTGAGGGACTCCGCTAGTAACCTCCTTCCAGCCTGACAGTTCACCCTTGAGTACGACCCCGCTGGAGTCTCCCTTTAACCAGTTCCTTATCCACCTTACAAACTTCATATTCATCCCATCTTTTCCAATTTAACTAACAGTTCCCCATGCGGAACCGTGTCAAACGCCTTACTGAAATCGAGGTAAATTAGATCTACCGCATTTCCTTTGTCTAAGTAATCCGTCACCTTCTCAAAGAAGGAGATCAGGTTGGTTTGGCACGATCTACCTTTAGTAAATCCATGTTGCAATTCGTCCCATTACCATTGACCTCAATGTCCTTAACTACTTTCTCCCTTAAAATTTTTTCCAAGACCTTACACACGACAGACGTCAAGCTAACAGGCCTATAATTACCCGGATCACTTTTTTATTCCTTCTTAAAAATAGGAACTACGTTAGCAAGTTCTCCAGTCGTACTACAGCAACCCCGAGTTTACCGATTGCTTTTAAAAATTCTCGCTACGGGCTCGCAATTTCACGCGCAGTTCTTTAATATCCTCGGGTGGAGATTGTCCGGTCCCTCCGATTTTGTCCCATTAAGCTGTTCAAGTTTGGCCTCTACCTCAGATGCGGTAATATCCACCTCCATATCCACATTCCCGTTTATCATCCCTCCATCGTCCCTAAACTCCTCACTAGTCTTATTAAAGACTGAGGCAAAGTACTTATTTAGATATTGGGCCATGCCTAGGTTATCCTTAACTCCGTCCATCCTCAGTGTATAGCGGGCCCCACTTCTTCTTTCTTTGTTTTCTTCTTATATGTGGCTGTAGAACCTTTTACTATTGGTTTTGATTCCCTTCGCAAGGTCCAGTTCTACGCGGCTTTTAGCCTTCCTCACTTTATCCCTACACGTTCTGACCTCACTAAGGTAGCTTCCCTTGCTAATCCCGCCTTTCTTCCACTCCCTGTAAGCTTTCTGCTTTTTCCTAATCCCCTCTCTGAGTTGCTTGCTCATCCAGCTTGGCCTACAACTCCTGCCCATGGTTTTTTCCCCTTTTCTTGGGATGCAGGCTTCCGACAGTTTCCGCAGCTGCGACTTAAAGTAATTCCAGGCCTCCTCCGCATTTAATCCACAAGTTCCTCCGTCCAATCCACTTCCCTAACTAATTTCCTTAACTCTTTAAAATTAGCCCTCGAGAAGTCGAAAACCCTAATCCCAGATCTACGTTTGTTTATCCTTCCATCTAATTTGAATTGAATCAGCTCATGATCACTCGAACCAAGGTTGTCCCCTACCACCATTTCTTCTACGAGGTCCTCACTACTCACCAAAACCAAATCTAAAATGGCATCCTCTCTCGTAGGTACTTCAACTACTTGATGAAGAAATCCATCCGCTATCACATCCAGAAAAACTCTGACCCCTATTATTCTTGCAAGCACTCGTCCTCCAGTCTATATCTGGGGAAGTTGAAGTCTCCCATAATCACACATTTCCCCTTTGTGTTTTACTTCATTAAAGACATTAAAGAGGGTCTCTATCCATATCCAAATCAGATCCCGGCGGTCTGTAGCACCCCCAAGCACTATCTCAGGGGAAGCTCTAGTAGCTTTTTTACCCAGCGTGATTTTTACCCAGACAGACTCCGTCTTATCATTCCATCACTTCTTATTTCATTACAGTTCACCCCATCATTGATGTACAAGGCTACTCCGCCACCTTTGCCTTTCTTCCTGTCTTTTCTAAACAGCACATAGCCTTCAATACCCGTACTCCAGTCATGAGTACTATTTCCACCAGGTTTCTGTTATCCCTATAATATCCGGTTTCACTTCCTGCACCAGTAGCTCCAGTTCCTCCATCTTGTTCCCTAGGCTCCTCGCATTAGTGTACAGACCATTTTAATTTTTTGACGTTTGTCGTCAGTGACATTCTTTCCCCCGTCGTGCACAGACTTTCTACCACCAGCATCACCTGTTAGGCTAGTTCACTCCGCTTTTCCTCCTTGGGTCAATTTTCTTCGGTCCACAAGGGTTATCCCTCTCACTTTGTTCTTCCTTCCTCTCCAGGTTAAAATTCCCGGCGTGGATCTCCTGAACATCGCTCCCAACATCTCCCCCAACTTCCCTAGTTTAAAGCTCTCTTAATGAAGGTCGGCGAGCCTCCATCCTGAGAAGTCGTATTTCCCTCCTTGCTTTAGATGAAGTCCATCCGGAGGTGAAACAGTCGTCTGTCCGGTCTGTCCGTAAACGCTTCCCAATGACCGTACATCCCAAAGCCCTCCTTATAGCACCACTGCCTGAGCCATCTGTTAATCATCATAATCTTGTCGCTCCTTCGTCACCCCGCTCTAGGAACCGGCATCAATGAATTTATGTAATTCTTTTTTGAACCCAGTTATACTTTTGGCCTTCAACAAGTTCCACAGTTTGGGTGTTGTGTGAAGAAGTACCTTTTGTTTGTTTTAAACCTTCTGCCTATTAATTTCATTGGGTGACCCCTGGGGCTTGAGTTAGGTGAAGGAGTAAATAACACTTCTTTACTTTCTCCATCCATTCATGATTTTATAGATCTCTATCATATCCTACCTTGGTTGTCTCTTTTTCAAGATGAATAGTCCCAGTCTCTTTAATCTCTCCTCAAGTGGAAGCTGTGCCATATCTATCAATTTTTTGCCCTTTCCTGTACCTTTTCCATTTGTAATATTTTTTGATCTCAGAGGATCAGAACTGCACATGGTATTAAAGGTGTGGGCATACCATGGATCTATATAATGTCATGATATTTTCCTCTCTTATTTTCTATCCCTTTCCTAGCATTCTGTTTGCTTTATTGACTGCCACTGGAGAGTGAGCAGATGTTTCCAGAGAACTATCCACAATGACTGCAAGATCTTTCTTGAGTGGTAACGCTAATTTATACCCCATCATTGTGTATGTATAGTTGGGATTATGTTTTCCAGTGAGCATTACTTTGCATTGATCAACATTGAATTTCATCTGCCTTTTTTTTCCTTTCTTCTCAGTCACCATGTATTGTGATTCCTTTGCAACTCTTCACAGTTCGGTTTGGACTTAGCTATCTTGAGTGATTTTGTATCATCCACAACTTTGCCATCTCACTGTTTATCCCTTTTTCCAGATCATTCATGAATAATTCTGAATAGCATTGGTCCAAATACGGATCCCGGGACTCTGCTATTTGCTCTCTTGCCTTGATAAGATATGTACAGTATCCACTAATAAATGGTGAGGTTCCTGTGTCTTCTCTAGGAGGATCTGTAAAGTCTTAACCACTCTTCCTTAGTTCTTGAAAGACTAAAATCAACTGCATAGTAAGAGAGAATTCATTAGAAAGGGGTGCCTCTTCCTCTGCCTTTAGCTCCTGTTCTACTGAAGCATCTTCCTGGAGCAAAGGGTCCTGGGGTATTCACTGTTCCACTTGATGAGTCCTCTATAGAATTAGTCACCAGGCCACCTCTTCCTGCAGCCTCCATTGGCCTGGAACGGCAAACCACAGCCAGTGGGAGCTGCGATTGGCCAAACCTGCAGACACTGCAGGTAAACAAACCGTCCCGGCCGGCCAGCAGCTTTCCCTGATGGGCTGCATGCCAAAGGTTGCCGATCCGTGATGTAGTGTCTGACAGCTAAGCTGCAAGTGGTAAAGAAGGAACTGGAGAAGCAGCATATACCCTATATACACTCTATCTGAGGCTGTACAGCATGCAGGCGTGGATCAGTGAACACTGCTGATGAAAAAAAAATCTCCAATCAAGAGTGCACATCCCTACGGATTCTCCACATTAGGTGTGCACACAGCCAATAACTCAAAGAACCTTGATTACTGGCAGTGAAAGACAACCAGAATGACAGATTATTTTTGTAAATGGTCACTTTTACATAGACAAAGCCACTCCTGTGAGGTTTAACACCGGAACCTCATACTACTATACTTTGCCACTTCTCAGACTAGAGCTGCACTTTAAATGCAGGAATAGCAGCTCATGAGGAGAACTAGGCCATTAGAAGCATGCCTATGTTTACAAATGCTTTTACAAGCTGGCTTCTATATAACGGAGTCAGGTTGAGGTTAGGGTTAGGGTTTCAAAGTTGTCTCTGAGCATGCACTGTCAAGTCAACTTACTCACCACAATGCAAATCATCCTCCGTGGTATTCAGGGAGCCATGACGAAGCTTGAAATGAAGTCTGCTGAGAGATTTGGCTTCAGGGTCTGACTTAGTTGGTGACTACAATGTGTTACAAGACCGCAGAAGTTAGATTTATGTGAACTTCCACTAGACAAAATGCAAATGCTTGTAGACTGGGTTCTATTTATAATCCTGATTAAGTGATTAGAATGCTGCTTGCCTTTTCTCTTATTACACACTGGTACTGGATATCAACACTGGGGCTCATGTTACAATAAGGGTATTCTTTCATTATGTGACATTGAAATATAACTTGGGCTACCAAGTATCTTAGATCATCACACAATATCCTGCTTGTTTTGTACAGCAACCTTCCTGCAGGTTAGAAACATACTGCATTCCTCAAGTAGTGGAAAACTCCTACGGATTTTTTTCAGATTTTAGTTCTGAATAAGTATGCCAAACTGATCCAAGCTTACCATTTAAAGAAGTGTGTACACACATGGATAACCTGTAGTATTTTTTAAAAGGCATCTTGAAATTAAAATAGTAAGACATTTGCTGTCTGTAACAGGTGAGTACAAGTAGATTACATGTATGAAAATCTTTATTTGAAAATACAAACATGATCCTTTAAACATTTTAAACAGATTTACACTGCAAACAAAAATAACTTACATCTTTTTGTACATTTTACATCAAAATCTGTTTAGCAGTAAAGTATTGCTGAAAACGTTCCATACCTAAATTCTCACTTACATTTGTACATTTCAAGGCACTACAACATTATGATTTAATTGAGTAACAAATGTCAACTTGTCTAGTAAGCAATCTCTTGCAATAGGTAGGCAGGTGAGGAGACAATTTCAAGCTGCTGTGACACTATTTGTTTGAATATTTATGGAATGTGTCAATAGCTAACCATTTAAAAGGATGAACAAACAAAAACATTGAATGCCCACAGATTAGTGCACATCACAGATCAAGTAACATTTATACAAAGATTAAAAAAATTGGTTCCTTCTACATGGAGTAAAATACCCATTTCGGCGTCAAGTATGAACACAAACAGACTTTAGTATTTGAGAATGGACGTCAATGAAAAGACTTGAAGTTTAAAAGGGCAAAGAAAGTTGGAGCAAATAAAATGAGGGGGTGGAAAGGAAAGAGGAGAAGCTTGTTTCAGGCATTCAGTAGTTTACGTTGTGCACTAATATATTTGGCTTGTCCAATGAAACAACTCAAAAATACTGAGCCAAATCATTCACTCACAGCAACTCTCATTCTCTTTACCAATGATATGGTTACTAGATTTTTGTCATGAGAGCACAGGCATTCTCCTTGTTTCCCATCCTAGCACAGGGACTTCGGTTCACAGATACAGGATGAAGGTGGTCAGTGCACTATGTATCAACTACAGAGAGAATTATATAGTCATCTCTTAAAACCAATAGAATACTTTAGAGAACTTAAATACAGTTACTATTCCATTAAGGAATTATGCAACATCTATAAATAAATATTTTAATCTATTTTACAAACTATAAACTACTGAATAAATACAAAAAAGTTGTCATTCCATACAAATGCACTTCATTTTCTTTATATGATAACCTAATGATTATTTTGTAGCAAAGAACTAAGTTTACTTTCTCTCAAGACAAATCCACTGAATTTTTATACATGTGTAGCAGACCTGCTGCAGACTGTCCTTTTCCTTCTGCAAGTGTTGATCAGAATTACTCAAAGTCCTCTTCATAATCATAGTCATCCAAATCTACATCAGCCAGATGGGATGGCATTTCAAAGAAAGGTCTTTTCTCCATCTGAAATTTTAGGACATTGGCCTTCTGATGGTCTACAGGATTCAGCTCTGCCTCATAACTAGAAAACAGACAAGGAATAAAAAGACAAATTAAAGAAGAGCCCAGAATCACAGGGAAGTGCGCAGACATTAGTGTACTAATGATGCACCTGCCTTAAGAGATTTACTTCTGACAAAATTTAAGCAGCACGTAAGTGTAGGTAAACTTAGTTTGAATATAGCAACACTCAAGGAAGTTACCATACCAGTTGTATTGGCTAATTTACTCTCTAGCTCAAATGTTGTGATTTTATACCCTTTTTCATAAAAATTACACCAGCCATAGTAGGAACTGAATCAATTAAAAGGACTCAAACTCTTAGTGTGCAAGTGGAGTACTTGTAGGTGAGCTGGAGACTGCCAAATGCACCACATACATGTACTGGACAAGAAACAAATTCCCTTCTTTAGAAAGGTAGAAATTAGATTTGGAAACGTATCAAAATATGAAGGACAGTGAAGCTACAATGTTATTAAAAGTGGGCCTAATGAGGAGGAAGCCACAGTAACCCAGAGGTAGAAGGCGGGTGTTAAATCAAACAAAGCAGATGCTAGAAAACAAAAGCCAACTTTTTTCATTAATGACAAATGGCTACTTGATAAATGCTAAAATGTATCCAGATCAAAAGAATGACTTCCACTGATTTTGGCAGTATCCAGCAAGATCAATTTCCACATTGTTGCTTTAACCGGGCATCCTACTCCAAAATTTAGAGAATTTTAAGAAGTTTTCTGAATGACCCCCATTTTCTAGCACCCAGAAAGCAGTGCATCTCATGACCAGTTTAAAAATACCTCATTTATCATGCCTCAGTCATTTTCTGAGCCGGGGTATCTTAGGTTCACATTTGTCATCCAAACTACCACTGAGGGCCGTCATTCTGTACAGATGCTGTCTTTCTACAGAAAGTAGCACTTCTGAGCACTTACTGAGAACAGTTTCTCTGTCTACTGCCTTCTCAACAAGGACAAGCTGGTATACAGAGACACTAAAGAGATTCAGTCCCCACTGAAGTTAGTGGAAATCTTTCCACTGCTTTCAATGGGCTTTGGATCAGACTCTAAAGTGGCATTATGTGACAAATCACAAGATCATTCTTCTAGCAACTGACAGAGATCAAAGATTACCCTCAGGCTATACTGTTTATATACCAGGAATCCACTTGACAACCCTAAAGTAAAATGACATTAATATTAGAGCTAGTTAGAAAAAGTTAGGTGTAATCATTTTCCCTCAGAGAATTCAGCTTCATCTAAAATTAAATACTGTGAAAAAGATGGTTACTCACCTTTGTAACTGTTGTTCTTCAAGATGTGTTTCTCATATCCATTCCAGTTAGGTGTGCGCACTGCGCGTGCACGTTTGTTGGAAGATTTTTACCCTAGCAACTCCGGTGGGTCGGCAGCTCGCCCCCTGGAGTGGCGCCGCCATTGCGCTGAATATATACCCCTGCCGACCCGACTGCTCCTCAGTTCCTTCTTGCCGGCTACCCCAACAGTGGGGAAGGAGGGAGGGTTTGGAATGGATTTGAGCAACACATCTCGAAGAACAACAGTTACAAAGGTGAGTAACTGTCTTTTCTTCTTCAAGTGATTGCTCATATCCATTCCAGTTAGGTGATTCCCAAGCCTTACCTAGGCGGTGGGGTCAGAGTGAGATGTCGCAGAGTGTAACTCTGCGGAGCCGAAGGCTGCGTCATCCCTAGACTGCTGAACCAGGGCATAATGGGAGGCAAAGGTGTGGATCGAGGACCAGGTAGCTGCGTGACAAATTTCATGAATGGGCAAGTGAGCAAGGAAAACAGCCGATGAGGCCTGAGCCCTGGTAGAGTGCGCACTCACGTGGCTCAATGGGACATGAGCCAAGTCGTAACAGGTGCGGATGCACGATGTTACCCAGGAGGAAATCTGCTGCGAGGAGACGGGTAGGCCCTTGACATGCTCAGCCACCGCGACAAAGAGTTGGGAGGTTCTGCGAAATGGCTTTGTTCGCTCGATATAAAAAGCAAGCGCTCTGCGGATGTGTAGGGAGTGTAGCTGCTGCTCCCTGCGAGACGAATGTGGGTTTGGAAAGAAAACAGGTACGAAGATCTCCTGGTTAACATGGAAGGCTGATACCACTTTGGGGAGAAAGGCCGGATGCGGTCGCAACTGCACCTTGTGTCACTCATCTCGCTGATGTGATGGCCACCAGGAAAGCGGTTTTCCATGAGAGGTAGAGAAGGGAACAAGTTGCTAACGACTCGAAAGGGGCGGACATGAGTTTGGCAAGAACCAGGTTAAGGTCCCATGTAGGGGTAGGGCGGCGTACCTGGGGGTAAAGGCGCTCTAGGTCCTTAAGGAATCTAGACACCATCGGGTGTGAATACCGAGCGGCCATTCTCCCCTGGGTGGAAGGTAGAGATGGCCGCCAAATGGACCCTCAGAGATGATACCGCTAGGCCCTGTTGTTTGAGGGACCAGAGGTAATCCAAGATGTTGGGAATGGAGACCTCGGTGGGAAGGAAGTTCCGCTCCAATGCACCAGCACGCGAAATGCTTCCACTTGGCCAAATATGTCACTCTAGTGGATGGCTTCCAGCTACCCAGGACACCTGTTGCACTGGGGCAGAGCAACGCAGCTCAGACTGGGTCAGCCACTCAGGAGCCATGCGTGAGTGAGGGACTGAAAGTCAGGTGAAGAGGCAGGGGGACAGGGTCGGCTATGGATAGGTCTAGCAACATGGTGTACCAGTGCTGCCAAGGCCACGCTGGAGCTATCATGATTAAGTGGGCTTTGTCCCTGCGTACTTTCAGTAGGACCCTGTGGACGAGAGGAAATGGTGGGAAGGCATAGAGCAGGTGCGTCGTACATGGTATAAGGAAGGCGTCCGCCACTGAACATGGTGAGAGGCCTTGAAAGGAGCAGAATGTCTGGCATTTCCTGTTCCCGCAGGATGCAAAGAGGTCTATCTGGGGAAACCCCCACCTCCGGAAGAGCGAAAGAGCAACGTCCGGGCGAAGCGACCATCCGTGGGAAAGGAAGGATCTGCTGAGGCGATCTGCCAGCATCCGCACCTGTTACGACTTGGCTCACGTCCCATTGAGCCACATGAGTGCGCACTCTACCAGGGCTCAGGCCTCATAGGCATCTTTCATGTCGAGGGCGGCATACCAGTCTCCAGGATCCAGGGATGGGATAATGGTCCCCAGGGATACCATACGGAACTTCAACTTTATCATGTATCTGAGTTCTTGCAGATCGAGGATAGGTCTGAGACCTCCCTTGCCTTGGGGATTAGGAAGTAGCAGGAGTAAAACCCCTTGCCCTGCTCGTGCTCCTGTACCTCCTCTATGGCTCCTTTGGTGTTGAGCGATTGCACCTCCTGTAGGAGGCGTTGCTCGTGAGAGGGCTCCCTGAAGAGGGACAAGGGAAGGGGGTGGAAGGAGGGGTTTGAAATAAATTGGAGGTGGTATCCAAGTTCCAGCGTGCGTAAGACCCAACGATCTGATGTTAGCTGGGACCATGCAAGGAGGAAAAAGGAAAGATGGTTGGAAAAAGGAGGAGATGGATCCTTTAAAGAAACTGGTACAACGCCCTCGGGCACACCTTCAAAAGGAAAGCTTTGGCCCTGAGGAAGGCTTGGAGGAGTTTTGGTTTTGGCCCCCTTGGTTGCCTGATGGCCTTCGACGACCGGTTCTGCCTCACCGTCTGGCGAAGTCTTGCCTCTGCCGGGACTGAGGGTAAGGGCAGTGCGGTTGGGGCCGGAAGGGCCTGCGCTAAGTCACCGGCATGTGCATTCCTAACGAGCGCATAATGACCCTGTTGTCTTTTAGGCTCTGCAGCCTAGGGTCAGTTTTATCTGAAAACAGCCCTTGGTCCTCAAATGGAAGATCCTGGATCATGTGTTGGAGCTCTGGGGGAAGGCCGGAAACCTGCAGCCATGAGATAAGGCGCATAGTCACGCCAGAGGCCAGAGTCCTGGCAGCTGGGTCCACGGCGTCCAGAGAAGCCTGGAGGGAAGTTCTTGCCACCTTCTTTCCTTCGTCGAGGATGGCCGAGAACTCCTGCCGGGCGTCTTGCGGAAGCAACTCCTTGAATTTATCCACTGCTGCCCAGGTGTTATAACTATAGTGGCTAAGGAGAGCTTGTTGGTTGGACATGCGGAGTTGAAGAGCCCCTGTCGAATAGACTTTGCACCCTAGCAAGTCCATGCGTCTCGCCTCCTTTGATTTAGGGGCTGGCGCCTGCTGACTATGGCATTCTCTCTCATTGACTGACTGGACAACGAGGGAGCAGGGAGGAGGATGGACAGAGATATTCATAGCCCTTGGAGGGCACCATATATTTATGCTCAACTCCTCGCGCCGGCGGTGGGACAGAGGCCGGAGACTGCCAGCTCTTAGTGGCGTTGGCCTGTATGGTCCTAATGAAGGGAAGAACCACTCTAGTGGGGGCATCTCATGACAAAAAGTCCACCACTGGGTCCTGTACCTCCGAGACTTCCTCAGCTTGCAAGTTCATATTTTGTGAAACATGCCTGAGGAGGTCCTGGTGGGCCCTGAGGTCAATCGGTGGAGGGCCAATAGAAGAGGTTCCAGCTACAGACTCGTTAGGGAAGGATGAAGAGAAGAGACCTGGAACCAGAGGGTCATGAGGATTCTGCCTGGTGGATCGTCTGCGTCTCCCCGGGGATCTGGGAATCCTGAGGCTGGGTCAACCCTTCCTCCACAGGGGGAGGAGGAGAGCGGGTGATCGTGGCTTCTGGCACTCACTGTTCTGAGGTGGCCGAACACGATGGATCTGGTTGAGAGCCTTGGGCCTGATGGTACGCCCAAGGCGCCCAAAAACCCCATTGCTGCGGCCCATGATCTTGAGGTTGGGGCTCCTGAAACAATGCAGCAGGCACATCGGTGTCCGGAGCGTATGCACTGTCCGCCTGAGAGGATGCGGACGGGTGCCGGGACGGCCAGGGAGGAGCCAAGAGAGGCTGTATGAGTCCTTCGCTCTCGTCGCTGGAGATCTCCTCGGTGCCGGGGATCGGTACCGGGAGCCATAGTGGTGCCGAGAATGAGACCGTGACCTGCAACCAGCGCGGTGCCGGGAGGTCGACCTGGATCTCGATGGCCTGCAGTGGGACCGGCTGTGAGAGTCTTGGTGTCGGGAGCGGTGCCTAGAGCCGGAGCGGTACCCAGAGTACCAGGCAGGACAAGAGGTGGATCGGTGCCGTGAGGACAAGCGGTACCGCCTAGGTGAGCGGTGCCGGGACTGCGAGCGGCATCTTGACCGGCACCATCCGTGGGACCTCGAGCGGTGCCGGGACCTGGATCGAGATCAGTGCCGGCTTGTCGAGTCCAGTGAAGGAGGTCTCATAGCGGCTGGCTTGCCTCTGGAATGGAGTACCCGCACAGGCGGTGCCGGGGGTTGAGGCAGGGCAGACTCAGTCATCGCAATAAGGTCCCTGGCTGAGGCGAACGTCTCTGGTGTGGAGGGGACCATAAGCTCAATCACAGACCTTTGAGGCGAGCTCTCAAGGACTGGACTCGACAGCCCTCTTGGAACCAGAGTCGACAGTACCACAGTCGTCAGTGCCGCAGCAGGAGTAGGTGCTGGGCAATCCGAACGAGTCTGTGTCGCAGGCGTGGTGGGAGCTGAGAGTCTTCGATTAGGTCCCTGTGCCGGAGAAGGCCGGTGCCGAGGTGTCTTGGCAGAGCCGGCGCGGTCCAGTGCCGGAGGAGCACTGTCAGCGCTCGGTGCCGAGGACGGAGGGTTCTAGGCTGCCTCCATAAGGAGAGTCTTTAAGCGAAAGTCTCTCTCCTTTTTTGTCCGCGGCTTAAAGGCCTTACAAATGCGGCACTTATCGGAGATGTGCGATTCCCCCAGGCACTTTAGGCAAGAGTCATGGGGATCGCTCGTGGGCATCGGCTTCTTACAGGCCGAGCACAGTTTAAATCCTGGTGAACCGGGCATGGGCCCTGGCACCGAGGGCGGGGAAGGGCTAATGCCCGAACCCCGCTAAACTATGTACACTAACTAAACTATAAAACTAATTACACTATAGACTAATTAACTATATACAACAAGAGATCAAGTGAACAAGGAGAAGCTAGGAAGGTGGAGGACAACTAAGCTGCGCTCCACTGTTCCAATGACCGACACGGGCGGTAAGAAGGAACTGAGGAGTGGTCGGGTCGGCAGGGGTATATATCCAGCGCCATGGCGGCGCCACTCCAGGGGGCGACCTGCTGACCCACCGGAGTTGCTAGGGTAAAAATCTTCCGACGAACGTGCACGCACGGTGCACACACCTAACTGGAATGGATATGAGCAATCACTCGAAGAATTGTGTTGATTTCATTAAAGTGTCATACAGAAGAGAAAACAAAAAAAGGTTTTCACATTGCCAAAACCTCCCATTTTGACATTTTGGGGACAAAACATTCCAATTTTTCCTTTCAATAGGACTTTGAATTTTGTATCACATTATAATGTCAAAATTGAAATGAAACATTTCAATCAACCCCAAATTAATTTTACTTCAGAATTTTCTTTCACAGAGAGTTCAGAAATTCTAGGTTTAATTGGAATGAAAGAAAATTTCAAAATCCTCCATGAAACAAAATTTCTGTTCTCCATACAACTCTAAATGTTAGAGAGATATTTCAAGGGCTAGATGGGATTTAGCCACACAACTATGTTCATGTACCTGTGCTGGAGTGGGAGAGGGTAAAGCTTCTACTTTAAACAAATTAAAAATGGAACACACACCAGTCAGTTTTCCGTGACAAGTGTGTAAAAGCCTTAAAAACGTAAGTGTAATTTCTCAGATCCACTGATTCTCACTTAAATTAACTGGCTCACAGCGAATGGTGCCAAGATGACAGAATTCACTGACTAACAACCTTTCACATTATGTCCATCTGGTTACAGAACAGAGAGACTAGATCTGTGTGTAAAAATACTCATTTTAAATCACTGAACAACTTTAGCTGGGTATCTGAAAGACTGCAATTACACAGTCCAGATAGAAAGCTTTAATGGTACTGTTACTATTAACTTCTTTGCAGCCTATTCCAGGATTGGGCTGAAATCCACACTTGCTATTTGACTTACTGCTGAACAGTACCTGTCACACAGACACACTGAATAGGAGCACTGGCCCAGATTTTCACAAGTTTTACAAGCACAACTTTGTGCCAGCAATTCATTGCACGGGGGACTGTCTGGTCAGCAGAGCTCAGTCCCTCCAAAGAAGCATCCCTTGTCAAAGTTCTTGCTCATGAAATGTTTTGTCTGCTAGCACAGTTTGGAAATGCCAATGTGAAAAAGAAGAACTGAAAAGATAGCTGCCCCCACTTCCCGCAATTCCTTTCTACCATGTACTTTGTTGATCAGAAAGTACAGAGAGCTCAGTTACCCTTCTCCTTCCCTTTGAACACCAGGCTAGTCAGAATCAGTCATGTGGGAGATACAACTTCCTGAGGGCTTGGCTACATTGGCACTTTACAGCGCTGCAACTTTCGCGCTCGGGTGTGAAAAAACACCCCCGAGCGCTGCAAGATACAGCGCTGTAAAGCCTCAGTGTAATCAGTGCGGCAGCGTGCTGGGAGCGCGGCTCCCAGCGCTGCATGCTACACCCGTAGAGGATGTGGTTTACATGCAGCGCTGGGAGAGCTCTCCCCCAGTGCTGGCGCTCTGACCACACTCACACTTGAAAGCGCTGCCATGGCAGCGCTTTGAAATTTCAAGTGTAGCCATACCCTGAGTGGGACAAGACATAAAACACTTTTGTTTTCAGTGGAACAAAAAGTAGAACCTAGAGAGAGACCAAAATCTGCCATTTTGATTCTCAAATACAAGGTAGAACTCCACTGGGAGCCCACCGCATGAAGGTAATTAAAGATGACCTCCCCTACTGGATAGGCCATAGCTCCACCTGTTGTCCCTGGAGTGAATTTCCAGTAGGCCAGGCTGTCACAGTATGGTACAACAACAAGAGAATCTGGCCACAGAAAAATCCTAACTTGAATGCTGTTACCATTGTTTGTAACAGGAGCCCAGCAGCCTGGGCACACAAGTAGGTGACAGCATGGAAGCTGGCTAGGGAAGACAGAGGGAGAAGTCTCATAGGAAGTGAACTGGTCTACAAGTCAGAAATGGACTTGTGAGAAGTCTTAAGAGCTGGAAAATTGATTATGACTGCAGTCATTTATATAGAATGTGTGTTAAGCTGAGGTGAGATCAGAATTTTTTCTTGAATTTCTAGAAGAGAACAGAACAGGGGTCAGCAACCTTTCAGACGTGGTGTGCCAAGTCTTCGTTTATTCATTCTAATTTAAGGTTTCACGTGCCAGTAATACATTTTAATGTTTTTAGAAGATCTCTTTCTGTAAGTCTATAATATATAACTTAAATTATTCTTGTATGTAAAGTAAATAAGGTTTTTAAAATGTTTAAGAAGCTTCATTTAAAATTAAATTAAAATGCAGAGCCCCCCGGACCAGTGGCCAGGACCCGGGCAGTGTGAGTGCCACTGAAAATCAGCTTGCGTGCCGCCTTCGGCACGTGTGCCAGAGGTTGCCTACCCCTGGAATAGAGTTTTGTTTATTTATAGGCTTTTCTATGGCTCTCATCACTAGTACATTTGCCCCTGTCTCAGTGACAATCACTGCACACATCCACACACTGTAAAGGATCAGTGCAATATGCTGATGCCCGTGCTTTAGTGTGGCCCTTTAACATTTTGTTTGGAGAGGCAGAACAGCTGTGTGATAGCACTGAAAGCTAGCAATATAGAAATCCTGATTTTAGTCACTGCCACTATAAAAAGGTAAGAGATGGCACAATTAAAACACAACTGCATTAGTTTTTCCAATATGTTGCCAAAAAAACACACACACGTGATCACAAGATCTCATATCCAAGTTGTTTTGTGCATCCCAGATACTAGAAATTTTGGAATGGGGGCAGCTAGATGCCACCATGGTTACAGGGTCCCAACTATGTCAATTTAATGTAGAGGTGAGAATTAGAGACTGAATTCACTGCTAAGATAATATCTGAATGGGTCCACCATGTCTGTCAGGCTCTATCATGAGTCCCTACCTGTAAAGTTTCAGGTGCCTTCTCAGATTAGGTGAACAGGGACAATGAATTCAGAAATAAGGATACCTAGTTAAGATTGAGCCTTTTTATACCTTAACCTTGATCACTAAAATCAATGTGGCAAAGTCCTGGATATTTATAAGCATGTAAGAAGAGCTCCACAGCTTGATGTGTTAAATCAATGGAATGTTCACTCTGTGTATGCACAGTATTCAAATGTTTAGTACTTTGATTCATTCTTTGTAATCAGAATAAATTTCATACATCAGAATATGTTTGTCTCCATTTAAGATTCAGTTGATGGACATTTTAAATTAAGAAGCTGTTTGAGTTCTAGGGCACAATATACTACATCTGAAAAGTGTCTTTGATACTAGACATTTTTTCATATTCAGATAATCCTAAAAAACAGTCAAACCATCTCTCAAAATTTTCCCAAAATATTAATCACTGGGCTGAGAACAAGCATGAGAAACTTCAGTCTAAAGGTTAAATTTTTCACTTATGTTATACATGCCTGAAAACAAGGGTTTATAATAAAAGTGACTCTTCAGCCATAATTACGGGGTTCCTAACAGACACTATAATTTACAGTCTTCTACACCATTAATTCCTTCTTTTGGAGACTGAAATAGATTCTTTGAAAAAAGCAAACATCCAGAATGTACTGTTTGCATTTATGCCACTGTGCAGACACTGTGCAGTACGGAAAGAGGTGGCAACACCTTTTTTCAGTCATAAAGGGTGGCAGCCCATAGATACCGTCCTATATGGTGAAGTTAACCAATTTCTATTCCATGCTAGAAGATACTTGCACTTTGGAAGAGAGTAAATAAGATTTTCATCCTGCACTACCACTCTGTTATTCCTGGTTTAAAGACACCATGTACTCAAAAGGGTATTTAAACACTCCTTAAGTTGCACATATGCCAGCATTTATGCAGTACTTTGGTTATTTCTTGATTACTAAGGAGCCCAGCCCACACACCCACTGTATCAGAAGCTTCAGACAGATTTATTTAATGTTTTATAGGTAAAATACTTTTGTCCAGGTCCTTTATTTTTTCCTCTCACTTTCCAAACACTATTCAAATTAATAGGAATTCTCAATCTAAAAAAGGAAGGTTAAAATCTGTACTGGAATGCCCTGTTTCTAGATATGACTGTACTGAATCTCATGATGTCAGGAGCTGAGTTTTGCTTAAGTTAGCTGTTCTAGCAGACAAGACAGGAGTATCACTATTGATATTCCCAAAGGATTAATTGAAACAAACTTTGCTGAATTTAAAAACAAGTTTGGATTTTCAGATAGTTGCATACATCAAGAAAGGCCAACACTACCACTTACAAAACAAAACAAGAGACCAAGAGGCTAATCAGTTTCTTTATATATGCAGTAACAAAGCCATATGCCAATTCACTCATCTATTGTAAGAAAAGATCTTTATTTTAAAATCAGTTTACTCATCACTATTTATAATCTTGCATTCTCTCTTGGCCTCAACAGAAAGTCAAATGAAGTCTGCTTCATTTTCAGATTATTATTTAACTCGGGGTTGGCAACCTTTCAGAAGTGGTGTGCTGAGTCTTCATTTATTCACTCTAATTTAAGGTTTCATGTGCCAGTAATACATGTTAACGTTTTTAGGATGTCTCTTTCTATAAGTCTATAATATATAGCTAAACTATTGTTGTATGTAAAATAAATAAGGTTCTAGTATGAGTGCCACTGAAAATCAGCTTGCATGCTGCCTTTGGCACACGTGCCATAGGTTGCCTACCCCTGATTTAACTGTTTCTTTGGAATATTAAAATTGTAAAAACATTTTTACTGGTCTTGTTTTATAAAATCTGTTTTTAAACAGCATTTAAACTGGGAGCCAACTTTAAACTGACTACAAAACAACTTGTCTTGTCCTACTCCTGAACACTAGTATTTGTTTGCTTTGAGTCTTCTAGAAACTCACTTGTCATCTTCAACCTATTACTGTACACAGATTTTAGTAGCTGTCCTAGTTTTGCTGTATTAGAGATATAATCATTTGGTACTTCCAAACCAGCGGTCTCTACACTGATAATGCAGGATCTAGGCATGGAAGCCGAATAAAGCAAGATCAGTAAGTTATAAATATTGGTAGTTTCAATTGGGGGGGGAGTCTATTTAAATCAACACAAAAATGGCCATACCAGATCAGACCCAATGGTCCACCTAACCCAGTATCCCGTCTTCTAACAGGGGCCAAAGGCAGATGCTTCACAGGGAATGAACAGAACAGGGTAATCATCAAGTGATCCATCCCCTGTCATCCAGTCCCTGCATCTGACATTCAGAGGTGGAGGGAAATCTAGACCATGTGATTTAAATCATGATTTAAATCAGGAAGCAGGAAACCTAGATTTAAGTCATCAATTTTAATTGTGTTTTGCATTTATATATTAGTCATTTTCCCAAGGAAAGACACTCTCTTTGGTTGGTAACCATTAAAACACTGATTTGCAACTAAATATAGCCTTTACGTTACATTTGGTGCTTGTTTTTGCTAACCAGTAGTATACGCTACATGTATACACATTTATTTAAGAAATTATAGTTAACTTTTTTTAATCTAGTAAAAAAAAGTAAACTTGTGAATTTTGTCAAGCTCTATTTGGATGAAAATTCAAATTCAATTAAAAATGCATAAAACGGCTTCTTTTTTAAAAAAACCCTAGAACTACCTTAAATGTGCTGGACACAAGAAAAAAGGATCAAAACATGAGTTGTTAGACAAAGGAAGCTGTAGTTATTGAATTGAACTGATTGCTCCCAGTTACCCTGTCCTTCAAGATTTTAGAACTAGAAGATCTCATACTTTCATACCAAATTTGTATTTATAGATTGGAAGAGGAAAAAAAAGCTTTCTTGTTTTCGAAACTCCCAACTGGCTTCTTAGCTTTGAATATGCTAGTCACTGATATGAACTAGTTGAATAAATTTGAAATAAAAAAAATTCTCTGCACGCTTACTGGTTTCTCTGCTCAGCAAAAACTGGTTTAGCACTTTAAACTCTGGTTCCAGGGGCTCAGCTAGTGATTTCAACTAGTTCAGTGGTTTGACTTTCTTTTAAAAACTTGGCAGCAAATGTGTACTGCTTAATACTACTTTTTGTATTTAATTTAAATGATTTTAATAGTTATTTTTAACAGGTTTAGGCCTTAACACATGATCAATTTCTAATGTAATTTTAAACAGATTAAAAAAATAAACCTGTATTAAATTTAAATAAAGAAATCCAGTATCTTTTTTAAAAAAATACAAAAAAAGAGTATTTTATCCACCCTGGCTCCAATCAGACAACAGAAATGCACTGCCTCACTTGAAAGATTAAAATAAATTAGGATACCAGTACAGTAGATTCTGCTTAATAGCAACCTGGGTATTAACAACTTCAGGTTAACAGCAACATCCCAGTGATTTCAATGTTAATGGGATTCAGCTTTTGGGAATGGCATGCTGCTTATTAAGAATGATTTTTGGAAGAAAGGCCCCAGCTGCAGGCAGCTTTGCAAGGCTGCAACCAGGGAAGAAGTTTTGGGCTATGCTGGTACTCAACCTGTTTCAGTGCTTCCTTTTGGGGCTGCAATGCACAAACTTGGGGCCACATGCAGGAGGTCTGGGCTACAGGCTAGGAAGGGAGTCTGTAGGCCTGGTACCTCTCCCTGCACCTTCCAGACTGTGCCCTAGCAGGGCTGCACTCAGGGAAAGCAGTGCTGAGATGTGCTAAGCCCTAACCCCCAGAAAGCAAATGGAGAGGTACTGTGCATCTGTGGGCCCCTACCATCTCCGCTACCTATAGAAAGCCCCTGCGTCCAGGCAGCAGTCCCCTTCCCCACAGGCAGGTTTGCAGCCAGGGAAGGCACATCCTAGCGCTTCCTTCCCTGGCTGTAGTCTCAAAAACTTGCCCTTCACTTATTGGCAACTGCCCAATAATGGCAACTTTTTGCTGGCAACTGAGGCTGGTTGCTAATCAGCAGAATCTACTGTAACTTACAAACACCCACCTCAACGATTAAAGGGTCAGAAAATTAATCTTAAGGCAATGAGTGGTGCAAGTTATATAGCAAGAAAACACTGAGAAGCAAGACTCTAGAAACACTGGCAAATTATGCTTATAGAAATATTTAGCAAACTTCATAGGGAAACATCAGTTAAACCATACTCTAGTTACCCTGTCAACTGGGGATGTTGATGCTTAGCAGGAGAGAAGTTAGAAATTAAGAACATTAAACAAACTCAACTCTGGATCTTATGCAAGGATGTGATATTTAGAAACATGCAGCCCTGCACTAGTAGGAACCTCTGGACCTTCTCAAAACAAGCATCCTTACCTTAACATTTCCTTACCCTAGCCCTGGGCAAGGCTAGTAGTCAGAGAAATCAGAATCCCTAAAATTTTACAGAAGGAATGTCAGTGTTCTGCTGATGCAGGTTTGTTTTTTTTTTCCTGGTAAAAACAGAAGAATATAAAACCACTAATAGCTGAATCTGAAGGAACATCTGATTACTTTGCTGTGGCATGTTACAGATGCTAGATTTCGAAGAAATATAACCAGTTTCAGTTTAGCTCCATGGTATTGGGATTTATATTTCCCTTCCATTCTCCAATAGGTATTTACATATAAAGAGTTTGCATTGACTTCTAAAAGCAGACATTCAGGAGATCAGTAACATTTAAGTGATAGTGGTCTTTCAGCCTGGGAATTTGCAAGAAGTTCACTACTTATGCCTGGACACATCTTTCTAAGAGGCCTCTTGGACTCAAGCTACTAGAATCTCGTGCGCAAACAAGCTCTAGAACAGAGGCTTGCAGTCTTTTTGGTTCTTTTTAGAGAAGATTTTGCAGGCGCCGGAGCATTTAACTGAATGCCCTCTCCAGAGGCATAAAGGCACTTTTTGTGCCCATCTGATGTGGAAAACCCAGGAACATCAACACCCTTTATTCTTTCTGACAGACCTTACATCTTGTTGAGGCCAACCGCAACTTTAAAAAAAAAAAAAAAAGGCAAAAATTTAAGTAGTGGTCTAAAGCTACAACAGCAAACACAAAACCTGAGTCCTAAACACTTACTATATAAAAGTATTTAGACTATTAAAAACTAGATTTGAAAGACTTGCATGGAGTACGGTAGATGTTGGATTTTGTGATTGCTCTGGCAGTTGGATAGGAGTAGATGAGGCATGATTAGATGGGTGAGGTATTTATTAAAGAAAAATAAAATTGTGTAATAGTTTAAAGTTGTTTCTGTCTTACAGGGTCCAAAATGGACCCTTTTATTGTTTTTTGAAGTTTTTTATTCACACATTTTGTTTATTGAAAATCAGATTTTTCTGTAAATGAAATTTTTTCATGTTTAAATACATTGTGAAACTGCTTTTTTAAAAATTGATTTAAAAAAGACTGACAAAAATTTTGTAAAACTTTAACTAGTTCTAGCATTTATACCTCTTATTGGAATGTACTCCTTGAGATGCATGAGGATGCCCTCTTGGGCCCCCGCAATACCCTCTAATCTACTGCTCAAAAAGGTTCCTTGGCCACATAGCTAGATATGTAACTCCTACAGTGGGGGGTCTGAAAGCAAGGTCATGATAGACATCAAAGGTGTTTAATACGCAGTACTCTAATTTAGCTAACTCATAGTATTAACATTCCCCATATAGTTCTTACCCATCATTCCACTGGTCACTAGCTGCCTCCTCAGCTACCAGGATATCATACTCTTCAGCAGCATATTTCTCCCAGTCAGAAATCTCTTGGCTTTCATTTTCACCATCCTGAACAGAATCAATTTTAACATTTTATTTATGCATTAAATGTATGCATACTGCATGGTATTACATTTTGTATGTTTGTGTTTAACAAGACAAAGTTTTCTTACCCTCAACATAGAAAACTGATCCTTCTGCTCATGGTCAAGGTATTTTTCAATGTTGAAAAAGGTATCAAAGAACACGTTTGCTAACTTACATTTCTTTAAGTCATGGAGAGTAATTTTCTCTGGGAAAAGATTAAGAGATAAGTAGTAAAATATTTAAAAATATAAACTGATTGAGCTGTAATTTATCCCTTCGCTGAAAGTGCAAATGTGTTGAAAATTTAAAAGGAAAAAAGAGTCCCCGTTTTGCTCAAGAACTAAAAATCTATAAGATTATCAGCACTATTTCAGTTTAACGTTACAATTTTCAGTAGCCATTTTGATGGAGAGTGATTTGATATGCTCTGGGTGTCTTATATAAAGAAATTATAACAGGTCCCAATCTGCCTTAAAACTGGTTTAATGATAAACTTGAATATTTAAAACTTCAATTCAACATTTGATCACTGAAGTACAGGTGTCTGCCTGTGCGGAGTCACAGGCAGAATTGAAGCCTATGTTTAGAGTGGTTAACTCCTTAGTTAAGATGACACATTCTCTAAACACTTATGGGTTTGAAGGGCTCCTGCTGTTTCAGAACCAGCTGGGAGCAACTTCTCAGCTGGTTTTGTGCTCTCACTGCTGTCTTATTTATTTCCCCCACATATACAAAAGCATAGTTCCTTTCCCATGGAGGGCTAACAATGCTTTCTGAACCCCCACGAGGCAAGTCTTCCTGGATGTCAGTGTAGCTTCTGCTGGGGTCCATTTGCCCCCAGGATTTTCCCCTGGTCCCTCACCTATTTCTCCATAACAGTTTCCCCTACTACTATTCTTCTACAATCCCTCTGCCTGCCTCTTCCTCCTCCAGTCCAGTGAACCACGTTTGGCTTCAGTCCAGCTCTCCTTTCCCACTACCCCTTCCTCAGCCCTCCAGCTTCACCACATACCAACAAAGTGCAAGTGAGTCATTGAATTGTAACTCCCTTGCTGGACAATGGCTGTTGATGGTTGTTCAACACCTGCTCGGGTGTTGGTTAGCTCCCTTGTCCTTGCTGGTTGGGATCTAATATCTGCGCAACTCCCCAACTCTCAGCATATTTTAATGCTTCAGTCAGTTTATTTTCGACACATTAGAGAAGTTCTGTAACCTTTAAATAGCCCTCAATTTGAGCAGGGAAGGTGGGTGGTAAGTGTGCGACTTCAAAATAATTACTACGTTCAGTGAACAAAAATTATAGGCAAGTACCACAGATTCACACTCCAGGAGACTATTAAAATCCAAGGATGTCTAAGAGCTGAGTCCATGACATCTACGTAGCAAGATCACTTTAAATGTCTTAGGAAAAAAATATGACTACGTATAGATAATACCATAAAAAGTGTCAATAAGAAAGTGTTATTGAAATTTAATTCCACAAGAAAAATTAATAGATGCTCTCAAAGGTAAGAGAACTGAGCTACTCATCCTATACCTTTAAAATAAAAAATAGATAGGCCAGGTCTAAATTTATGCTACAATGCTGAGTCCATGCAATGATATTTTGTGAATACATTATATGTTTGGAACTTCATGTATCTACTCTGCAAATCTGTTGGATGGAAACCAATACAAGGCTGGTTGTTACTGAAATAGGTTACAGAAAACTAACCGTAGTCAGACAGACATTTAGACATTACTTTTGGACAGCCTGACTCATGTGTAGTGTCAAATATAACGGACTGATGGACTCCAAAGCCTTATCCTGAGCTAGAAGCCAAAGCTTCCGACATGTGGAGCAGATAAAAGTGGCTTGAAGACGTAGGAATAAGCAGAATAAGGGATACAGATTACTGTGTTGCACACTTCAGTACCTTAAGGAGTTTAGGAAAGACAAGCAAAATTACTTGGATTATGGAAAACCGCAGAATGGATCAGTCGCTACAGCCTGATGCTCACTTAATATTTAAGAGTTTGTGTCATCAGGAATAACATTTTCTATATTAAACTTGAGTTTCTTCTGTAGGTTTCATCAGCTACATTTAGGAGCATTAAAATGCAGTAAACCCCTAATGAATTTTAAGTGACTGTGAGCTGCTCAACTCTTTTGAAGATAAGTGCCTAAATATGGATTTAGGATACTAACATTCGGCACAAAGATTTGAAAATGATTGACCTTGTCTAAGCCAAGTCATTCCACAGCTGATTAATAGTTCATTTATCTTTTAATCTCTGTCAAACATTAGGTTTCTTCGTAGGAGCACATGTGAAATGAGAAAACTACAGTTGCAGTATGGAGCCTGTCAGTTAAAGTGAGACAGACAGCCCTGGGTCACAGTCAGTGATGCAGGATTTCAGTTTTTGAGCACAATCAACTTAGCTATGAGAAGGAGCATCTGGATTCATACAAAGAAAAGACTAAAAAATTTTAAAATAAGTCCTCTTGATTTTAATGCGCATACTAATTCACTCAGCAGACATTTCATTTCACAAGCACAAACATGTTCCAGTGGAAGGACCCCCGTTACAGAACTATTAACCAATGTATTTTCTGGACTAATTTTTTTTTGCTGAATTAGTAACGAAGACTAGGCCTAACAATCTGATTCTTACTATAAAAGCAGACTGATAGTCTAGGCTGATCAGTGAACAGCTATGTCTGCTTAATTAGGAGTTTATTAAGCTTGATCAACTAACAAAGGCAGATTCACAACACAGCCGAATGATGACCCCATAGGTCAAG
Source organism: Chelonoidis abingdonii (assembly GCF_003597395.2). Classification (NCBI taxonomy): domain Eukaryota; kingdom Metazoa; phylum Chordata; order Testudines; family Testudinidae; genus Chelonoidis; species Chelonoidis abingdonii. The sequence goes on along the minus strand of NC_133769.1, from coordinate 245,941,091 downwards.
ACCAAAATTAATCTGAGAGAGCAGAAAATAGTTTAGAATGGAAAGAAGCCCCTTACCATCACATTGTGGCTTTACAAGATCTAGCATCTGGCACAGACAGTCTTCAAAAGGTAGAGGTTCAATGGCCATGTTATCCAGTTTTTGGCACTGTTCCTCATAAAAGTACTCCAGTTCATACATAGACAATGCACCATCCCCATCAAGATCCATACAGCGAAACCAGTATTCAATGCTGAAATAAGTGATAAACACTAACTGTTTACTGCATAAATGGGTCTTGGCAAATATCTACATTTAAAAAAAAAACAAAACAAAACTTTTACAGACATTGGACAGCTCACAGATCTCACTGCATAGCTTTAAGCATACCTAGTAGGGATTTGCATTAAGTCAAGAATGGACAATCATGATACAGCAGACTTCTGCATAAACACTTCTCTCACTAGGTGCTGACTCAGGTACAATACAGAGTAAGCTATATTGTGCATTTTAAAAATACCTGTAAATTAAGTAGGTAGGAGGACCTAATTCCACCTCTGATATTTGGCCACGATTCCCAGTGAGGTCAATGGAAAGTGAAGTCATTAAGAGTCAAATTCTGGCTTCCTACAAGAGTTCACACTGAAGGACTACCTTATATTTCATCAACACCTCATAGTTCTGCTCTGTCATAATGCAGCTCTTACTGAAGTCTTTGATGAACCAAATTCTGCATTGCAATATGGCATTATTTGCACGCCTATCCCTACTCAGTATTAGGGTGGAATAAAATATAACCCCATAAAAATAGCAGCACTACTTAGGGCAGGTCTACACTACGGCAGGGATTAATGTCCCGAGATTGATCCACCAGCAATCGATTTAACGGGTCTAGCAAAGACCTGCCAAATTGACTGTAGATCGTTCTCCAGTTGATCCCTCTACTCTACCCCTAACAAGAAGAGTAAGCTAAGTCAACAGGAGATTTTCTCCTGTCGACCCCAGCACAACTCGACCTAAGGTACATTGACTCCAGCTACATTATTCACACAGCTGGAGTTGTGTAGCATAGGTCAACTTATTGAGGTAGTGTAGACATAGCCTCAGTTAACCATATTCATAGGCATTGAAAAAGAGTGCTTTGAGGAGGAATTAATGAAGAACCAAAACTGAAAAGAATTCTAGCATAAAGAAATTTCATTGGCCAGCTTCCTTTTACACCCTACTTTTTCTATATATTAGTATTGGGTTAATAACTTCCTCCTTACCAGTTCAGATTCACTTTGCTTGTGCCGTGACATCTGTCTCACACATTCGGCATTATAACCTCACTAAAATGTCAGAATGGAATGAACGTGTTCAAGGAAGACCTTGTTTGAAAGTAAGAGCTTTGAAAATTACCAAATCTAGTTAGAAATAATTTTATATGAAGGATAGGGTAGATTGTTTAAGCCTGATATATTTGAAAACGTTCCTCTAACACAAAACCCCTCTTTAAATGAATCAGACTCAACAGCTGAAAAGAGGCCAAAGAAAATCAAATGAAACATACAGATTAAAAACATGAATTAGAAGTATTCAAAATGTAAATTGCTTTGGAATTTAATGGGTCAAGTCAGATAGGTATGTTCTGCCAGTTTATAGCTAGAGGCAGTTAATAAAGCCAGTTTCTGTTCAGTTATGTTCAAGTGTCAGTTAACTCTTACCTAGTTGGAGTCTTTTTGTCTTCTTCAGATATCAAAAACCAGACAAAATCAGCGTAGCTAAGTTTTCCTTCTTTCTGTGCTTTTCTGCCCCTTAAAGACCAATCCAGGTATTGACATAAATAGAAAACAAGAATATGCAAGTATTTTAAGGCACTGAAATATTGCAACAAAACTGGGACTAGACTTCATCACTGTAAAAGGGTCATTTTCATTTTGTTCATGTTAATTTTGTTAATTTTAAAATTTACTCAGAAGCTTACATCATAGTTGAAGTTAGGGAATGCAGCTCTGGCTCAGGATCAGCAACACTCCATGTGCTGTCACAGCCCTAACATATCCCGTATGAAAGAACGAGGAATGGATGGCACAGCATACGGTGAGGAGGAATTCTCAGCTGGCTCTTTAAGGCAGCTGATTAGGCCTCAACTGGAGTATTGTGTCCAGTTCTGGGTGCCACATTTCAGGAAAGATGTGGAAAAACTGGAGGAAGTCCAGAGAAGAGCAACAAAAATGATGAAAGGTCTAGAAAACATGACCTATGCGGGAAGATTGAAAAAACTGAGTTTGTTTAGTAAAGAGCAGAGAAGACTGAAGGGGGACATGATGACAGTTTTCAAGTACATAAGACGTTGTTACAAGGAGGAGGGAGAAAAATTATTCTTGTTAACCTCCGAGGATAGGACAATAAGCAATGGGCTTAAATTGCAGCAAGCGCAGTTTAGGTTGGACATTAGGAAAAACTTCCTAACTGTCAGGGTGATTAAGCACTGGAATAAATTGCCTAGGAGGTTGTGGAATCTCCATCACTGGAGATTTTTAAGAGCACGTTAGACAAACACTTGTCAGCAATGGTCTAGACAATACTTAGCCCTAGTCCAGTCATCTGCATTCATGACAGAAGACCTCTTCAGGTCCCTTCCAGTCCTACGACTATGGCTGCTTAGGCAGCAAGTAGGGCTGACAACCTGGTTCACTATTATGTATATATAAAATTTTTAGAATTACATTTGAATTAAGAAGAGTCTTGTGGCACCTTACAGACTAACAGACATATTGGAGCATGAGCTTTCGTGGGTGAATACCCACTTTGTCGGAGGCATGTTCTGGAAATTTCCACTACATGCATCCAACGAAGTGGGTATTCACTCACGAAAGCTCATGCTCCAATATGTCTGTTAGTCTGTAAGGTGCCACAGGATTCTCTGCTGCTTTTACAATATTTTTCAAGTCACCTAATACGAGTACTGTAGTGCAATGTCATGAAAGTTGAATTTACAAATGTAAAATTATGTACAGAAAATAACTGAATTCAAAATAAAACCATGTACAACTTCAGAGCCTGCAAGTCCACTCAGTCCTACTTTTTGTCAGACAATTGCAAAGACAAACAAATTTGTTTACATTTGCAGGAGATAATGCTGCCTACTTCTTGTTTACAATGTCACCTGAAAGTGAGAACAGGCACTCTCATGCTACTGTGGTAGCCGGCATTGCAACGTATTTACGTGCCAGACGTGCTAAAGATTCATATGTCCCTTCATGCTTCAACCACCATTCCACAGGATGTGTGTCCATGCTGATAACGGGTTGTGCTCTATAACAATCCAAAGCAGTGCGGACCGACGCACGTTCATTTTCGTCATCTGAGTCAGATGCCACTAGTAGAAGGTTGATTTTCTTTTTTGATGGTTCTGTAGTTTCCGCATCAGGCTGCCGCTCTTAAGACTTCTGAAAGCATGCCCCACACCTCATCCCTCTCAGATTTTGGAAGGCACTTCAGAGTCTTAAACCTTGAGTCGAGAGCTGTAGCTCTCTTTAGAAATATCACATTGGTAACTTTTGCGTTTTGTGAAATCTGCAGTGAAAGTGTTCTTAAAATGAAGAACATGTGCTGGCTCATCATCCAAGACTGCTATAACATGAAATATATGGCAGAATGTGGGTAAAACAGAGCAGGGGACATGCACTTCTCCAAAGAGTTCAGGCATAAATTTAATTAACACTTTTTTTAAACAAGGGTCATCAGCATGGAATCATGTCCTCTGGAATGGTGGCCGGAGCATGAAGGGGCATACAAATGTTTAGCATATCTGGAACGTAAATACCTTGTAATGCCAGTTACAGAAAGTGACATGCAAATCCCTGTTCTCACTTTCTGGTGAAATTGTAAAGAAGAGGACAGCATTATTTCCTGTAAATGTAAACAAACTTGCTTGTGTTAGAGATTGGCTGAACAATCCCTCTGCCATGTACATTGGCCAAACCGGACAGTCTCTACACAAAAGAATAAATGGACACAAATCTGACAGCAGGAATCATAACATTCAAAAAACAGTAGGAGAACACTTCAACCTCTCTGGCCATTCAGTAACAGATTTAAAGGTGGCAATTTTGCAACAGAAAAGCTTCAAAAACCAACTCCAATGAGAAACTGCTGAACTTGAATTGATATGCAAACTAGATACAATCAACTTAGGCTTAAATAGAGACTGGGAATGGCTGAGCCATTACACACACTGAAGCTATTTCTCCATGTTAAGTATCCTCAGAGCTTCTTGTCAAACTGTCTTAAATGGGCTATCTTGATTATCACTACAAAAGTATTTTTGCTGACAACAGTTTATCTTAATTAATTAGCCTCTTAGAGTTGGTAGGGGAACTCCCATCTTTTCATGTTCTCTGTACGTATATATATCTCCTCACTATATGTTCCATTCTATGTATCTGATGAAGTGGGCTGTAGCCCATGAAAGCTTACGCTCAGATAAATTTGTTAGTCTATAAGGTGCCACAAGTACTCGTGTTCTTTTTGCGGATACAGATTAACACGGTTGCTACCCTGAAACTTGGCTGAACAAGAAGTAGGACTGAGTGCACTTGGAAGCTCTGAAGTTTTATATAACTGCACTCATAAACAAAACAATGTTGTTATGTGACAGGGCAAGGCGAGATGGTTATAGTAAAGTAGTGGAAGACATATATATTATCCACAGGCTAAACAAATCCCCGTTACCAGGATAAACAAATGGCAGCTGCTCCAGGTCAATTAAGACACCTGGAGCCAATTAAGATCTTTCCAGAAGGCAGGGAGCACAGCTAGGTTGATTGGGACACCTGAAGTCAATCAGGGGCTGGCTGAAACTAGTTAACCTTCCAGTTAGTCAGGAGCTATAGGAGGAACCCACACAGTTGGAGAGACTGAGCAGTACAAACCATATCAGGCACAAGGAAGGAGGCCCTGAGGTAAGGGTGAAGTGGATATTGAAGAAGTGGGGGCTGCTGTGGGGAAGTGGCCCAGGGAATTGTACGCATCCTGTTTCTAAAAAGTCAGCTACCATAGCAGATACTATAGGGTCCCTTGGCTGGGGCCCGGAGTAGAGGGCAGGCCCGGGGGCTCTCCCTCTTTGCCCCCTGATTAATCACTGAGAGTGGGAGACAACAGACTGTGCAAGGAAGGGTAGCTTCTCCTCACCTCCCTTGCTGGCTTACGATGAAAATGGCTCAGTAGGCTGTGACCCTTGCCTCTAGAAAGAGAAGGGCTACATGGAAGGTCACAGTGAGCCTCTGAGGCTAGCGAAATCCTCCAGGAAACACTGGACCCACAGAGCCAAGAACAGAGCTTTGTCACAGTAACTTAAAAAAATAAATAAAAAATCTACATTTGTGAGCTGCACTTTCACGCAAGGATTGTACTACAATATTTGTATGAGGTGAATTGAAAAATACTCTTTTGTTTATCATTTTTATAGTGCAAATATTTGTAATAAAAATATACACTGATTTCAATTACAACACAGAATATAATTATATATGAAAATGTAGAAAAACATCCAAAATATTTAATAAATTTCAATTGGTATTTATTGTTTAATAGTGACTAAAACTGTGATTAATTTTTTTTGAGTTAATTACAGTTAACTCACTTGAAAGACAGCCCACATATATATATATATATATACACACACACACACACACACACTATACTTCCTGAATTATTTTTGGTTTCACTTCAGTTTCATTTCTGTTCTTATACTGCACTGATCATTACAGTTTTCAAGCAACTTCCTTTGTGTCCTATACCTTCCAAAAGAGAATTTCGATTTTACAAAAAACTGACCTATTAAAAAAATAATTCGATAAGCAGCCTTGGCTTAGCACATTGTGAGATTTCTCCTGTAGAGAATTCTTGTTTTTAAGCACCTTTCTAATACCCTGCTGATGTTTAGATCTTTTTGGGAAGTCTGACAGCAGCATCACGAAACATGCCCAAGCACATATTCCTCTCTGGGGTTGCCTACTGCCACTTTGGTTTCAGATTTTCTGCTATATTTACTGGTCAAGACCCCTTTTGCTAGTCTCAGGAACAGCATGCATGTGAGATGCCAAAAAGCATTACATGAGTGTGATGTCGTTCGAGCAGACTGAGAATTGTACAACTCAACTGGTTTTTGGGTCAAAAAATGCCAATTCATCAAAACTGAATTTTTCACTCAAACTTATTGGTTTTGTCATGAAGGTTTCATGTATACGTTAAAATAAGAGAACAGCAGCTCCAGAATAACCACTAGCCCAGTGGCTAGGACAGTCATAGGGGGATGTACGAGACCAAGATTCGAGTCCCTGCTCTGTCTGGGTTCATGCAAGTGCCCTGTCAGGGTTTCCCCCTCACTTGGAACTCTGGGGTAGAGATGTGGAGACCCACATGAAAGACCCCCTAAACTTATATTTTACCAGCTTAGGTTAAATCTTTTCTAAGGCACTAATTCCTTAGATTGATATTACTGCCACCGCCAAGTGATTTACACAAAATATTCAGGGAAGGGTTACACAAATATTCAGGGGAATCCCTATCCCCCAAAATATCCCCCCAAGCCCCTTCACCTCCTTTCCTGGGGAGGCTTGAGAATAAAATACTAACCAGCTGCCTTAGCAACATGAGCACAGACCAAACCCTTTGTCTTCAGGGCACTGAAATCAATCAGGTTCTTAAAAGAACTTTATAAATAAAGAAAAGTAATAGAATCACACCTGCAAAATCAGGATGGACAGTAACTTTACAGGGTAATAAAAAAATTTTAAACACAGAGGATTCCCATCTGGACTCAGCTTCACAATTACAAAATAGGAAAGAAACTACCTCTTTAGGATAGGAAAATTCACAAGCCAAAACAAAAAATAACCTAACGCATTTCCGTGACCTACTTACAGTTTTTGTGGTTTTAGTTGAACTATCCCAGGTACGGTTTTTGGAGATTTAGTGTACCTGCTGGCTTTTCTCTCCTTCCGGAAAGAGAACAATCCACAGAACAACAAAACAAATCCTTCCCTCCCAGATTTGAAAGTATCTTCTTTCCTCACTGGTCCTTCAGGTCAGGTGCCAACTAGATTACTTGAACTGCTTAACCCTTTACAGGTAAGGAAATCCAGTACAGCTGCCAAGCAGATATAAAGTTTGCTACCCTTCCCCCCTATATTCATGACATGCCCTAACCACCAGGCCATAGAGTTAGTCTCTCTTTCTCTCCTGCTGGAGCGGTTTCACTTTGTGTAAATCAATGGTTTTCAACTTGTGGACCCTTGTGGGTCTGCAGACAAGGTCTAAATTTCCAAAATAGCCCACCCCTCCATTCGCTATTTTGTAGGGGTCCACATCACTGGTATAAATAGTTACATATTCATTGGGCCAAAGAAAGCGCAAGAGGCAGAATCAGGCAGAGCAGGGATTTGAATCCTGGTCATCCATATCCCAAGTGAGCACTGGACTACAGGCTATTCTAGCATGGCATTCTCTCATTTTTAAACAAAAAAAAAATTTACAGCTCCATTTTTCATTCTGATGAGGAACTACATGTTAAAACCTCAGTTTTTCACGAAATGGAATTCTTGTTTTCTAGCCAGCCCTAGTCATCACAGCTATTCCATGAGACAGGAAATACAAATGACCATCAAAAAAAATTGAAGCTCCTATATGGTGTTGTCAAATGCACAAAGTACTCACACTTAAGATAAATAAGGTTAATATAACTAAAGTTAGAGAAAAATTATGTGTTACTTGTAACACTAGTAGAAAAAGCTTTCAAATGAAAATTTGAGTTAACTGGAGTTCATTTAAAGTTTTAAATTGGCAAATGAAAAGATAAGAGAGAGCCAGTGATCGCTTTTCACTTTCTTCCCAACCCAAATTAGATTTTACAACACTGCTTTACCTTATTTACCAAAATCAAAGACCTTTTCACAGAGTACATTGTGCAGCAGCAACACAAAAATTCCTGTTGAAACAGTGCTGAATCCTTGAAATTAGCTTTTGATTTTCAGGGGAACTCAACTGTTCTAGGAACTTAATTTTCAATTTTTCATAAACAAGTCTGACCGTTAAATTGGATTATCTGTATTTAAAGCAGCATATAAAAAAAGCTACCTTGTTACTGCTCCTGAAAATATCCTCTCTATCATCCTGTTTGATATAGCTGTGAAAGAGAAAAAAATATTAGAAGACATTTAAAGGTCATATTTTTGCTTTATATTGTGCTTAGCTGATTAGGTAGTTTTCAATAAATATATTTAATTACATAAATATAGAGGTATGTAAAACAAAAGATTAGCTCTCATTAATCTTTGAATCCCCATGGATGGGACCATTTGACACATACAGCTTCAAAACTGGGTCCACATGGCTTTAAATTCTGACTTGAAGCATAAGTTCTAGGACAATAATTAGATCAGTATTTATTTAACAAGCATTGCCTTAACAAGTAAATCTTGCTTTCAAGGGTCTTTATATTTTAGAAGCCCTATAATTCATCATAGAGCCAACACGGAATTAGGAATTTTAAATGTACAAAGATAATACTTAACTGTCTCTGACACACAGTTTCGAGATGCATGTTTTTATTCTGTTACCAATGCTGGGGTTTTACTAAAGATGAAGTGTCTTTGGTTAAATGATTGAGTCTTATTTGCATAGTTTTACGGTGCTTTCTACCAGCTTACTCTAAGTGTAATTTCTCTACCAGAATACAAAACATATTAAGGAATTAATAGGCTTTAAGAGCTGAATGTTTTACAAAAGATACTTCTACATTTCAAAGTTTAATATTAGAAAAGAGAACCAGAATTGCATCTGATTAACCTACCCATTGAAACCTTTCATTTCAAAGTAAACCCCCCCCTCCCACCAATGCTTCTGTAAAACGCTAACTAGTCAAACCTTGTCCTGTAGTATATATATATGTTTTTGCTATCACCAAACATTTCATAGATAAGGCTAGAAGGACCACTGTGATCACTGAAGTCTAACCTCCTGTATAACACTGGCTATAGGATTTCCTTGAATTAATTCCTGTTTGAACATATCTTGTAGAAAAATCATAATGATGTTCTAAGGCAGTGGTTCTCAACTGGGGATACAGAGAGGTCTTCCAAGGAGTACATCAACTCATCTAGATATTTGCCTAGTTTTACAACAGGTTACATGAAAGGCACTAGCAAAGACAGTACAAACTAAAATTTCATACAGACAATGACTTGTTTCTACTGCTCTATATACTGTATGCTGAAATGTAAGTATAATATTTATAGTCCAATCAATTTGATGATATGCTTAAACATGACGAAGAAAGAGATGTTTCAGTAATAGTGTGCTGTGACATTTTTCTATTTATGTCTGATTTTGTAAGCAAGTCGTTTAAATGAGGTGAAACTTGGGTACACAAGATAAATCAGACTCCTGAAAGGGATACAATAGTCCGTAAAGGTTGAGAACGACTGTTCTAAGGGACACCAGCAACCTATTCACTATTTATTCCCAGAACTGGGTGACACTCAGCTTGTTTGCTTTGGGGAAAAAAAGGCATGATACAGCTGAAAGCTGAGATCACAAAAATTAGAGAGGGAAGAGACCTGTTAGGCTATCATGTCAATACCCCTTCCACTTCAGTATTTTTCCTTGAAACGTGTATGAGTGCTTGGTCTAGTTTAGTTTTAGACTGACATTGAGGAGACAGCCACACCCTGTGGGAGACGACTGTGTCGTTGAAGACATACCTCGCTCTACCACCTGCTTTTTAAGTGTAGGGCCAAAATTTTCAAAATGTGTCCCCAAAAGTCAGGCTGTGAAGTCCATATTTAGGCACCTAAGTAAGCACCTATTTTCAAGAGTGCTGAGCATGCAGTGTCTCCTTTTGATTTCAACTGAACTTAATGGGAATGGCAGACATGCAGCAGTACTCAAGATCAAGCCTTTCAAGCTGCTTGTGCCCGTATTTCCTACTGTTCATGTTTAACAGCTGTTACTTTTCCTTCCTGTTAAGGATGAGGAGGGAGTCATCTATAATATGTGATCAAACTTGCTTTTGCCTTTGCTGGTTTGTTGGTTCAAATGATCATGACCAGCAGAAAAACAAGAGTGTTCTCCTCCCTGAATGAAATATTGACTAAAAAGTAGTTAGACTTGAGCAGAAGCAGGGCAATCAGAATGATGTCCCAGATCTTTTTTACTATGTGGGAGAGCAGGGCATATCAGATTTTGTTTGTAAGTGATCTTTCCAATCATGAGAGGAATGATTCCTTATGCTAACAGACAGCCTCTGACAAAGTACTTCCGGAACAGCTGCAAGATGTAAAGAGAGATTTAAATTAGGCTTTTGGACAAATGTGCAGGATTACTGAATCCAAAACCACTGCAAACTTTGTGAATGCAGAACAGCGTGTAGCTGCTAGATATTCTTATAACTGCATATGAAGTGTGGTATAGCTTTTCAGTTAACTTTTACTTCTGTTCTTAAAGTTAGACTGTTAAAAGTTGTTCCATGTGTCATACCATGATCATTATGCCGGGCTAAATCCTTTGGATCAATATAGAGGTCATGGTCTGTATCCAGCTCCCAAAATTTGCAATAGATGACATAGAAGTGCTCATAAGAGAAGTACTCTGTCAGCTGGTTAATATCAGCTTCTTCTTCCAATAATGCCACATTCTATTATCAGGAAAAAGGAAATCTCATTAAAGAACCTGCAAGATGCCTGTTGTTCACAGCAGCAACTGGAAGGATAAGTGAAAGTTCTCATATCATCAATGAGTATCACTAATCTTTAACAGTTTTCCAGCGGAATTATTTTATCTTCAAAGACCTTATGCACCATATAGCATGCTAAGAGCAGATTTTAATAAACTGAGTTGAAAGCTAAGGTGCCAGAGAAAGCTGCATAGTAAGGACAGCCAACTTATTGCTAAGTAAGAAACAAATATAGCTCTGAACAACCTAGTAATCTAAATTGAAACAGTCTTGTATTAATAATTGCTCCCTCGAGAATCAATGCACTTTAGTCTTCATTGATCTGGGAAAAAGCAAGAATAAACACCATCTTTACTTATGCCCTTTTAAGTATTTAACTTAATAAAGCTTTTAAGTGAGCAGAAGTTATATCTACCTTGCAGTTTTACATAGATACCTGCAAAAAGCTGCTTTTCCTGAGTTCATTACACGTGATTCTTCCAGACCAAGACCTATTTACTGTATAAAATATCCTTTGTACAACCTGCAAGAGACAGATAAGTTGAAAGTCTACTTTTAACTATCTGAACTAAACACTGTATTGTTCCAAGTCTTGGTTAAGAGTTTAAAAATACCTGGGTACAAATGCAAACAAAAATATGAAATAAAGTTCTGCAGTCTACTGCTGTATTCACTTCCCATTGTTTATTACTATTGCTCAATCTGCAGTATTTACTCATCATTATCCTCAGAGTCTATCTTCCTTCTCTCTCCATCTGTTGAGGCCTGGGTCCATTCCTCCCCCCGCCCTTGTCTTAGTGAGCTCATCCTCCTATTATTTCAGATACTACCTTTCCAGACATTATTTCCAACTCTCTCTCTACAGATATCACTTAGACATCCTCCAGGTGTCTCAATATCTTCAATTCACTGCCACAAAGTCATACTTATTTCCTCCTAATCCCTCTCCAGCTGTCTGTACTGACAACTCCAGCACCCTTCTATTCTGCCAGCATTCTTTTCATATTCAGTCTTGACAAATTCTGCTACTTCTGCATTCCCAAAATCTATCCTTTACCTCACTGTTCTCATTGCTAAACCCTCCCCCCCCCCCCCCCGGAAAACTCTTCATGTCCATGTCCTGGCTTCTCTTGCCTCAACTACTATAACTTTATCCCTGCTCAACTTTTGCACCTCTGTCCAATTTATTCAAGAACCCCATTGCTGATATCCCCTTCCTCTCTAACTACTCCCACCAACTCATTTCATATATCCCTCTCTGCATTTCTGCCTTTTACTCTATCACATTCAAAACCTACCCCACTACATCCACAACAGCCTCCTTTCTCACGCTTCCTACCACCTTTTTCCCTTCCAAGTCCAGTCTTCAGATCTAATACATCCAAGATACAAGTTCTACCCACAGTAAGGATTCTATTGATGTAAATTTGTCTTAATTTTACAAATGTAAGGGTTATCACTTATCAATTATGCCATCCATGTATATAGTGCTTTAAACATAAGACAATATTTCAGCTCTCTGCAATCTTAAAAATCTAAACCAGAAAACACACAACTTGTTTATCTATTTGCACTGTAAATTTGTGTTTGAAAAATGCATAACATATTTCTTGCTTCATAGAGTTTACAATTTAAGCTAAGCAAGATAAAGACAACACATGGAAGAGCAGGTCAGGAAAAGAATGTGGTAAGAGAATTATTTGAGAAAACGTAAGAAGGAAAAGTTGGTCAGATACTATAAATTACATGTATCATCCACTTTATACTTTTAGCTTAAGCATAGTCTTAGAAGCCTAGTGTAAAAAGGTTCAGTCCAAAGAATGTGAGATTTCTATTTCAGACTACACTATAAAAAACATTACCTTTCTGGCAATGAAGCTCTTGAAGTCCCAAGTTATAAATCCATCTATTACTAAAAAAAAGGAATGTCAAAAACCCCTATGAAATAGTTCATTATACTTCCATATCAAAATGAAATTGGCTTTGAGTTATGAGTAAAGGGCATTAAGTGAGTTACTGATATTTTAATCATGAAATTTTTCATATAGTTAAAGCTGCAGCACACAACAAGCTCTGCTGCTCTTACTTTCAATAGGAACAGCTGGTTTGATAAGCCTAGGAAGGGGAATGGCCTATCTTACTTCTAAAACTTAATTAGTTCAGTCTTAATAGTGTGTTTAGGGAAAGCCCATTTTTGGCTTAAACTACAAAGCAATTTTTTTCTACCAAAGTTTTGCCTTAGCTTTGCAGTTTAATCCATCTGGACATCATTACTTCATCTGTTACATATCTAACTGGTCTAAAAAAACCCCAAATTGAATGTTTGCTAGACACAACTGGACAAGTCTTAAAATTTGGGTCTCTAAAACAAACCAGAGCAGAGAATAAGTAAATAGTTTGAGACTTGTTTCATTTACTATGCTCAAGAAGTCAGTTGCTGCTGTACATTGGTATTTTTTTGATTGTGTGAAGGAAAAATTGTGCAAAATAACCATGACACTGTTGAAATTCTAGAGATATGTTTAATTCCTATGGAAGTGGCCTATACAACTCTTGTATCAGTATAAATACTGTTTCTACAGATAAGTTTTAGGCTAGTAAAGCTAATGAACCAGACCTTACTCCTAGACTGAGGGCAATTATTTTAAACCTCTGGCCAGCAGATGGGTCTGCCTCACTCTGAGGTACTGTTCTGATGGCATCTGACCCAGAAGCGGAAGTGGAGCAGCAATTAGATTTCAATATTTAATAGTAAATTGGTGAGGGAACCCACTAAAAACCTCTAACCTACAACTTTAATTACTTGAAGACAACATCCTCCAGACACAGCTTCCACTCAGCAGTAGGATCGCTAAAACTTTAAGAAACTTCTTGAACAACTCCCATTCAGAATACACTTAAATACAATACTTAACTAAAAGGGAGATCAATGGATCTATTTGTTATCATTCAGATAATTACAGGGCTTAATTTCTTTAGAAATCTTTAGTGGTCAGCAGATGCTCTCTCTTCTAAACAGGGACAACAGTGTAGACAGTTTTCTTGACATTTCTTTAATTAGTGGACTGGTGTTACAGTTCCCTTTTCAGAGAGAATGTTCATAGCCATTTGGGCTTCTTTTCTACGAGAAGTTCTTTTAGGGGCAAAAGTAAGTAGTGGACACTTCATTAGCTATCTACTGGCAAACTGCTAAGATGAATTTGTCAAATGTTATTTCAACCCATGCCTCCCTAAGTAAATATGTTCCTCAGCTAAAGAAAGGATTGGAGGATAAGAGGATTTAGCTACTGCAGCCCTCAGAAGGAACAGCAGTTTTTCCACAATTCAGACAAACCAGGCTCCAATACAGTTACCTAAGAAAAATCCCCACAGATGACATTTCCTTCTTTCTCCCCTTGCTTCCAACACACCTTTTGAGAAATAATTCATCTAGGAATTGCTATGGCCTCACTGGTAAGAGGCAAAACTAGTATCAGCTCTTAGCAAGAAAAACCCAGCAAGCAATTACAATAAATTAATGAGAGTTGATGACACTAAGTCCCACAACTTTGCCACCTGTTGGAGGAGCTCTTGTGATGACATGAATAAGGGTATGTCTACACTACTGGATTACTCCGATTTTACAGAAATCGATTTTTGGAAACAGATTGTATAAAGTTGAGTGTATGCAGCCACACTAAGCACATTAATTCGGTGGTGTGCGTCCATAGTACCAAGGCTAGCGTCGACTTCCGCTGCATTGCACTGTGGGTAGCTATCCCATAGTTCCCGCAGTCTCCCCCGCCCATTGGAATTCTGGGTTGAGATCCCAATGCCTGATGGGGCAAAAAGCATTATCATGGGTAGTTTTGGGTACATGTCTTCAGGCTCCCTCCCCATCTCCCTCTGTGAAAGCAACGGTAGACAATTGTTTCGCACCTTTTTCCTGGGTTACCTGTACAGATGCCATACCATGGCAAGCATAGAGCCCACTCAGCTCAACGCAGCAGCCATGAACATTGTAAACATCTCATGCATGATCATGCAGTTTATGCTGAACCAGAACCTGCAAAACCAGGTGAGGAGGCAGTGGCAGCACAACGATGAGAGTGATGAGGACATGGAGAATTCTGCTCAAACCGCGGGCCCTGGCGCTTTGGAGATCATGGTGTTAATGGGGTAGGTTCATGCCATGGAATGCTGATTTTGGGCCCAGGAAACAAGCACAGACTGCTGGGACTGCATAGTGTTGTGGGTGTGGGACAATTCCCAGTGGCTGGGAAACTTTTGTATGCGTAAGGCCACTTTCATGGAACTTCGTGGCTTGCTTTACCCTGCCCTGAAGCACAAAGAAACCAAAATGAGAGCAGTTCTCTCAGTTGAGAAACGAGTGGCGATAGCCGTCTGGAAGCTTGCAATGCCAGACAGCTACCAGTCAGTCGGGAATCAATTTGGAGTGGGCAAATCTACTGTGGGGGTTGCTATGATGCAAGCAGCCAAAGCAATCACTGAGCTGCTGCTATCAAAGGTAGTGACTCTGGGACATGTACAGGTCATATTGGATGGCTTTGCTGCAATGGGATTCCCTAACTGTGGGGGGGCGATAGATGGAACCCATATCCCTATCTTGGCACTGGAGCACCAGGGCAGCCAGTACATAAACCGCAAGGGGTACTTTTCAATGGTGCTGCAAACACTGGTGGATGACAAGGGACGTTTCACCAACATCAACGTGGGATGGCCGGGAAGGGTTCGTGACGCTCCCGTCTTCAGGAACACTAATCTGTTTAAATGGCTGCAGCAAGGGATTTACTTCCCAGACCAGAAAACAACAGTTGGGGATGTTGAAATGTCTATAGTTATCCTTGGGGACCCAGCCTACTCCTTACTGCCATGGCTCATGAAGCTACACACAGGCAGCCTGGACAGTAGTCAGGAGCTGTTCAACTATAAGCTGAGCAACTGCAGAATGGTGGTAGAACGTGCATTTGGACGTTTAAAGGGTTGCTGGAGCACTTTACTGACTCACTTAGACCTCAGCCAAACTAATATACCCATTGTTATTGCTGCTTGCTGTGTGCTCCACAATCTCTGAGAGAGTAAGGGGGAGACATTTATGGCAGGGTGGGAGGTTGAGGCAAATCCCCTGGCTGCCGATTACGCACAGCCAGACATCAGGGCAGTTAGAAGAACACACCAGGAAGCACTGTGCATCAGAGAAGCTTTGAAAGCCAGTTTCATGACTGGCCAGGCTACAGTGTGAGAGAGTTCTGTTTGTTTCTCCTTGATGAAAACCTGCCCCCTTGATTGACTCATTCCCAGTAAGCCACCCACCCTCCCCCCTTCGATCACAGCTTGCTTTCAAAGGAAATAAAGTCACTATCATTTAAACACCATGTATTCTTTATTAATTGATTTATAAAAATAGGGAGACAACTGACAAGGTATCCCGGGTGGGATGTGGGAGGAGGGGATGAGGGAAGGAAAGAAAAGGCCACTTCAAAACTTGTTGAATGACAGTCTTTCGCTTGGGCTGTCCACTGGGGTGGAGTGGGCGGGTGCACGGAACCTCCTCCTCCTTGTTCTTGGGCATCTGGGTGAGGAGGCTATGGAACATGGGGAGGGCCGTTATACAGGGGCTGCAGCAGCACTCTGTGATCCTGCTGCCATTCTTGAAGCTCCACCAGATACCGGAGCATGTCCGTTTGATCCCGCAGTAGCTGCAGTGTTGCATCCTGCCTCCTCTGATCTTCCTGCCGCCACCTCTCATCTCGAGTATCCCTCCTGTCCTCACATTCATCCCTTCTGTCCTCGTATTCGTTAGCCGCTTTCCTGTACTGTGATACTGTGTCCTTCCACTCATTCAAATGAGCTCTTTCACTGCAGGTCGATTGCATGATTTCAGAGAACATTCCATCTGTCGTGTGTTTTTTTCGCTGTCTTATCTGAGATGGCCTTCGGGACTGAGGAGGGAGGCTTGAAAAATCTGCAGCTGTGGAAGGGAGGGAAAAAAAGGGAGAGAAATATTTAAAGAGATACATTTTACAGAACAATGTGTGTACTCACAGTGAACAACACTATTCACATTACATAGCACATGTGGTTTCGCTGGAAGGTCGCATTTTGCATCTTAATATTGAGTGCCTAAGGCTTTGGTGTTAGAGATCACAGACATCACAGACGCAGGGCCAGGCAACAGAATTCAGCTTGCATGTGGCCATGGTAAGCCATTGTCTTTCGGCTTCTGCAACCTTTATAAAAGCAGCACCCTCCTTTCCCATACCAAGCAAAGCCCGTTGAGTGCTGCACTTTTCATGTTAACGTGCAGCAGCAGAAACTAAACTAACCTCCCCCCCCATCCAATTCTCTGGGATGATCACTTTACCCCTCCCCCCCACCACTTGGCTGGTATCAGGGAAGATCCCTGCTAGCCAAATGCAAACAGCTCAGTGCCAATCCCCCCTGGTCTCGCTTGGCTAGCTGCAGGGAAGGATTTCTTTTCAGCCACAGACAAACAGACCCATAGGAACAGCCACCTCTGTCTCCTTAATCAAAATTGCTGTATTTCAACCAGGTTACCATGAACGATATCCTCTCCTGAGGATAACATAGCGAGATAAAGAACGGATGCTGCTGGAATGCCAGCAAACACCGTTGACATGCTTTGTCATGCAATGATACCAGATTACTTGCTACATGCATGGTATGGTCAAGTGTGCTACCATGGAGGACGGAATAAGGCTGCCCTGCCCAGAAACCTTCTGCAAAGGCTTTTGGAGTACCTCCAGGAGAGCGTCATGGAGATGTCCCTGGAGGATTTCCGCTCCATCCCCAGACATGTTAACACACTTTTCCAGTAACTGTACTGGCCACGAATGCATCCCAAGTCCTCAGGGCAAATTAATCATTAAAAAAAAAAGTTTGCTTTTAAACCATGTGTAATATTTACAAAAGGTACACTCACCAGAGGTCCCTTCCATGGCTTCATGTCTGGGATACCGCCTTGGGAGGGTTGGGAGGCTACTTCAGTCAGGCTGAGGAAAGGTCTTGGCTGTTGGGGAGAATGGCGTGCTGTGTGCTCTCCGCAAGCTCGTCGTCGTTGTCGTCGTCCTCCTCCTCTTTCCCATCCACAAAATCTTCAGGCATGGCTGAGAGTACCCCCTCCTTGGAATCCATGGTCAGGGGTGGGGTAGTGGTGGTGCCCCCCTCCCGAATTGCAGTTAGCTCAGCATAGAAGCAGCATGTCTGTGGCTCTGCCCCGGAGTATCCATTTGCTTCTTTGGTTTTCTGGTAGGCTTGTCTGAGCTTCTTAATCGGGACTCACTACAGTGCTGCGTGAAAGTTGTGTCCTCTCTCCATCACAACCTTGGAGACTTTTTTCAAATGTTTTGGCATTCCGTTTTTTGGAACGTAGTTCTGCTAGTGCGGAATCCTCTCCCAGTACAGCGATCAGAACCAGTACCTCCCGTACGGTCCATGCTGGAGCTCTCTTTCAATTCTCGGACTGTATCGTTACCTGTGCTGATGAGCTCTGCATGGTCACCTGTGCTGATGAGCTCTCCATGTTGGGTAAACAGGAAATGAAATTCAAAGGTTCCTGGGGCTTTTCCTGTCTACCTGGCCAGTGCATCCAAGTTCAGATTGCTGTCCAGAGCTGTCACAATGGTGCACTGTGGGATAGCTCCTGGAGGCCAATACCGTCGAATTACGGCCACACTAACCCTAATCCAACAAGGCAATACCGATTTCAGCGCTACTCCTCTCGTCGGGGAGGAGTACAGAAATAGATTTTAAGAGCCCTTTGTGTTGAAGTAAATGGCTTCGTTGTGTGGATGGGTGCAGGGTTAATTCGATTTAGCGCTGCTAAACTCGACCTAAACGCATAGTGTAGACCAGGGCGAAGAGTTCCTTGCCTCATGTGACTTGGGAGCAGGTGCCTGAACAAACTCCCCATTGCACCATCCTCCAAGCTCTTCTTGCCACTCGCCCACCCTGGCAGTCTTCCTGTGGGGACCTGATTGTTTTGATCCACCCCTCCCTGCTGCAGGCTTCTGGAGGTGACTGACTGACCTGCATCCCCATCTTTTTTGGCAGGCTGCCAGGGGGGGGCGGTTCTTTCCTCATGCTAGACTGCATGAGCTGGCTCAGAACTAGAATGCTCAACCCCCAGGGCAGGCTATCCCTCTGAAGGTAACCCATTATGGACAAGGGGAACACCCACCCACCACAGCACTGAGAAAAGGCTTTCACCAGGGACCTGCCTTGAGCCCCCTATACATTAGGTGTCAACTGGGGGGGAAATCCCTTCCCCCCCCACCACGCCACACCCCGCCCAAGAGAAAAGCTGAGCCCTCACGCCCCTCCCACTTCACCCCACTACTATGCAGATAAATCTGAGCCCTCTACCCCTGCTGCTCTGGGGAGCAGCACATTGTTTTGTTGATGCATTTTGATATAGGTGGTCTGCAATGGCTACACACTTCCTCTCTCAGCAGCTTGGCCCTTATTGCTCAACCTCCAACAACACCTCCACGCTGCCTTTCCACAGGGCTTTGTCCTGACCAGGAGCTAGAGGCTGGGGGTATGATATTAAAATTTCAGCATATTCCCCTATATCCTCCAATCCTGAGAGCTTCCTGGAGGAGGGAACAGGAGCAGCAGCAGGCACACAAGGTAGGGGAGCACCAACTGACTTTTGGAAGGGGTGGGGGAGGAAGAGGATAATAATAGCAGCTAACTTTTGAGAGAAAAGTAAAGTTTCACAAAGCCCCAGGTGCAACCCTTCCTAATTGGTGAAAAAGTCACTAATGTCACTCACATGATGTCTCCCCTCCACGTTCCCAAGTAGTGGCAGGGGACCATATTGGGGAGATTGACTTTTTCACATTGATGAGAAATGTCACATGGAGCTGTGCAAATTTTGGCAGTTAAGGGAGCAGGTGGCTGTCTTGGTCTGGGAAGGCAAGAGCTAGGGAGTGGACCAACAACCACCTGCTCCAAAACTGCATAAAGACAAGAGTAACTGCAAATGGGGACAAAGTTGTCTTATTTTTGCTAAATATTCAAGAGTTTGCACTACAGTGCTTCTAAAACACACTGCAAGTAGGCAGTGAGGTTCAAAAATCAGAGTAGACTAAATCCTGCAATTTAATCTCCTTAAAGAATCTCTTAATTTTTAGGCCAATCATGATTTTTGGGGTTGATCCATGATTTTTGAACTATTGGGGCTGGCGATACTAGTATTGGTCTGTTGGCGATGTCTATTGGAGTAGGGAGGATGAACCTGAAGACCTTCAACTCTAGACTAGAGTATGAAAGGTGCAGAACCAAAGTTAATGTCTGAAAAGAAAGATTTCCAGATTAAATTTGTGTTACATCCAACTGTAGCTTATGTATACCAAATTAATGGCCTTAATTTAGTTCCCAGAGGATGCTTGTTAAACCAAGTCACTGATGCTTGCTGAAATTTTTTTTAAAAAACAGAATGCCCTTTGGAGGGATCTCAGACTCTGAAGATTGAAGGATTGAATGAGCACAGAGTATGAAGCAACATAATCTCTTGAGTCTGTCAAGTCCAGATCAGTAGATGAGGGAAATTCATAGAACAGTTAACTGCTATTCATATAGCAGTTTGTGGACAGAAAGATAACTTTAGTCATAGGAGCCTAGAGCTACAAATCTGGAACTTTTCACGTATACAATTTTCAATTAAAGGAAAATCCTTGAACTGGGAAGGTGCAAGTAGCTAGAAAAAAAGGTTTAAATTTTATCATGATCTCTTTACAATTCCATAATATTGCGGAGAGCTTATACATTATTTACTTGATACATCTGAACTTGAAATAATGCAGAAGTCATTTTAAAAACTTAGGCTTTTTTCATTACAAAGTCCAAACCAGGGTCAGTATTCTAACCAGCCATACATCAAAAACCACACCCAAATAAGCATCCAAGTTAACTAAGTAATTTGCTCTTCAGTAGAAATACATAAACATGTTCCACACAAACCATCTCCATTCAGTATTCTTCACTTCAACTGTTATTCAGTAAGATCTTCTAACACTCTAAAGTATAGAGAAACCTTCCAACTAGCAGTTGCAATGACAGATGCTCTTCCTCCTACTACCGTGTCTCCTGAAGATTTGAATATACTCAGTATCATGCACTGGAAGCCTGGAAAGTTGAGATCAGCAGAACACTTGTCTCTGGAGATAAATCCATTATGAAAAGGATGGTTTTACATATTTCAAGTGACCTATTAATTAACAGTTAAATTGTATAAACAAAGTAATTTTTCTAAATATATCACTTACTGTGGTAATGTAACGAGAATGAAATTCAGATGCTTCTTTTAAAAATGATAGGCCAGGATGACTATTCACCACATCCTATAAAGAGAGGGGAAGAAATGGAGTGCCAATTGGTACCTATTCTCACCCAGGGTATCAACTAATTAATGCAGAAAATTACCTCCAATTTCTTGAAACAGCCATTCCAAATTTAATTGTTAAGCAAAGCAACCATTAAATACAACTTCATTTGTAGAGTACCTCATGTAAACATCCCAGGGTGATGTATGTTTTCAAAATAATCTGTCTTTTAAAAGCCATTTAATGTGAGCTGTCTTAATTGTAATAGGGAGATTTCAGAAACAATAGGCAGAAGTATGCAAATTATGTTCCAGACAGAAAAAACAAACTTTTCCTGGTGTCGATGGGACTTGATACATGTAACTAATAAGAAACAGCATTACTGCAAAATTACAGATGCTTTTCCATTATGAATGAAGAAACTCTATAAAACCACATGTAAGTACACTACAGATAGTCGAAATCAAACATCAGTTAAGAGCGACTGTAGGATGTGTAGGGTTTTTTCTTTTTAACTTTTTCCCTACATAAAAGTAGGCTATAAATATTTGTGACTGTAAAATGACTTGTAATAATTTAAACTCATTAATAGGTCAGTTGACCACACAAGTTGCATGCACTAAATATCAGTAATCTTTTTATTTATTCTCTTTACTAAAATTACTCTATCAGTTAGGTTTCAGAGGGGTAGCTGTTAGTCTGTATTAGTAAATTTTCAATCCACTTTGATTGAATTGGCCTCGTTAGTACTACAAAAAGTAATTTTCCCTCTGTAGATATTCACCACTTCTTGTCAACTGGTGGGCATGAGCCACAGTCACCCTAATTGAATTGGCCTCGTTAGCACTGACCCCCCCCTCCCCCCGCACTTGGTAAGGCAACTCATCTTTTCACGTGCTGTATATTTATACCTGCTTACTGAATTTTCCACTCCATGCATCTCATGAAGTGAGCAGAAGGCTTATGCCCAAATAAATTTGTTCGTCTCTAAGGTGCGACCTTGCTTCTATCATTTAGGAAATTTAAGTTGCTCTGGTACATCTATTCTTTTGTTTAGCTTTGGAAGATACAAAGAGGTCATGATTAATTTAAATTGCTATTTACTTGTAAAAATGGAATGAAGTCTTCTTGCACCAAGTAGTTGCATCCAGGGTTCATCAGAAGATGAATGAACTTTGCCGCATCATCGTGGCAGGTCTGTAGTATTCTGAAATGCAAATATAAAATGAATTTGCATCATAATATTTTTCTACTCTATTCAGAGAGGAAAAATGCTCATACTTGCATTAGGAAGTTCTACAGCAGGACTTATGAAAAAGCTGCAGTCTATCCCCCAACTTATTGATATTACGTGAGCACCTTAAGAATTAGTTACCATAATATAAAGGCAGGCATGTGGTCACAGTTTCTTCTGCCTACGAGTGATCTTACACAGCTCTAAGCATTGCACTGGCCAATAATCCCGTATTGCTTCCTCTCATATTAGACTTTAGGCATAATTTACATTAAAATTATGCTGTACCTGCTCCTAGCAGTGGAATAGTCAAATGAGAGGACAATTTAAAATCAAAACCATAGTTCTCTCTCTGGAATCAGTGAGAATAGAAAGGGCTAGGAAGGAGAAATATCTGCCCACAACTGTTGACATATTCCTGCAATTAGGACCACACGTCTCAAAACCTTACACAGTTGGGGCCACTAGGAACTTGTCACTAACCACAGCACATTATTTATCTTTACACTGCAAATATCAAGATTTTAAACTGTACATATTAATTTTTTTTTATCAAGTCTACTCTGTTGGACTACAGAAAGGGGTTTTGTTTGTCTGCAGGCTGGATCACATTCGTAACTTAAAATATTATATTTTTAAATTAAGCACCTCAAAAAGCAACCTACTTACTTTCGCCACATTGCAACAAATTTATGAACTGAGACACATCCTGTTCGTTCTCCTCCAGCACAATAAAACAAGGGACCTTTCCAGTAAAGTGGGCATTCACAGGCCTGGAATTAAGGTGTAGAACAATGCAAACAGTCAGATTACTTATCTGAGTGTTACTCCCTCTCAAAACACTAGCATAAAATGAAACTTTGATAGTGTAGCTGTAAGGCAGCATTATGGGAGAACAGGACAGGCACTTGTTTCGTTGCACACACTCTTATGGAACTACAGTGAATATAAGTATTTAAGGCAATTCCTGGAAGATTTGGTTTATTGACTGGTAAACTTTAATTTGACCAACAGTTTTAGTCTCTGCAGTACTGCACAACAAGGTAGACTTTCACAGTAAATAGAAGAAATTAAGGAGAAAAAAGTCATTTCCATTTATTCTTTTCCCCCCTCACAGTTGGAAACATTTTTCCACTTGTGCTTCTAAAGAAATGGGAGATTCACATATGAAGACAAGCATATGTTTACTGTAAGCAATTACAGTTAGTGTATATATATGTTGCAGTGTTAGCCCTAGACTACTATGGAAAGATATACGGAGTGATCAATACAGCTCCCTTGAAAACAAAATATTTATCATTTACATTCCTCTTTCAAAATTATAAGGAGAAAAATATTAAATTCCTCCAAGCCAATTTGCTATGTATGTTATACAGAAGCAAAACAAGTCTGTCTTTTTAGATTGATAAACACCATATTCTGACACAGCAATAAATCTAGTGAGTACTGAAGGACTAAGAAAAAACCCTCCAAAAAAAAGCAAAAAACCCCAAAGCCATTCTGGATTTGAAAGTTTAATAACGTAAGTTCATGATTTTTTTCTTGTCTAAGGTGAGAACGTTATCTAGTTTCTTTGTTTTCAGATGAGTAACTGGTTTATTGTAGAGTTCTACATAGACATATTCGGAGTAATAACTCAAAATTCTAATCTTGCACCATGTAAGTAAACCAACAGCAATGCACTTAAAACATCTGCAGTAGTACAATTGATTACTGTGAAGGCACTCGGCCAAATTTTGCACTGAGACAATGCTATCTCACTGATATCTCTAGGACTGCACAATATATAACTCAAAGGGAATTTGGTTGCTTGAGTTTCTGATGTTGACATTTATGGGCTCTCTCCAAAACCTATTAAAGTAAATGTAAACACTCCCATTGATTTTAAATGGGCTATAGATCAGGCAATATTAACTTAAATTTGACTGGTAAAGTCTTTACTTAACTTTTTGGAATTTTATTCATATCACACAACAGATGACACAGTAAAACCATCATTTGTTTCTTCTTCGTAGGAATTAGACACCTAGTAAATCCTCACCTTTGCAACTTTGCCCATGTCTTCTAATCTTGCTCTCTCATTTGGAAACTGAGAGAAAGTTCCCTCTATTTTGGCAATCACTGCATCTATATTCACTTTTTCTTTTGGACATCCTCGGGGAAAATAAAACGTTGGAATGGTTTGGCTCAGTGATGGCGGCAAAGATTCTTCTTTCTTTGTCTGAATCTAAATGGGTAAATACATTTGACATAGTGAGGTGTATTAAACTGTATGCCATACAATCCTCAGAATGAATCTGAAACGCCTTTATCCTGTTTTGTATTAACTCCCGTGACACATTCCTACAGAAACTCATTACATATGATGGAAATAAGCTCTTTAAGAATGAAGAGTGAAAAATTCCTGGAAAACTGGCATCTAGAAAAATTCATTTTGAAAAGACTGAAATGAAGTTTGACATAAGGAAACCTATCTGGCTAAAGAAAGAACGGTGTTTCCCCTCTATCCCACCTCTAGTCTTCATCCAGCTTTAGAACCAAAATTAGGCTATCCCATTATACCCTCCCCTCCATAAACTTATCAAGCTTAGTCTTGAAGCCAGCTATGTCTTTTGCCCCCACTACTGCCCTTGGAAGGCTGTTACAGAACTTTACTCCTCTGATGGTTAGAAACCTTCATCTAAATTCAAGTCTAAACTTCCTGATAGCCAGTTTATATCCATTTGTTCTTATGTCCACACTGATACTGAGCTTAAATAATTCCTCTCCCTCCCTGGTATTTGTCCCTCTGATATATTTATAGAGAGCAATCATATCTCCCCCTCAGCCTTCTTTTGGTTAGGCTAAACAAGCCAAGCTCTTTGAGTCTCCCTTCATATGATAGGTTTTCCATTCCTCAGATCATTCTAGTAGCCCTTCTCTGTATCTGTTCCAGTTTGAACTCATCCTTCTTAAACATGGGAGACCAGAACTGCATATGGTATTCCAGATGAGGTCCCAACAGTGCCTTGTATAACAGTACTAACACCTCCTTATCTCTATTGGAAATACCTCGCCTGATGCATCCCAAGACCACATTGGCTTTTTTCACAGCCATATCACATTGGCGGCTCAGTCATCCTGTGATCAACCAATACTCCGAGGTCGTTGTCGTCCTCTGTTACTTCCAACTGACGCCTCTCCAGTTTATAACAATAGTTGTTATTAATCCCTAAATGCATGACCATACACTTTTCACTATTAAATTTAATCCTGAACCGTTCACCGAGTTATAACATGTAAAGAGGTTGAGTTAATCCCCTAGGATTTTTCTACAAATGAACCAAACAATTCCAACTTTACATGTGCCCTGATGTTGCAACTTCACTAAAATTCAGTGCTATCTTCTAAGTATGTCAGAATAAAAAACAGAAAAGAAAAAAAGTTAACTTGAGTTTGTGGTATTTGTATGTGAAAGTTTTTTTATTTGTGTTTACTGGATTTGCACTTTTCAGTTACACTATAAAGGCTCTCTTGATGCCATACAAAAATGTAACAGTCACATCAACAGAATCACCAAATAAAAACTAACATACTCCAAATCACCTAAAAACCTTCCCAGGCCGAAAACACTTCCGAGTTTTTTTTGTTTGTTTTTTTAAAAAAAGAAACATTTTTCCAGTCTCCAAAGTGGTGTTACTGTTAGCATCATGAAGAGTGCAATAAACAATTTCTTTATAATTTCCCCCTAAATTTCAAGGTAACCACCACTACATCAGTGCTTGGGTTGAGCCTCTGTGACATAACTAGTCGCTGAAAGCCTGTACTGTTGCCCAGGTGCAATTCGTAAAGGCAGAACGGCTTAGAACTTGAAAATTGGACAGTTACAGTGAATCCCAGTGAATATTCAACCTGGTGATATTCTAAACAAAAGGAGATCTCAACCATGTTGGAAGCTGTTCCCATCACTTCAAACTGTCTCAGACATTCTATACTTTAGAGCGACACCCTTGGAATATTATTATATAGATAGCACATTTTAATCTATTGTGCCAGTAGATCTCTAGCCCTTCCCTCTCTGTGGGACTGACACAGTAGTGTGCTCTCAGTGCTGTGTGTTGACCGACTATTTTTAAAGAAAGACAAAAAAAGGAAGCAAGAAAAAAGTTAGACTGAGTTGTGATCCAGCTATTTCATTCCTTTTCCTCCTAATCTTTGTTGTTTCCCTAGGCAGCAGCTTTCAACTGCTGACAAGACTGGCAGGTAACAAAGTTCTTCAGATCCACTCCTGTCCATTCTTTCTTCAGGTGGAATGTCAGGAAGTTCTAAATTATTGTAAACTCCTTTAGTTAAAAGTTTCAGAGCATTAGCCTAAACAGTCTTTTAGTGTAACTTTAGTATAGACACGAAACTAGGTGTTTTAAATCAAAGGTTAAGAAAGTGTAAAGACTAAGTCTCAAGACTGGTTTCTTAGCAAAGAAGGGAAAGGGAATAAATATGTAAAAAGGCTTAGAGAATGGGAAGATGACCCAATAAAACAGAGCAAGAGAAGAAAATAATAAAATTGAAAGTTCTGCAGAGGATTGGAACAGCAGATATTCTTCAAAAATTGTTCCTTCAATTATATAAAATAAACTGCACATCTGTTGTGATACAGCGAGATAAATGGTAACCTTTTACAACAAACGATAAATCCTTTCCCAGAACTGTTCTTTCCGGATGGACAAATTTAACACAGCTGGCATGTCCACTTCATCACAACAGAAGCTTCCTCATCCCAAAACTGCTCAACCATACCAGAATTTAATTTCTCCAAGTTAAATACTGCTGTGGATAAACTTGACATTTTAGATTTGAGGATATTTTGGTAACAGTAAAAACAACAGCTTTTGTTATACAAGTTAAAATTATCATTAGTGTGTTGTTTAAAAGAAAAATAGCACACTAAGTATGTACTATTTCAATATGTGCTTCAATTTTGATGGTGATAGTTTACACATATCTAGTCCCTATTGTGAATATTTATATCAGAGTGATTTTGAACAGGAAGCAACAAGATGTTTAAACAAACTCAATCTGCATAGGAATTGATATATAAAGAGTTACTCAACACTGGAGAAAGACTAACCCAAACTGAAAACAAACACCTTATGAAATAGTGAGGTAAAAGGTTATGTCAAGTTAAGATCCCTTTAATGAACAGATTACAGAAACTAATATTACCATGTACATTTGATTTTTTTATGCACTTGTTCAATTTTCAGAGAGCCTATATGGGCTACAGGCTTTTCTTTTCTTTTTTTAAAAAGGAAATAAAGTAAATCTTCCTTTGCACTACAGAGGGATCTTCTCTATTGCTTCAAGTTAGAAGAGGAAAACAATTTAACCCTTTGTACTCTTGTGAGCGATACCTGAAAATGGATTGAAAAAGAACATATAGCAATAACGTAGTGGAACTGAATAAAGAAAACCCTTTTGAGTAGCTTCCAGAATCACTGGTCTGGTATTTCCCCACTTCCCCGACCAGGCAGCAACAATCATCTGCCTTACTACTAAATAGATTGTGATCCTAAAAAGGCAAATCCACCAACTTATCTTGTCTATCTTTAAGGTCTGGATCCTTTGGCCCCTTTTCAGGGAGACAGCTGTAGTCCAAGAGCATGCTGAGGTCCTAAAGGCACTGCTTGAAGAATATTTATGGTTACTCTTTGCCCATCAAGCACAATTGGTTGGTCTCCTTTCCTTCTGGGAGACTTGATTAAAGAGAGAGAGAGAAGTTGGTTTTGGAACAGGAAGGTGAATGTGTGTCTGTCATAAGTAGGTAGGTGTCATAAGTAGGTAGGTAAGGGTTAAGTTTCTTTTACCTGGAAAGGGTAACCAAACACCTGACCAGAGGACCAGAGAACTAGATTGTTTAAAGTCAGGGGCGGGAATTTGTATACTCGGGGTCTTTGTTGTTTCCTCGGCTATGAGTAAACAAGTTTCCTCCTAACTCCCTCTTATCTCAAATATTCTACCAAAAGTCTGTGAGTACAAAGGGAAACAAAGTAATTCGGCTATGAGGAGCTTTGTGTTGTATTTACAGATGTGGATTGCTGGGTCTTTGTTGCTTCCTCGGCTGTGAGGGACAAGCTATCTTGCTGATTCCAATCTTCTTCTCATTCTACTAAGGGGCAGTGAGTACAAAACGGGAACAAAGTAAAATCGGCTATGATATGCTTTGCTTTGTACTTACTGTGTGTGATTGCTGGTCTATTTAAATTGGCTATTTTTTAAATCAGACTGGGTTATTCAGATTTTCTTAAGTAGGAGCCTGTATAAATGGTTATGCAAGTTATTAGTCTGTATTGTCTCTTTTTCTATATAAAGCTTTCTTTTTTCAAAACTTGTGGAAGTTTTCTGTTCTAGTAAGGCAGAGAAATTGAAACCTCTGTATCAGGTATCTGTCCCCCTCACGGGAAGGCAGGCACGGGGAAAGGCAAAGCCAAGCTGTTGGTATTTTGCATCTCAATTGTCCTGAGGGAAGAACGCTTATCTCTTGGGAAGCAGAGAAACAGGTTATCTGGAGGTCCCCCCAGGGGAGGGTTGGGGACACCAGAGAGAGGAAAGGGGGGTCAGGCCCTATCAATTCCTGACCTGGTGGCAGCCTATCAGATCTAAGCTGGAGATTAAGCTTAGAGGACTTCAAGCTAGTACCTTATATTTGAACTCTAATGTTCAAATCGAGGATTAATACTACGACAGTGTCATCTTTCAGTAATCAGAAATCTTCATTTGAAGGGTGACCAACAAATACAACTCCCTCCCCAAAGTGGTCAGTTTTCCTGGGCTCAATCTCTATGTTTTTGATGCAGAGAAATACCTTCAGATTCTTTTTTCTTAGGCAACAGATATACAGTAGCCTCTTGGGGCTGAGGATTATGGCTGCAACAAGAGCTCAGCCCCAAACCATCCATGTCAAAGCAATTTTCAACACTTATCTTTGGAAAGCAGGGTCACGGATGGTTTCTAGGGTATACCAAAAAGGAAACAGAACGCTAGAACAGTAACTCCCTACTGACCCCTCAGCAGCAAGTATGAAGCATTCTCCTGGCACTGAACCAGATAACCTTTGAAGTGAAGCAGCTGTATCAAAGCATTACGCACTCGTATTTCCCTTGAAGAATCCTGCCATAACTATTCCAAAGCCTCCTTTAGCATTAAGTACAGGCACAGACCCAGGCTTCCACATCTTCCAGAAATATCCTGAAGGATGTTACAGAAAACAAAGAGCCTCCTCTCCCTGCCCTTTCAGCATCAAGGAAGTAGCACGCACTAAGGTCACCCCCACCTTTTATGCAACTGAATCTCTGACTGAAGGCTTCTATGAGCTGTTTTTGGAAGTGGTCTCAAGTCTCTAGGATGGTACCAACTCAGATGATTGAAGAGACAACTCAAGCAGAAAGATCAAGCATTTACTTCCAATTCCTATGGGTGCAGGAAGTAAAGGCAAAGAAGGCTGCACACTACCCTGGGAAACTATTTCCATTCAGGTACTAAGACTGTTGATCTGAAATCCATAATTTGGAACAGAATTATGTACAACATGTAAACCCAGAGTTCTTGCTGGGATCTACACCTACAACACTGAACACAAGGTCAACAAGGTCATACCAAAAATTGAGTACAGAAAAACCAAATCTATGGCTGTAACTGATGTACCAATCAAAAGCTGTAGATACAGGAGTGGTTTTTGCTTTTCTAAAGAAAAAGGAAATAACGACAGGTTTTGACCCTCAGTTCCAACTTTCAGATGAAGGTCAGAAGGAACTGAGGAACTACTAAAGTTGCACTTTTGTATGTCCCCTGTGAATGAATGGGAAGGTTCACCTGGATGTCCTCTATGATCACTGCTTTCTAGAGCGTTCAGTAGGATGTCCTAGAGCATATCTACATCTCATCAAGAGGGAGTCACACTGAAAACACTCAAAAGAAGAGCTATTTCTGTCCTAAATAAGACAACCTATTAAAAATGCAGCAAGGGAGATTAAGGTTAGATATTAAGAAAACTAACCTTATAGAGAAAAGTTTAAATATATTTAAACTATGTTAGATATTAGGAAAAACTAACTACGAGGATAGTTAGGTACTGGACTAGGTTGCCATCCTTGGAGGATTTTAAGAACAGGTTAGACAAACACTTGTTAGGGATGGTCTAGGTACAGTTGGTCTTGCCTCAGCACAGGGAGGATGGATTGACTAGATGATTGAGTAGAGGTCCCTTCCAGTCCTATATTTCTATGACTATAATCCACACAGATGAATAAAAACCTCAAAATTACTGGCTTAATTCTAACAATTTAAATTAATGTGGGATATTTGTTCACACCTAAAAAAGCACTGCTAAGAGTCCTGCTAATGCCAAGCATAAATTTGTTTGGATTGAAAACCTGATACGACACTGTTTACTCTTGCTGCTGTGATTTTTTCAGTTGGTGGTCAGCCTTCATTTTCTTGCTTGTGCTAAAGATCTGTTTATAAATTAAACTACCAAAAGAGACTTGTTCAGCCAAGTGAGAAACTCCAGCACACAACCTGCCAAACCACATAAAATTATGAAATATTTGGAGCTAAAAGGAGATTTAAAAAAATTAGTTCATTTCAATGAATGATTTGCATGTGTTGAAGTGTAACAGTATGAAGTCAATTTGACATATTAGCCTTAGCAATGAACATATGCCTGAGCTGCAATTCGCAATTCAGAAAGCCAATAAGTTTCCTCTAAAATGTGATCTGCTAATGATTTACAATTTTGTAATATTGCAAATAAACTTCTGTAAGATTCACCTTGAAAAGAGAACGTAAGATCGTCCCTTTAATACACATCGTCAATTTTCACCCCAGCATATAAAAGCATAAAGGCTTTGGGTAAATTCAGACTATGAAGTTTTTTTTTACTCTTACTTTGTAAAAGTGGTGAGAAGGTTACTTTATTTTTGCATGGAGTGGCACAAAGGCATTTCTTCATTCCCTTTGCTAGTTTCAAGAATATTCTCTATTCTTTGATAATATCTGAGAGTATGTCAACATCAGATACATTATTCCTACAGCCTTTCAATATCAAGTAGGCTGAAAGGAAACATGTACATCCCCACCCACCCCAGAAATAAGAATCTTCTGACCCTATCCAGCCTCCTTAGTTTTTCTCCCCTCCTCGTGGTGGACAATGTCTATTCAAGCAGCAAATTTGGCTTTGAACAAAACTGAGGAAGCAAGGAGATCAGAAGTCAGATGGGCCCGTTTCTAAATATGGTAAACCAGCTTGTTGCTTTCCCTGTTTCCCTAAAGTGATTTTTTTTTTTTTTTTTTTTTTTTAAAAAGGGGATGCTTATCCCAAGCACTCTCCCAAGTAGAGATCTCAGGATGTTACACAGCTTGGACTGCCTTGGCTATAGTACACTTCTTCTGGTGAGGCATGGTTGCCTGCTCCTTCCCCTCCCTGCCTACTGGGTTATTGGGATGTGGAGTAGTTGCAGCTGGTCACAGGGGCCCATTCTATCCACCATTACCGCAAGACTTTAGAAATGAGATAACCCATCTCCTCTCCTTCCTGACCTAAGATAACTTATTCTGAAATCAAGAAAAGGGAAAAGGCCTCTTCTCTATTTTTAAAAAAAGACTCTACACTTTTCAGGATGGCAACTCTGTTTGTGTGAGAACTACCACATTAAAGAAATAAATGCATAAAGTCAATTAGCTCACTGAGATTAAGTTTCAATTGTTTACAGAGTGAAAGTCAAGAGAAAGTGAGTTAAATATCTGAATGTGGTATTCATTAAGAGTGGAGATATGGGAAATCAAGCACACTTACCCACTTAAAAATATATTTAGAAACATGCTGATCAAGATGCCACAGACTAAACAATTCTCAGTATTTGCACTGCTTTGACATGATGCAGTACTTAGAATAACAATGAATTTGTCCTCATATGGCAGTGCTTGTGTTTTGTGTTGTATCACAGGGGTAGCCGT
Source organism: Chelonoidis abingdonii (assembly GCF_003597395.2). NCBI lineage: Eukaryota > Metazoa > Chordata > Testudines > Testudinidae > Chelonoidis > Chelonoidis abingdonii. Next base: position 245,908,819 of record NC_133769.1, on the reverse strand, counting down.
TAGTCTGGTTCTGTAAAAAGTGAGAGTCTTATGGCACCTTATAGACTAACAGATGTATTGGAGCATAAGCTTTTGTGGGTGCCACAGGACTCTATCACTATATGCAGCTTTGTTATTGTTTATGAGTAAAGATTTATAAGGAAAAAGGGTATTTTCTAGTGTTAAATCAACAGCCTTGGTACAGTCCATAGCATGCAGATCTCAAGAACAAGATTCTACACAATATTAGGACTTCAGGTGATGGAAAATATGCAGCAGGATCAGATTAATCTAAGGTCCAGATTTTCTTACCACACACTGTAAAGTATGGGCAAAAGTTTAAGTTGTCACCAGGGTGGATCTGATTTAAATCAAATTGATTTAATTCATGATTTAAATCACTAGTCAGGAAGACTCGATTTAATCATGGATTTCTACATAAAACTGTATTCTTGTTGGTTGTTACCAATCTGAAGATCCTGCATATTCAGACATGTTCCTTTCATCATCTTCAACGCAGCTTCCTTCTGAGAAGGAACACTTCTCATGATGATGTATCATTCAGGCAACCAGGTCCTGCATTTCTTTGTTGGACTGTTTGCATTTTGTATGCATGCCTGTCTTACCCACAGGTAGAGGAACTTCATTAAAATATTCCAAACTGGATCTCTTTTACAGTCTGCTGACATTGTAGGTTTTTTCTTATAGTAAGAACGGTATGGTAGATCTCAAATCAATGAAGGCTAAACTTAGAAAGACCTCAAGACTTCTGGTATACTCTGCTCAAACAGTTTCACTCGTTACTACTGCCTGTCCCTCCCTTCTCACATTTATCTCCAGACTTCTCCTTCTCCAGATCTGTTCCGCCCCCAACAATCTTCTATTCACTGAACTTTCTGAAACTTGGCACTTGTAGAGAGAGATAAGGGATTGATTCTGTGTACCCAAATTTGCAGAGGGACAATAGGGTTGAGGTCTGTTATTTCTCACCTCTATATATTATTTATTTAAAAACAGTTTTGCTGTTAACAAGCATGTTATCTCTGGAGACACAAATACACAGATAGAGAACGGCAAAACTAAGCATCTCTGATGGTACCTTCCAGACTGAGCACCGAGTCCCATTGGGTAGATAGAAAAAATAATCTATACAGAAGCCCCTGAAACTCCATAAAATTGGGTCCCTAATCCATGAACTACTGGAACTCATTTAAAAAAAATTCTTAAACAGTACATGAATATATTGTCTCATACTATAGAATTACAATTTATAATCCCTATTCCATTATGAGATAGTTTTAATTAAGACACATTATAGCTCAAAGATATTTTTAGATAGGTTTTTCCTTCAGAGCATTTCATTAAAAAAAATCTGATTTAAATAAAAAACATCACCGATTCTTATCCACCCTGGTTGTCACTTTTAAGAAGTGGTACATCATGGCTATCTTTTCAGAATAAGGTGCTACGTCAAAAACAGCAATTAAAGGTTTAAAAGTTTCAGAATGCAAGAGCCACGTTAACAGGGTAAAGATTTCTGGTTCTGCAGAATTTCTTTTCCTTTAAGATAGGTAATGTAACAAAACAGTATGGGGGTTTGCAATCCATTTTACTTAAGACACTACTTTTAAATTCATTTAGTTTTAGACCTATTTGTAGATCACAAACTTTATTCAAATGCTATGCGAATTTAAAAGAGGATGAAAAATAAATATTTCTGTAGGTGCATCCGACAAAGTGGGTATTGACCCACGAAAGCTCATGCTCCAATACGTCTGTTAGTCTACAAGGTGTCACAGGACTCTTTGCTGCTTTTATAGATCCAGACTAACACGCCTACCCCCTGATACTCTGTAGGTGTGTATTACTCATCTACCTTTTGAACCCAAAACTTGTTGGAACCACCCATTTTTAGGTCTTATGAGCAAGTCTAAACAAATAAAACCCAACATTTAACTCTCTTCTCTCTCATTTGAGTGACACATGTAATTTCAACAGATGCAGTGAAGAACAATCAAAAGTATGATCAAAGTTTACAGATATTTCTACTGCAGAAGAGCCCAAAAGCCTCAATCGGAAAATTCAGAGGGAATGAAATTTCCAGGGGGGGCGGGGGGAAGGAAGAAAGTAGTTACTAGGCTCTCTAACCTCTTATCCCACATTGTCAGTCAATAAGATAATTAACCCTCATCTTCAGTTTGAATGAAGCTTCTGTTTGAATTTAATAGCTATTATAATGAAGAGTTTCTCAAAACAGCTATTTATGCTCTGCTTACAGTATTGAGACATCATATGTGCTATTCAGTCCCTGAACACAAAATGCTGAGCCTGTATTACATTGTAATCCTTAAGAAAGCTCTCATTTAGCAAATGTGGTACAGTTTTACAGGATAGCTGTGGACTTGCAGCTACAACAGAGTAGGAATACAAGAAGATGGATCCCAACACTCCTTTATGAGCTGGTTTGTTGTTCACATCAATTTGATTTTCACACAATTGCACTCTCTTTAGCAAAGTTAAAGTCACATTAAAATTAACTTCTGGCTTTAGGAGACAGAAGCAGGAAATATTCTTGAAGAACTTCTGTGTCTAGTGTATTAGTACAGTGAAACTAAATTGACCTATATACAGGTGGAACGTGTCAGAATATAAAGGGAAACTCCCCCACACCCCCAACACCAACTATCAGTATATTTTTGTATGAACGCAATAGCAGGGCGCATATGAAGATTTTATTTTAACTTCTGCTTTGCTTTACTGAAGGTGCTGAAAACAAGATCTGGGTTCTTCCACATTAATTAGCATTTACCTTGAGATACTTACATGTAGAGAAATTTGACACCTTTTCTCTCTGCCACTCTCCAGTGACAACTTACTCTCTCTTTCCCAGGAGAAGACTTCCACAGCTGTGACCACAGCATGTACTATGATATTCTACTACCACAAGATCCCTAAAATACCTTATTACCCTTAACTAGATATGTTTAGTTGGATGGGGATGAACAGGAGTCAGCACACAGAAATTAAGAGACTGGAATGAGAGGACAAGAAATATGAAACAGAGAACAGTTTTCCCAGAAGGTTAATGATGAGTTGCTGTACTGAGCACCAGGAAAAAACTTGGTTAACATAAAATTATCTATATCCACTTCTTCATTCAGTACAGGAGTTCAAAAGATAGAATTTTGACAAATAATCTTTAAGTATGTGTCACTCTTAGAGCCAGTCAAACAAAATCCTAGACTGGCTTAATTGCTTTATATACGGAAAACTCAGAAGCAGCATTATTAGCTGAAGCTAAGCTGAGTATCAACAGAACTCATAAGCAAGACTACCTAGCTGTCCTTCATTACTCCAGGGCTGAAGCCATGTGCCCCGTCACCGTCAAAAACAGAACTGCTCCACTCAAGTAACAGGTAGGCTTCAGTTACCTACATAATGAGCAAAGGAACTGCCAAACTGAAAAAATATCAATGGTTCATCTTCTTTACTTTCTTGTTCCTGATCCACTGTTCTGCAAAATTAAGTGATCTTTCTTGGGCTTCTTCCCAGACAACAAATCTTGGAAACAAGGAGGAGGTCTTGCACTTCTGCAAGTTTATAGACTAGAGCGATCTAGAATTTTCAGTGTAGATCACAAAGATAGTTATGGGAACTAGTATCCTCCTGTTCTTTATCACATAAATCCTAACTACAGCAACTGCCTATACAGAAAAGTTATTTTAGGAAATATATTTTAGCAGTCTCATAGGAATTTAGCAAGCAGAATGAGGAGCCAGCAACATGACTAGCGAGCTATTTGCAGACCCCCAGCAGGATGCTTCTAATTCTGCCTGGAGTGATGTCAGAAGAAGTCCACTGATTCAGACTTTTGAATAGGAGGAGCAAAAAGGAAGCAAGATACTCTAAAAATTGATAAAAGGATCTGGATGGACTTAAGCCACTACGAAAGTACACCCTCAAGGAACAAGTCTGTTACTACCGAGGAAACACTTTTGGATGAAGGAAGACTTTACGCATGTCAGGAATGGAAACGCATGGCCACCCTAAACTTAAAAATAAAATTGGGGAGGAAGGGCTAAATTGAAGTTGCTTCAACAAACAATTCCAAGGTAGGAAGGTAAATTTACAACCAATATTAAGTTCTGAACCAGTAGAGAGACTAAGCCTTCTGCAGTATCTATTCTATGACTTCAGGTAGCGATCAACATATCCTATTTTACATAAAATCAAAGCCATGATTATACTATTCCTTACATCTGTTTCATTCTTGCAGACAAACCAGAAGGACTTAAGCTTTGCACCCTTAGAGCTCAGAGTCCACTTTATGGGGATACTTTCCCTCCACCCCACATCCTTTAGGAATCTTTGAGAACTTCGTATTTTCCTTAATAAGGGGAGGTTTGGGGTTTGTTTGTTTTTTTGAGATAATTTAAGGTTTACAATACTGCTTTTGCAGCAAGACTCCTCCAAAACATTCCAAAGAGAACCCACCTTTTTTTCCCATCGGAAAAAAGTACAGTAACTCCTCACTTAATGTTGAGGTTCCTGAAAAATGCAATTACGCGAAATGATGTTAAGGGAATCCAATTTCCCCATAAGAATTAATGTAAATGAGGGAGTTAGGTCCTAGGGAAATTTTTTTCACCAAAGACTACACACACACACACACTATAAGTTTTAAACAATTTAATACTGGTAATGATGACTGTGAAGCTTGGTTGAGGTGGAGGACTCAGAGGTGGGATATTTCCCTTACTGTTAAATGATGAACTAGCAATTGGCTGAGCCCTCAAGGGTTAACTCTCTCACTCTACAAGGCAGCAGGAATGGAGGAAGAGATGCACATTGCCCCTTTAAGTACACTGCCTTGTTAATAATATCAGCTTGCTGAGACCGCAGCTGCTGCAAGCTCCCTCCGTTCTGAGCCCTAGTGTGTCCCCTTGCTCTATTGAAGATGAGGTAAGCGGGGTGCAGGAGCAAGGGGGAGGGGGACATCCTGATATTAGCCCCCCTCTTCCTTCCCTCCCCACCGCACAGCAAGCAGGTGTCTCGGGGAGCAGCTCCAAGGCAGAGGGCAGGAGCAGCACATGGCAGTGGGGCGGAGGGACAGCTGCAGTTGCTAGCCTGCTGGGCAGCTGCTGCACAGGGAAGTTAGGGAAGTGGGGAGCTAATGGGGAGGCTGCTGGTCCACCCTGGTTCCAAGCCCCCACCAGCAAGCTGGAACAGGCTGCTCTTCCTGCAAGCAGTAGACAAAGCAGGTGGCTGCCAAACGACATTAGAAGGGAGCATTACACAACTTTAAAATGAGCATGTTCCCTAATTGATCAGCAACGTAACAACATTGACTGGGACGACTTTAAGTGAGCAGTTACTGTAGGAGAAAGCTCTTGTTCAGGCTCGGTTTAATCTCAGAAATTAGGTGGTCCTTCAGATTGTACTGGAGCTACCGTAGTATGTTGGTTTCAGAGGAGCAGCCGTGTTAGTCTATATCCGCAAAAAGAACAGGAATACTTGTGGCACCTTAGAGACTAACAAATTTATTTCAGCATGAGCTTTCGTGAGCTACAGCTCACTTCTTCGGATGCATAGAATAGTATGTTGGCTGATTAGACATTGAAGTCGCCTAGTGGTTTAGGTGGGGCATTGAGACAATAAAAGGCCAGTCTATCCTGGAAACTTTTGGCATTCACAGTGCACATTCCAGTATCTGGAACACTGTCACATGAGTGCTTCAAATGTTTCACAAGAGTACAGAATATCATTTCATCACTTGCACTAGCTCCCTAGCTAGTCTTGTACACACTTCAGAGATCATTTCAACTGGTCAATGCAGAAGGGAAGTGATGGGATCACAGCTACACTTGTTCAGCTGTCCTCCCAGTGCAGTCACGATGTTCCAACTCAATTCTGCAACTATCCTAGATGAATGTTCTGTGCATTATAGTTTATGTGCCTGGTGGCAGCCAAAGGGTAATTATCCACGAAGCCCCTTGCTTACAGACAACACTGTGTATTCGCCTCAATTATAGCATATAATTTGTCACCAACATTTATAACTGAGAGATCTCAGAATTCTTGCGTATTCTATCTGCAAGTTTTAGATCCTCAATTTATTTCCATGTAAAACTCCTCTTATGGTTAGGATGCTACTGGCTCAAGGCAAATTAAAGTTTACCTGGAAGCAGAGGCAATTATGCAATCCACAGTGATTGTAAGTACACCAACCGGAAGAGAGTGGCGTATGAAAGTGTTGCAATGTGCATGAAATTGTCAAGTGCAGCAAAAGCAATGAAGTAACAAGACACAAACAACAAAACAACAACAAAAAAATCAGCCTGAGAATGAGATTCAATGAGATTTAAAGCAATGACTAGACTGGGGTTCTCAAACTGGGGGTCGGGACCCCTCAGGGGGTCATGAGGTTATTACATGGGGGGTCATGAACTTTGCCTCCAGCATTAATAATGGTGTTAGATATATTTTAAAATGTGTTTTTAATGTATAAGGGGGCGGGGGTTACTCAGAGGCTTGCTATGTGAAAGGGGTCACAAGTACAAAAAAGTTTGAGAACCACAGGACTAGACTTTCAGGGTGAGAAGGCTGACTCATCCCTTCTTCAAGATGTTAAAGCACAGTTCTCATCCACAAAATGTCTTAAGTTTGTCTGGGAACTTTTAACAGCAGAGTGGCCCACGGTAGAATGTTGCTGAGGGCAGTGTTCACAATGACAGGGATGGGAACTAGGACTAAGAGCTCAATGGCTCAGACAGACTATTTGATCTTCCACCTGCCATCATTACAGACAGGAAAAACCCTAGAGATGAAGAGCTCTCCATATAGGATTTCACTGTGTGCTTGATCAGGGATGTACAGTAGAAGTCTAGATTAGCAATTCATAGGGGCCCAGTCATTATTATTGTAAGGGTGGACATAGCAACCAGAAAAGCTGAATATTAGTAAGTTTGTCCCTTTTTTCCCATTCAGAGGGATAAAGTAAGCAAGGTATGGAACAGCTTCTGGAGGTTGATTAATACCCAAAACACTGAAAGCTTTATTTCCCAGATAAACCAGCTGGTTCCTACCCATTATCCTTGAGACCACAATTCCACCTCTCCTCTGAACCTAGTTACAAGCTATCAACATATTTCATGTTGGTTCAAAAACGGACAACTTTAAGGGCAGAAGTTAACAAATTCCAGAATTCCATAGGCTGCCATATTTCAAAGTTAAGTGTTCAAAACAGGTTGCCCAACCCTTAACATTACCAGAACAGAAGCCAGATCTATTTATTCAACTGAAGTACTTCAGTACCAATCATCAATCTGGTAACTTCTAGTTTATTAGCCAATCCTTCTGCTGCTCCCTGTCAGGATCAAGCTTCCTATCTAGTGTAAGTAACAATTTTTACATGTTTCCTGCCACAAGTCAGCAGCACAAGTATTTCAACTATCTACTTCTCTAGATTAGCAATAAGGATACCAGGTAAAGCAGCCTTCCACAAGCTTCACTGAAATGGATATGACCCCTCCACCATTACAGGGTCTCAGCAATGGTCTACCTATTACTCTACTGCAAGATTATCTGCATGTCCTTGGATGACAGGAGACAGGAGCTCATAACGCAACAGTTTACTGGACCACAAGAAGGTGTCACTTCAAAGAGTTCCATCAGGTATTGTTTCATCCAATCAAGAAGAATCCAAGAAGCTTAATAGAGCCTAGCAAGACACAAAAGGCACACTGGATTCTGGGCTATCACAATCTACTAGAAATGATGTTTCACTTTGGAGACTTAAGTGGGTAGAACTTGGGGAATACCTTTATCTATTTTTACCAAATTTGATCTCTGCAGACCATAATCAACAAATTCACACATTAAAACTAAAATTCTATTTAACCTCCTTAGATACATGCAAATTTAGAGCACTGAGCAAGAGTACTCTAAAAATATTTTCAATTAATTTATATATGCACACATATGCAGTGGAATATTGGCACATAGTTGTGTAACACAAGCCAGCACACAGGAAAATTTTTAAAAAGTCTTACAACTGGCAAATCAAACTGATTTTCAGTAGATCAGCAACAAATATCATAATCGGTCCCCACTTGGGCACATTAGATGTAATTTAAAAAGTAGCAAAAACCACACCAACTGACAGCTCTTCATCTATTGCTAAATGACATTTCACCCTTGTAGAATGCATCCAGTGCACTCCTCACTTATGACTGCATCTACACTCAACACTAGTCCCAACAGGTAAGAACCTAGACCCTAAATGCTATACCTGCACCACTTATAATTTCAGAAGTACAAAGATTCTGTTCTCCTTGTTCTTGTTCCTTTTGTTTCTTGATTTATTACAACACAGACTTGGGCAAGTATGCAGCCTTATTGGGAACTGAAGTACCACTACTTCTTCTGTGTTGTGTCAGCACTGCTGCTGCGGAGATACTGCTTTTAGTTGTTCTGCTATGCTGCTGAAGTACTGCTTATCATTAATAGAACTGCAGCTTTTATTTTAAAAAAAAATTTAATGCTCAGATATTCTGTTCTATGATCATTTTTGGAGTTTCCAGAAAGTTACTAACAATCAATCAACTTATAAATATAAAAAGTCAATATGAATCTGCATTGTCTCATTTTCTCTTTTCAAAGTGCTGATAGAGGACATTCTTAATTATATCAGAACATCTATTAAAGCCAGCTGTTGTGGGGTACCTAATTATAGGTTATGGCACTGACTAGTGAAATACTTTGCCTCCTCAGCCTGGCATCTCAGCTCACTGTCAGAAGGAAACTTCCCCTCCTGCTTTCAAAAATTTTGTGCAAAGCATAACAGGCTAAAAAAATGTCTTACATGTGTCCTGCTGAAGGCAACCACCACATTCTGCTCCTTATGAGGTAGCAGTGAACCAGTGCCTTTTCCTGTGTGTATATTAAAACTTAACCTGACTAAAGCAGGATAATGTTACAATCTCCCCTGCCCCAGCTTAGATTACAGTGGGGAAGATTGTCCACTCTAGAATATTTGTGATTTATGTACCATTTTCTTTGCCAGACTAAACATTCAGACTCTTGTGATCCATCTTGGATACCAAGGAGTAGTGGCCTGTTCAGCTGTCATACTCTGATGGTTGTATGGATTGACGTGGAAATACAGATTCTACCTACTGCCCCAGTTTTTGGTGAATCCATCAGGGACATTTTGCATGTCGATAATACAGCACTTCAGGACTGTGTTGTCACTCATGTCTCCAGCACTGCAGACCCTATAGTGGGCTTCCAAACCTAAACAGATTTTCCACTTAGTGGTAATAAACAGGTTCTGTCAGTTCCCCTTTGAGAGTACAGGGATGGTCTGTTCTCGGCCTGCAAGTCTTGGTCCAGAGAAGGAGCCTTGTGAACTGGTCTCAGATGATCAGGGGCTAGAGATTTAAGTCTTGAATATATAGTTGAGATTAGTCTTCTATGCTCGGGCGGGGGGGTCCCCAAGATACCCCAAAATTCCAGGGATGCAGGAAAATAAGATACCAACTGGTAGCCAAGGCAATGAGTATCAGTATCTACAGTGAGCGTATGAGCTCCTACCATAAAAGAGGGAGTCTGGTTTAGATGCTTTCTGTAGCATAGGGGATTCAGCGAGTCCAGATAACTGATCTTGTAGGAGATGGCCCTCCACTGACCACTGAAGTAAATGAGGCAGAAATAGTCCTCATTAAAGGACAGGGCTGTTCCCACTGGAGTAGTGAGAATATACATGGGATGCTCTTTTGTCAGTACTGGTACAGTAGACTGTACTGTAACCTATGCTGCAGACTGAGCCAATGGGAGTAGTCTTGTGGAAGCAAGAAGTGGAATCAAGTACCAATGAAATGGTAAGTTCTGTGGCTGCCCGATACAGTCAATGATGGAGTAGCTCAAACTGCATCTGTACCAAAGAAATGGGCATGAGAGAAATAAGTGCTAATATAAGTTCTTGTTGGTGCTGGAGTCATAGTTACACTGGTCATCCACTAACGGATGGTATTGATGCTGCGGTACTAGGGTAGTTGGCACTGCCAAGGCTTGATCACAGGGTCTCTACCAAGGAACCCAAATAGCCAATATGATACCAGGTGAGATTTGAAGTAGGTGCAATTCATTCAAACAATACCAGTATGGATGCTCAGGGACTTTTGAAGCTCTGAGGCATCATTTATTTCTCAGGATTTTTATGAGATCTAGAAGTCATACTTTGAGATGTTCTGCCCCTCTTCTTCCTGGGGGTCTTGCACCCCTTCTTACCACTGTCTCCCAAAGACTCTCAAAACAGATTATTTGAGGGCTATTTCCACAATCTGTGAGAACAAAGCTGCAGAAGTACTTCTCAAAGATCTCTTGTACTTTTTAGCAACCAAAGCTAGGCCTGAATGTGCATGTAATGACTGCTCAAGAAGAAATCCCCTGAGATGAGATTCTCTAGCTTGCGGAATTCTTCTCCAGAAGAATCAGCAAATGTCACACTGGTCAGGGATGTGACCTTCTGAGGCAAAACAAACATCTTATGTAACCACCATTCAACAGCATGACCATTTCACAAGATGAACTATGTTTAAATACTGGGGACCTATGATCAGTCATACTGACCAGACTGGTACCCAGTACTCCCAGAAAGAAAAAACAAGCAAAACAAGTTCCCAAATGTGAGTAAAATGGAAACCATCAAGAAGCTAAAGTAAACCTATTAGTGCTAGCTATAAATTAACTATTCACAAGACAATGGCTAGTATGGTAAGAGAAGTGATAAACTTCAACTCTTAGCTATGGATGGTGAGAAGGAAATGGGGCACTATCCTTTATGTCCTCTGTTGCAGGCATGACAACATACATGACATGTGCCAGATCAGTGGGCACAACTGATTAGAAAAGACTTGGCATGTGCATGTTGAGCGCACCTCAAACAGTGGAATATGTATATGGATAGACATTCAAATAATATTACTTTGGGACAGGAAGTGTTCTGAGGTATTACCCTTGTTTGTCAGAATACCCTTCTGGGTCCTCCAATATCTTATAAGTTGTCCCACACATGCCTGCTTTGGACAGTTATGAAAAGGAACCTGTGTCTCAATGTATTGCTCTGGCAATATTTGGAAGGAATGCAGAGTGTAGACATGCTGAAACAGTTTACACAAGGCAGACTGCTTGGTGTGGATATACTGATCTGCTTCAGAAGTAAGCAGTAATGCAACAGCTTTGCCGTATTTTACCACAGAGAAGCCTAAGATCCTGAAGATATTTAATGTTTAGTTATAGCACTCCAAGTACTTTCCAGGTAGATGAAAGTAAGTCATATTGTGATAACTGGGTTTATAAATTTACCCTAATTGTGAGTTCAACTACAAGGAGTGAGTGTAAGTTCATAAGATATCACAATAACCTATAACAAACGTTGCTGGGAAAAACTGAATTAGTTCATACAAAAAGGCTACTGATATAATAATTCAAGGACTGTAAGATCATGTCTGGTAAACAAGAACAGTTTGAAACTGAAAATCAGTTAACCAAAATTGGTATGTCAGATATTAGGCCTAATTGGTGGACAGAATAATGAGGGGATGGGCTACTCCACCCATAATTCCCTTTGGGAGAAAAAACTGACAACTGGAGAGGCTTCACCATCACAGCTGCCACCTGCACCATCTTCTGGGACCCCAGACCTCCTTCATCTCAATCCTGAAAGATAGCCAGAGGGAACCAGATGACATCAGCACCTCAACCAGCCCTGGCTGAAGCCCAATCACCACCTAGATATGAGAATGACTGTCTCTCTGCCTCTTCTTTCCCCCAACGTGTCCTTTCCTTACTTTATTTCTTCTCTTTCCTACTCCCTCTTCTTTTCTGGCTTAGCCCACCAAGACTGTATATTTCGTAGCAATGCTGTAAGCCTGTGACCAAAGAGGTAACTAAAAGCAATGCTGATACGAGTTGCCAGGTCTTGGAGTAGCTATGACCAGGTGCTGTGCCTATGTTTTTCCAGCAGTGAGATTGCAAATGAAAGTCAACATCAAAGAAAGAAGCGGCTTCTTCTCTCCCTTTTGGGTGTTTGTTCTGTCTTCTTAGGAAACGGAATCAGACTTAACAGCTCCAGCCAATCTCAATGAACTCCTCTTTTCCCCAGAAAGAATAGTTATTTAAGAGACAGTCAAACAAGGTTTGTTTTTTTCCTTCTAAAAACTCCAGCTAAAGGGAAAGGGATGTTGTTAAAAGAAAGGAAAACTTATTTAATACTATACTTGCCAGATGCTTTAACTGTTTTTCCTTTTTCTGTATCTTTAATAAAATGTTAAAAGGACTTTTAATGGTGTGTTTGCCATGCCATGGTACGAAGCAGGCTGAGGTCTCTAATCAAACCCTGAACTTTGTTTAAATATTGGACAGTGATTGGGTTATGTTAACACCTTTGAATCTTTGGGCCCCTATATTTCATGTAAATTAATAAAACAGGCACCTCTGCAAAGAGTTTACAATTTTAATAGCCAATGTAGAGATGATTTAACAAAGTGAATCAACAGTGGAGTTTAACATTTGTTTTTACTCTAATATCTGGTTTTGTTCAAATATTTTTAAATTGGGAGGACCAGGGTTTCTATAACTTGGGGAAATATGGTTAGATCAGAGGAGTCAAAGGGTAGCAGCGATATTGGAGACATATTACAGTAAGAAGTCAGTCCACATTTTTACGCCCAGTGATTCAGGCATTCTGAAAGTCATCTGCAGAGCAGAGAAGATTGTAAAATGGACTCTCAACCCAGGCTAGGAGAGATTTTAATAGTTACCATCGTATTGGCTCCAGAAGCTTTCTGATAGTCTTCTTTAAAGAAATGAATAGTCTCCCAGGTAAAGCCATGGGAACCCATTAGCACTGGCCCTTTTCCAAACAGGTAGTTTATAATCTAAATAGGATTATCTGACTTCTTGGTTTTAGGTATCTTAGATCTCTTAAGTGCTGTCTTAACAGTGTGGGCTCCAAACAATTTTGTGATATATAACAGGTGAATAACCAGCTACGATTAGCTGCAGCACTTCCCTCCAGATAAAGCATACAGGATCTTTTCTTTCATTTTTTCTTACTATACTGTTATGTAACTAGATATATAAAATAAGTTTGGTTTCTGCAAAAATATCAATTTGATCTCAAATCTTTTCTGTGTAGCAGCCAGGTTTTTGTTTGGGGGGGGGGGGGGAAGGGAAGAGGGAAACAGGGCTACAAATCTAAACAGGATTATATATGGCTGTGATATGGTACTGACCCTGCATTGCCCCATGAATACTAACCCTTGTGGATACACTAATACCAGCTCTGAGAACAGATCCATTATGGAAAGCTGATCTGCTAGAAGATCAGTGATCAAAGGAGTTCCCCATGGTAACTGCAGTCTTAAGCATTATCTACTACCTCAACTAAGTCATTCAGCTATTCAATGACTTCACCTGGACTTGGGCTAGAGTTCTTATCTGTCACTGAAGGAAGAAGCAGGAAGAACCATAAAGCAAGCTGTAGACTAGCACACTCCACACAGAGGTCTGAAGGTACATTCCTTGTCCTCTCTTGGACATACCAACAGAGCTTGAGAGTTAAAGAATTTCAGTGGCAAAGCAAAAAAAGTGTCAGCAATCTTAGCTGCCATTGTCATTTTTCAGAGACAGAAAAATTGAAGTCATTGTCACTGGAGATATGAGCTAAAAAAGCTCTTTACTTCAAGAGTGATTAGCTGCTTCCTTTAGATAGAAGGAAAGCCAGTTTTCTGAGTTGCTCACTTTTAAAAAATGTTTAAAGATGTGTGCGCTTATATCCCAAATAGCAAGCATAAGAGGCATTTATCATGACAGAGATGCTCATTGAATTAGCCTTTATTTTTATCTAAAGGGGAAAATGTTTTGTACGACTATACATATACACCTCTCTCTCGATATAACACTGTCCTCGGGAGCCAAAAAATCCTACTGTGTTATAGGTGAAACCGCGTTATATTGAACTTGCTTTGATCCACCGGAGTGTGCAGCTCCCGGAGCACTGCTTTACTGCGTTATATCCGAATTCGTGTTATATTGGGTCATGTTATATCAAGGTAGCGGTGTACTTGCCTGATCCCTTCCAGTCCTGCTCTATACTTTAGTGGGACAATAGTAGCTGTGATATCACAGAATGATTATGCTTAAAAAAAAAGTCACAGTATAGCAGGAGCTGTGTATATTAATTTTGGCTCTCCCAAATTCAAGAAAAGGGTTATTTTAGAATTCAGGCTGAATGCTAGAAGCACTCAGCATAAAAATAAATTTAGCTCTTCTAAAGAAGAAATTTGCAGTTCCAACATTAAAGATGAACTATTTTACAAAATGACTTGGGCTCCTAAACATAGAAAATATATTTTTCTAGTTCAACTAACCCAATAGGATATCTGGGTGCAAATTATAAATTATAGATTTTAATTGTGTATTATCTTTTTTGCTTCCAACTTCAAATACATCACCACACTATGTAGGTGCTAAGGTGGCTTACATATCAGTTCCAACAGATGTGTCACCAACCACCGAGTGAAAAACCCAAACTCAACTATCAGCAGGCAACAAACCTTTCAATTTAGTTCACATATATGGTTGACTTCTGATTCCAAAGTTTCCCTGAAGCTGATGAGCAACTGGGATACAGCTACCTTTTAAAGTTTCACATTCCAATTACCTACAAGTGTGATGGGTTAAAAGAGTATCTGAAATCTCCTGACTAGCCTCTTTCGCATATAATCAATGCAAAATTCTGCTTATCCATGAAAAATAATTTTGATAACTGAGAAAGTCAGTATTTTCCAACAACACGGTAAAAGGCGGATTTTAGGCTTGGACTACTTTTTCCACATCAATTATGAAAGGCTGACCCAATTACTTTCAGGGCTTTTCTAGGGAAAAAAATCTGTCTCTATTTTATCACCCCTAGTCTATGAGATAACAAAACCAGATGCTGGAAAATAGCCTGTCCCTAGGCTCTTCAAGCCTACCCAGCTTTCCAGTGATTTCTACTGCAGTTCATTAGAAGACTTTCACAAAACAAATTGTTTGATTCCAGAAAGGATATATTGTACTTGGAAGTTGTTTACATGTGGAGCTCGGGGGGGGGGGGGGGGGGGGGGGAAAACACAGCCCACTGACTTGTCCCAGAAGCCATTATAATTCCACCAATCAATTTGAATTACCTCACAACAAATGTTTTAGTCGCATATGTTCACACACAAACTAAGAATACCACCTTGCTATATACTAATGTTATTTCTTTTTTGGGTATTCATTCAAGAGTTCAGTGTTAATTGCAATAAGTCTGCTAGAGGAAATCTGGAGTTTGTCTAACAAGTTAAACATTTCATCTGATCCCCACATTTAAAAAAATTAAAGGCAGTCTACAAAGAAAAACAGTGGGTTGCCCCGATTTTTGCTTCTTTATGATGTCTGAAAACTGAAAGATTCATATTCTAGTTTTTACATTAGAAATTGAAATTTTGTTTCCTCTGAAAGGCACTACAACTACCAGAGAAGTAGAGAAATGAAACTATAAGAGTCAAGAATAAAAGTTAACAACTGAGAGGGTAAGTTATGGCCAGACAGCTTAAAACTCCTCTCCCTCCCCACCCTCAAAAGCTTCCATAACTTCAACATGAGCTTCATGAAACATGGACCATCTCTACTTCTATTCGGAAAGCATCTATCATATAGTGGGCAATACTGGAAATAAGTAACATTTGGATTAGAATTGGGTGAGAAACTTGTTTGTGTCCTACCAACATTTTTGAGACTTCAAAATTTTTCCTATTCTACATTGGGACAGAGTAGAGATCTTCTGAAATTATTTTTTTGTGTGAAAAGCCAGAGACCTCCCACTGCCCCCAGAATAGCCAATAGCCTGGTGGTTAGGGCACTAATAAGGGATGTGGGGGCTCAGGTTCATGCTCTACCTAATTCAGAACAAGGACTTGATTACTGGTGTCCTAACCACCACCAGGCTCTTGGCTATTCTGGGGGTGGTGGTCTCTATCATGAGAAACTCTCTCAACAAAAGTTTTTCCATGAAAAATTTCAATTTTGGCAAATCAACAGTTTCTGAAAAAAAATAGTTTCACTGAAAAATTCCCAATCGGCTCTAATTTGGATAAAGAACATCTGTGTTAAAAATACAACTCTCTTGCTCCTTCAGTTAAATTGTTCGTGCTCACAATAAGCATATTCTGAGTCTCCCAATACATCTTCTAGCAAAATCAGTGATTACCAATTTGACATTCCTGATACTTATGTAAAAAACAAGCAGAAGATACTTAAACTTTCATTTGAGTCTTCCCTAGTCTCATAAAGAAGCAAAGAAGGGCACAAGCCTTCCCTCATCCCCCGTTCTGCACAGAGTATTTTGGTTTACAGCTACATTATAAGCTGTAATCATGTACATATTAAGTAATTGGAACTTGCAACCTATACAAAGAACAAATATTTAACCCTAGGGTTAAAAGTGACTTGGCAACAAATGTTTGTTCCTTGTCCACGCTAGATTTTACAAGTATGTTGGTTAACGTGTTAAAACAATTATAAATTGCAGAGTGGACAAGCCCTTAGATTTGCAAGCACTTATTCTAAATTTCCTTTAGTGATATTATATACCTAGTACATACACACATCCTTATACATACAGTCTAGCTACACTATATTTAGTGTTCCTTTCCACATAAAGCAAAACAAAATTTTTATGACACAATGTAACTATCATTTTTGTTGACAAAAGATTATTTTCAAGCTAGAGGGCACTACAGAGGGCAATATCGATTATTTACAAAAAGGTATTGTCACTAGAGTAAGCCATTCTCCAGCTTTGATATCTCTAAACATTGAACTGAAATTACCAAAGATGCACAAATAAATAGCACATATAGCATTTCTCACTTGTACTTTTCAGGCTCTCTCTACAGTGCTCAAAGCCACCAAAACTAATTTTGCAGTAATACAAATCTTTTCACACTCACAGCAAATGTTCATTAAATGCTTTAAAATAGCAGGGTCAGCATTATAAGCTTGCTTTAAAATAAGAAATGACCTTTTCATATCAAGTTTAATTCAACCAAATCTGATACACTACCATTCAATTTTTCAATCCAATATATTAAGTTAATAGGAGACCAAAGCATTTATAGGGTCACGGGTTCTTTGGCCTTCTCTTGAAGGTCACCTGAAAGACTAATAGATTAGACTTGGAATTTAGAATTAAATTGTAGGCCATATTTACGTTCTGATTATCTTTAATTCCACAAAAACTAGGAAATTCTGAATTTCGCAGCCAATCTTTTCCTAAATAAATAGGGTACAAAAAGGTCAGGTGTGCTATACAAGATAGTTTGGAGACACTTTTTGCTCATAGATTGGAGGTGGGCGTAAGTTAAGAACAGGATAAATGCATTAACTCTTGAAGTTTTAATATGTCAGGAAATTATAATAATACTTGATACCTTTTAAAAATCACATTTGTTAATTTTTTATCACTAAACTAGCACACTTGCAAAAGTTTACAAAATAATGGAGCACTTGGAACATTTCTGCTCTACACAAGTATAATTTTAACTTAGTGATATGCATAATCACTCAAATAATGAACCCATTTAATAAAATGGTGGATTTAATTCACAGGTTGCAAAGTAGCAGTTATGCAGATACTTGTGCAATACACAGTAATATCTTAAATTTTCTTTACTATGGACTGAGCTGATCCATGAAGTCCAAAATGGTAATGTCTTATTGGGTTACATAATGTGTAGAATTCAACACAGAGCATGCTAAAGGAGGGGTACATTCATATTTGGGCACAGCTGCAGCCTACTTTTTTGTACCTAGTTTTAGTGAGGAGTAAGTTAATATCCACAGGGAAAGTGCACGTAGATTATAATGAAACTATTCTTTTAAATCAAATGGTGCTAATTAAGTATACCAACTTTTTTATTTCACACACATCTGCAAACAAATCATGCATATATCATGCTAAATTTATGATTTTTTTGCTTTCAAAACAATTCACAATTCATGTAACAGGACTAAGGCACAGTATCTACTTCTTTTCAAAACACACAAACGTTACATTTTGAAAAAAAACTAGTATTCAAATATTCCTAAATTAGTGAAGAACTTTCATGTACTTGATGAGGTTTATGGAGATCAAAGTTGTGCCTTCACAAGTAGGGGAAGCAGTTATATAGAGAAGAACATAAACAAACCTGGACCTGCTGGAAAGCTTTTAGTCTCTTCTTGAATCTAGAAGGTAAAACAAAATCACATCCTCGAGCTAGCAATGCCAACTCCTTTCTTAGATCAGGATCTTGCCGCAAAGAAATCTCTTTTATCCTCATGCTTTCAGATTTCATATAATATCTGTGTGCACCAGTCCAGGCACTTGAGTCCAAGTAAATAGCAGAGCCTTTCTATTATCACACAGTGCCACTTAGAGCAGCAGCTGCGCTTTAGTTCTGTGATATTCTAAGAGAGCCAGCTCAACTTAGCCTGCACTATACATTAAAGAGAACTTGGCTGGAATCACAAAAACAGATTGGAAAGTCACTTTGGGGGCTTGTCCTTTTGCTGCATGCATTCCAAAGACTAAATGGGATGGTATGTAAAGAAACAAACCTGTTCAGAGAACCATCTATATAAGCAGGTCCCAATTTAAAAAAAGGCACACTCCAGAGGAATGTAAAGATGCCAGTTTTGCAGTTTTTTTCCTCTTGCCTTTCTTTCTGTCAGAAACCACCTCACTCTCTAGCCTCAGTGAAGTATTTCATTGAGGGATAAGGCTTATTACACAGCAATTAAATTCTAACTTGTTCAGCCCTGTAACGGTGAACTCTGTCACTTTAGAGAACATGAGGCAACAGCAAGATAAACTTCAAACAAACTAGCTGGGATAAGCTGTTGTAAAGTTCATGTTCACTGTTCCATAATAGGAAGCTTCTGTATTTGTCTGATCAATTTTTCACATACTGTAGGATTACAGTCATGTAAAATGTTAAAGCAGAAAATACTGAGAAAAAAGTAGGCAAACATTACCACAACTGCATGCTTTTAGAAGAAATTTTGCAGAGATGGCTCTTTATAGCAGAAAAGGGAAGATTTAGATATCACATATGAAACTGCTTTATCAGGATGAACTTCTCTTGCCCAAACAAAAGTACTTTAAGTACTGTAAAGAAAGCCACACCTTAAAGTAAACATGAACATCATGTTTCAGTAGCAATGCTGCAGTTAGAGACAGCAGTTTTAGACTCCTAGTTTCAGTTTATTGTAGTTTAAAAAATAAATAGTTTTTGGACTGAGACTTAGTTTCAGTTCACAAAATTTCCCTCCTCCTTTATCCACCATCCCACCAAGTTTATACTTTTTCGTATGGTTTTGAAGTGACAAAAAATACATACATTCTCCATCTCCCATGTTCTAATGTTTCAGAATTTTTTTTTTTTTTTTAATTCTGACTGAAATGGTATTGCTTTAAAATTTCAAATTGTCATTGGTTTATTCTAGCTGTCACTGGGAATACATTCATTTTTAGATACATTTACTTTAAATGTCACCATTATGACTATTTGAGAATGGCATCCTGTTTACTATCTCCATTTAGCTTGTTAAAACTTTCAGTCCTCTCAGCACTGTTAGTACCTCTAAAAAAGCAGACAGACTGTTTGACTCTGTACCTGTGTATAACAGAATGGGTACAGTTAAAACAAGCATTGGGAAACAGACCTAGAGATTGGGGATTTTTTGTTTGTTTGTTTTTTTGGGGGGGGGAGGGGGTTGGCATCAAGGAATATACTCAGATGCCAGTGTAACAAGGCTTAGATTTAATTCACAAAACCCACAAAAATTGAAGTGGGCTCTTTATAGGATCATAGATCACTGGAATGTGTAATATACAAGTCAAAGACGACGACGTTTTCTGAGGTTCTAAAGGTATCAATTAAGAAAAGTATTACTACAAAGTTAAGTTGTAGGCATGAAAAATGAAAGCCAGGAAATTAAGGTACGGTTGAAAAAGCCTCTAAACAATTGTATCTTTTAGAGTCAGGAAGTGCATAGTTAACACAAACAGCCTTAACTCTGATCCCATCTATGATGTACCAACAAATGTATCCAGTAACACCATATAAGAAAGACTACAAGAGACATTGCATTTAACATGGTAGTAATGATGAGATCAAATGTCCTCAATCTAGATTGAGATACACGTGTTGGCTTCTATTTTTTAGTTTAGATGACAGAATATTATTCTTAAATGTTTAATAGAGTATGGATTCATCTAACTGGATAAGGAAGACACTCTGAAGATTGAGTAAAGACCTCAAATTTCTGTTTTGCAGCTAGAAAATAAATAAAGTTTCTAATAAAGCAACAATACTTGATTTTGGCTTATCAAAAAAGAGAATACTAAACAAATGATGAATTAATTTATCCTTGAAAAATTACTTCACAAAAATCAAGTAATCACAAGGTCATGAGAGCTAAAAGAACTGACATGGATTGTCCAAGAGACAAAACAAGTAATATGAATGAATGCCAATTTGTTCTCCAATGAGAAACTGCAGAACTGGAATTAATTTGCAAACTGGACACCATCAAATTAGGCCTGAATAAAGACTGGGAGTGGATGGTTTACTACAAAAACTAAAAACTAATTTCCTCAAGCTAATTTCCCCCTACTGTTAATCACGCCTTCTTGTCAACTGTTTAAAATGGGCCACCCTGATTACCACTACAAAGTTTATTTTTCCTCCTGTGGATACTAGCCCACTTTAATTGAATTGTCTCGTTAGAACTGACCCCCCCAACTTGGTAAGGCAACTCCCATCTTTTCATGTACTGTGTATATACATCTTCCTGTTGTATTTTCCACCCATGCATCTGATGAAGTGGGTTTTAGCCCACGAAAGCTTATACCCAAATAAATGTGTTAGTCTCTAAGGTGCCACAAGTACTCCTTGTTGTTTTTGCTGATACACGCTAACACCGCTACCACTCTGAAAAATGCCTATTTGTTAATAATGAAGCACACCAAGTTTCCTTACCAAAACCAGTGATTAATTTATTAAACATGATCAACGGCGAGGTGACAAAATCTGTGGATAACTAAATTTTGTGAGAGACAAACTTTAGATTTAAGCAGCCTGCTGAATGAACAACATGGGAAGTTAATTGCATTTATCAAAACATGGTTACAGTGAAACGAACAATCTGAACTATCCACACACATTGCTGGGTTCCAATTAATGTTGGTCACTCAGGAAAGATCTTGGGTGTCACTGTGGACAGATCAACAAAAACTTCTGCTTAACCTAGATCAGCTCTCTAAAAGCAAGCAAGATGTTAATGAACTTAAAGAATTGGATGGAAAATTTTAATCTTTTAACTCTATTGGTTTCTTGGCCTCGGTGATGTCTGGTATTGAGTTCCACAGGTATATCTGTGTAAGGTATTTCCTTTTTATCACATTCAGATTTGATGTCTTTCAGTATCAAAGTTTCCCTTTTTGTATTATGAGAGAGAAAATAGGAGGATATACACTTTTCTATACTTGTTTGCAGGGAGAATTTCTTCCCTTTATTCAGCAACATTACAGGCCACACATGATATTAATGTGAAGTAGTGAAGGTCAAAACAAACTTGATACTGCAGGTTACATTCCCTATAAACACATACTGAAGTCCAGAAAATCATCAAAAGCACAGCAGTTAGTTTGAAGTCTCACTTAATGTTTGATTTAAAATAACGTAAAAGAAAACAAACATTAAGTTTTAATCACACTTTGTCAAGTATCAACAATCCCCTCCCTCCCGGCAGCTTGAACTATTTTAGTCTGGACTCTCCTTTGCTTCCCAGCAAGGACTTTAAATACAGAAGGCTCTCCTGCAGCCAAATGAGAGGTTGTTTGCATTCCTGGAATATCTGTTTATATGTGGAAGCCTTGTATCAGCACTAGACTTGGATGCAGGGAGAATAGTTTTCCTCCCTTTATAAGAAAGTGTACAGAAGACACAAATATACACATACACACAGAACAGACTCACCAAATTTGCAATAAAGCAGATTTCACATTATTGAACCAATTGAAATGCACTTACTGAAGCACTGAGTTACAGTAGTGCAATTCACAGACTCTCTAAAACTGCATCTCAGAGAGAAGTCCCATCATTACCAGAGAAAATGCATTCCATCTTTATGGGTTAGTATTGTTTCCTATTGATAAGGTCTTGTGTAGTCTGGACAATTTCTGTAGCAAAGTCCCTGGCTTCTGTGGCAGCTTCAGATAATGGTTTTAAATAGGTAGTTTTAGTGAATCAAATATTAGAGCAATCAGTATAATAGTCTATATTTATTAATATGAAGTTCAATTTTACACTATCCCCATATTGTT
Organism: Chelonoidis abingdonii; assembly: GCF_003597395.2. Classification (NCBI taxonomy): domain Eukaryota; kingdom Metazoa; phylum Chordata; order Testudines; family Testudinidae; genus Chelonoidis; species Chelonoidis abingdonii. The sequence continues at coordinate 245,886,378 of NC_133769.1, read as the reverse complement.
TTTAATACTTGCACATTTTTGTACTGACTGACGTCTAATTTGTGCACAAATTAGAAGGCAGAAATGGAGGTTTTAAGAAGTTGCCCAAGAGAGAGAGTTGGCGTGCATGAGATTGCAGGTAAACACATTAGCAGAAACATCCACCTAAAGAGATCAGTAGTGAAACAGTTAATGTTAACACTGAAATTAGTGAATTGAGGTTTCAGTGTTCACTGTTGAGAGGAATGAGAACAATAATTTCAAGCTCTTTTGCAGCATCAGGAAGACAAACACTATGAACAGTGTAAACTGGTCCATCTTTCATGGTTCTCCCCCTCCCCACACACACACACACACACACACACACACACACTGTTAAGCATTCGGGGGTGGAGGGGCGGAAAAAATAAATTAAAACAGCTTCCGGAACACAATTCCGTGTCAAATATTACCTTGTTGGAGTGGAATTAGGCTACCATAAATAACAAGGAAGTCCTTGTTGTTTATGATCCTAAAATGCGCTCATCAGAAACATGAAAACTAGAAAGAGCCAGACAAACTATCGTGAAATGGAGATGTAGTCCAATGTGACCATCCAGAGATGTTAATGCAAAACCCACCTCTTTACAAAAGCCTACCCATAAAAAAAGAAACTATGACCACCCACATTTGTAAGCTTGGGTGCTTACCTAAAAAAGGTGAACACTTATAGCTCTCATTTCAAGGAGAGAAAGAAAGCTGAAGCTGATCACTTTCAAAACAAAGCCACTTATTTATGCACACAACTTACAAAGTTTAAAGTTTCCTGCTACAGCCCTTAGTATTTTGTCTAAGTATACTTGGACTAGTTTGTAGGGAAAAACACACACCGATTTGGTTTAAGGATCCTGCCAGAGCATAAGAATGCGATTTTGAGGTTTGCCATCAAAAAAAGGCATAGTTATAGTCTAGGCTAGTGTTATGCATTCTAGGAGTTTATAAAGTCCTGAAGACAGATTTAGAAATGTAACTGCTCCTAGGTATACATTTACCTTGAATCACTTTAACTTAAAGCTGATAGAGTAATCTGGTACCAGGAGAGGTATTTTTAAAGTACATGAATGACAACTCTTTATCAGTAGCTACTTCCAACATAGCACCAGCTGTTCAGTACTTCATCAGTCTGACATGAATTGAATTTTTAACTAATCCTTTCAAAAATGCATTTGTATCTTGGAATTTCACTTGGTTTCCAAAAATAGAATGATTGCTGTATGAAAGTACAACTACCACTTTAATTCAAACACCACATACTAACAGTACATGTAATTTGGTCCCTCAAATCAAAAGATAGTAATTTTGTTTTAATTATAGCAGCAGAACTGTTTCCTGCATGTGTTTCTACCACATTTGTCCCCTTCCTAACAGTCCTAAAGCTCAAAGACAACAGAACAGGAAGGCTTGGAACGTGGTCTTAAAAGTTGTGGAGTCCTCAAGATGCCAAAAAAAAAAGTGGTTAATTGATAGATCACAAAGTAACTGTAAGGGCTTGTCTACACTGGCATTTTAAAGCACTGCAACTTTCTCTCTTAGGGGTGTGAAAAAACACACCCGAGCCCTGCAAGTTTCAGCACTGTAAAGTGCCAGTGTAGACAGTGCGCCAGTGCTGGTAGCTGCGCTCCCAGTGCTGGTAGCTATTCCCCTAGCGGAGGTGTTTTTTTTAGCACTGGGAGTGCTCTCTCCCAGCACTATGGGGCAACTACACAAGCCATGTTAAAGAGTTGCAGCGGCAGCGCTTTAACATTGCTAGGGAAGACATGCCCTAAGTGAGGGGTTTCTAGTGCAGTCCCACAGGGATATGCTCTTTGGGCTATGCTATTGAATATCTATCAATGATGTGGTAGAAAATATAAAATCGCTGCTGATAAAATGTGTAGATGACAAGAGCTCATGGTAAATAATGATAAAGGCAAGTCAGGGACAGACCATCTGGAATACCTGGTAAGGTATGTTCATTTGAACATTTGTTCTAACACAGTCAAATGCACGGTCATGCATCTAGGAAACCCCACTTATGGGATGGGGATGTAGCCTGGAAAGCAGTGACAACCAACCAATCTAACATGAGCTCCGAGTGCAACGCTTTAGTTAAGTGGGTGAGAACACAAGCTTTGGATATATAGGCTGTGGAATATCAAGTAGGAGTATTAGTATTATTATTAGTATTATATCTGAACGTAATATTAGTGAGACCATTACTGGAACAGTTGTCCATTTCTGGTGTCCACAATTCAAAAATGTTAAAAACTGGAAGAGGTAAGAAGAAAAGCTTCAAAAAGGATCTGATGTTTGGAAAATACGCTGTTACGGATACCAAGGGTGTGCTATGCTTCTGACCTTTGTTCAGCTTTTCAGAATCCTATGGCTGTTACTCTAAGACTGCATCCCTGCCTGCTGCACCTGTTTCTCATTGTAGCTTCTTCAGCAGATCCAAATGAGCTTGGACTCCCCCTACTTCTCCACCCCTCCCCCACTGGAGACTTACTCGTATGGCAGTTATGCAACGAGCAGCTGTTTGCAGAGACAAAAGACAGCCTTTATAAAATAAACTGGCATTTATTAGTCCACTGGAATACAGTATTTATGGCTTTGGGTTAAAAAGATCTAGCAAAACTAAAAAAAAAAAGTCTTCCATCTGGCCTGACAGCATCTCCTTGTTTAGTTAGCAGGATCTTATTTTGCCGGTAGACTGCATGCTTGCAGTCAACCTTCCTCATCTTGCCCACGCATATGAGACTGATTTACCATCAACTATGAGAACAGGGCTCTTACCAGAGTTTGCTAACACTTCAGAGTCCTTTGTTTCAAGTTTCAGTCATGCTATTTTCACATGCCCTGCCCCTGCCCGGGAAGGGTGGAGTTGTGGTCAGACATGTAATTTGTCTGTCCACATCCAAAAAGTCCCCTTGGTTGGCAGCTGTTACACTGAAAGACCAATGGTTGGACCATTAACTGGTATCTCCAAGGTGGCTCCATTCACATTTTGACAGATCTTGATAGTCCATTCATACCAATTCCAGCATGTCTACGTGACCTAGTCATTTGATCTCTTATTCCCCTTGTTCCTGGAAAGAAATTAATCCTTTCATACCCAATAGGTAACAGTAGAAAAACAGTTGGGTAACTGACTAACATATCTTTTTAATAAAAATACAGAAATTTCTCATTCTCCACACGCCTTTAAGCCTTTAAAGAAAAACTAAAGAAGCTTGCCTAAACTAAAGAGATTGAGAGAAGGTAATACAAACAGCAAAACTAAAAAGTACCTTGTCATAAACAGATAGCAGAAGTTAATAGAACAGAAGTACTTTATATCTCTTTTGACTGTAAAGGGTTAACAAGTTCAGTAAGCCTGCCTGCCACCTGATCAGAGAACCAATCAGGAGACAGGATACTTTCAAATCTTGAGGGAGGGAAGTTTTTTGTGTTAACTCGTTAGTATTCGGTTATGTCTCTCTGGGGTCTGAGAGTGACCAGACGTGCAACCAGGTTTCTCTCCAATCTCTCCATACAGGCTCTTATCAGTTCAAAACAGTGAGTACTAGTAGGTAAGGTGAGTTAGGCTTATGTTTGTTTTCTTTATTGCAAATGTGCATTTGGCTGGAAGGAGTTCAAATTGTATTTAGCTGAAGGATTTTAATTTGTACGGTATACTTAGGGGAGGGTATTCCCAGTGCCTACAGGTAAAAAACCCTGTACCTAATCCATCTTAAATTTAGAAAGATAATTTTAACTGTTTTTCTCTCTTTAATTAAAAGCTTTTCTTGTTAAAAGACCTGATTGTTTTTTTTCTGGTGAGACCCCAGGGGACTGGTCTGGATCTCAAGGGACTTGGTGGGGAGAAAGGAGGAAAGGGGAGAGAAAAGTTAATTTTCTCTTTGTGTCAGGATTACTTTCTCTCTCAGGAAAAGTCTGGGAGGGGGAAAGAGAGGAGGAGGGAAGCTGAATTTCCTCTGTATAAAGATTCAAGGAGTTTGAATCACAGTGGATCTTCCAGGGTAACCCAGGGAGGGAAGCCTGGGAGAGGCAACGGTGGGGGAAAGAGTTTACTTCCCTTGTGTTAAGATCCAGAGGGTCGGGTCTTGGGGTCCCCGGGCAAGTTTGGGGGGACCAGAGTGTACCAGGCACTGGAATTCCTGGTTGGTGGCAGCGTACAGGTTCTAAGCTGGTAATTAAGCTTCGAGGAATTCATGCTGGTACCTCATCTTTTGTACGCTAAGGTTCAGAGTGGGGAATATACCATGACTACCTATTGAGACGAGATCTGAATCCTAAAGGAAAGCATAACAAATTCTAAGTTGAAAACTGAAGTTAAGCAAATTCAGATAGAAATAAAGTGCACATTTTAATGGCAAGGGTAAAATAACCATTGAAATAGCTTACTTACATATGTAGCGGATTCTCAATTATTGAAGTCTTGATATGCAGACTTCCTAAATGATATGCTATAGCTCAAGCAGAATTTTGGCTTAATGCAGCAATTACTGGGTAAGATTCTTTGGCCTTGTTATACAGAAGTCAGACCAGATGATTATAATGATCCTGCTGGCCTAAGAAAAGGAGGATTCTTAAAAGAAGATTAAAAAATTTTGTTACAAAGGCAAGAGCACAGAGTGATTAATGTTACACTGACTGTCATAAACAGATAGTAAGGGTTAATTTTCTTTTACCTGTAAAGGGTTAACAAAGGGAACCAAACACCTGACAAGAGGGACCCATCCGGAACACATTTTTCAAAGCTTAAGGGAGGGAATTTGTGGTGTTTCCATTCCTCTCGGCAGCGCACGGGAGCTAGAAGGTGAGGGAGGGACACAACGTCACTGTTTCCAGGGAGCCCCCAAGGTAAACACCACACAGAGCACTTACCTTCTCCCTCGCCCCAACTCAGCCTGAGCCCCCTCCACAAGCACCCAACCTGCTGCTGCTGTTGCTGGAGGGGTGGGAGGGCGGTAGCCACTGCAGATGTCATTGGAGATCCTGGAAAGTCACATGAATCCATGACTTCCGTTTGACCTCTGTGACCAACTCGCAGCCTTAACTTACATCCACTATTCTGTTTACCTCTATAAAATTCAATAATTCTTTTCCTTCACAATTTATTCCAAAGTTTGCCTATTAACTGAGGTTAGATTTACAGATCTGTAATTGTCCACATCACTTTTTTTTTTTAACCCTTCTTTTAAATAGAGGTACAATGTTAGCTTTTCTCTAGTCATACAATGTTATCTCTGTAACACAGATAGATTTTATTAAAGTCCTAGCTACTGGACTATTAAATCTCAGTATTCTGCTCTTTCAGTATTCTGGCACAAAAAATTATCGCAGTCCACCTGATGTGGTCATTTTCCACTTCTATTACACCCATTTCCAGCTGCCGTCTGCCTCATACCCATGTTCAATATTATATTTTAATTGAAAAACCAAGGCAAAGAATTCATTTAGTTTTTTTTGGGCCATATCTAGATTATCTATAATCTCCTCCCTGTCCATGGTACACAGCAGCCAAATCTTATCCTTCCTTATTTTTCTTTTATTTATATAACTAAAAAACCCAACCTTATTATTTCATTTAAATTTAGCAAAATCTCACTTCATTTCTTCATTTTCTAATCTCCATGATGTAGCTTTCTTTGTTGGTAAATATTCTTCTTCTGATTTCCTAAGGCTCTCTATTTACTCCCCCAATAATTGTTTTTGAGATAGTTATTCATAATAGTTAGGTTGGCCGACAGTAGCCAATGCCCAGGTGCCCCAGAGTGGAGTGAACGCTAACAGGTAATGATCAAAGTGATTCTCTCTCCTGCCATCCATCTCCATCCTTTGACAAACAGAGGCTAGGGACACATTCCTTACCCATCCTGGCTAATAGCCATTTATGGACTTAACCACCATGAATTTATCCAGTTCTCTTTTAAACACTGTTATAGTCCTAGCCTTCACAACCTCCTCAGGTAAGGAGTTCCACAAATCGTTGACTGTGCGCTGCATGAAGAAGAACTTCCTTTTATTTGTTTTAAACCTGCTGCCTATTAATTTCATTTGGTGACCCCTAGTTCTTGTATTATGGGAATAAGTAAATAAACTTTTCCTTATCCACTTTCTCACATCACTCATGATTTTATATACCCTCTATCATATCCCCCCTTAGTCTTCCTCTTTCCAAGCTGAAGAGTCTAGCCTCTTTAATTTTTTCATATGGGACCCTCTCCAAACCCCCTAATCATTTTAGTTGCCCTTTTGTGAACCTTTTCTAGTGCTAGAATATCTTTTTTTGAGGTGAGGAGACCACATCCTGTACAAGCAGTATTCGAGATGTGGGCGTACCATGGATTTATATAAGGGCAATAAGATATTCTCAGTCTTATTCTCTATCCCCTTTTTAATGATTCCTAACATCCTGTTTGCTTTTTTGACCGCTTCTGCACACTGCCTAGAACATCTTCAGAGAACTATCATGATGACTCCAAGATCTTTTTCCTGACTGTTGTAGCTAAATTAGCCCCCATTATATTGATGTAATTCCAAGTCTCATCTACATTTAATACTTGAGCTTCAATCCAGCCAACTTCTTTCACTAAGGCCTTGCTACACTGAGCACTTTACAGTGCTGCAACTGGTGTGAAAAAACCCCCTGAGCGCTGCAAGATGCAGCGCATATTGTTAAAGTGTCAGTGTAAATCAGGGCGGCAGCACTGGGAACGCGCTCCCAGCGCTGTACGCTACACCCGTAAGGATGTGGTCCGTACCAAGCAGCGCTACTTGGGAGAGCTCTCTCCAGCGCTGCGGCATTGACTACAACTCACACTTCAAAGCGCTTGCCGTGCAGCGCTTTGAAATGTCTAATGTAGCCAAGCCCTAATTCTCTTAATTTTCCCAAAGTCTGCTTTTTGAAAGCCAAAACCATAGCTCTTTACTTGACTTGGTTTTGACTATCATTTCCATTTACATTTAAACTGAATTAGGTCATGATTTCATTTGATCCCAAAGGTTAATTCCATGACTGGCTCTTCTGTGATGTCCTTGCTACTTACAAACTAAGTTGACTCAAATTCCATCACTTCTCCCATTATGACAATTCCCAGTAGTATTTACTCTCTCTAAATAATATTAAATAAAGAGATCTTACCATATCTGAGTCTGGAACCCAACAGTCTCTTGCAGGGACCCCTACATACTATACCAATAACACTGCTTCTTTTACAATCCTTTCCAAAAGTGAGTTTGAAACCCAAACAGATCTGTTTCATCCGTGCCATCCTTTCTTATTTCTTACAGTTTATCCCAGAATTAATATACCAAGTTCTGCCCCTCCATCATTTATCTCTCTTCCTAAACAGCATATACTCTTTATATAGCTAGCGAACAGAAGTGGTAAAGAGGAGTTTTGGCAAGGTTAGTTTAACAGGGGGATGCCGAGCAAGGGCTAGATACCCTAACATTCTTTGCACTTAAAGGTCAAATGACCGTTCCTGATAAAAACAAAAGCGCCAAACAAAGGAACAAGCTTTGGGAGTAAAAGAAGAATGCAGGCAGAAGTCCAGCAACAGAGTGGGAGCTACCCAGTTTATTGCACCCAATGCAGCATGTATGATTACCTGGCCCTATGGACTGGTGGCTGTATGTGTGCATTCGGTGCAAGGCTTCCTGGCCCTCAGAGACCCATGTATGGACTTTGGAGACCAGAGTGGCTGAGCTGGCAGAGCTGAGGGGAGACAGAGAGGTACATAGATGAGACTTTCCAGGACACAGTAGAACAGTCCCATTGGGGTCTGACAGTGTTCTGTGCTGTTGAGGAGGAATGAAAGCCTCAGGGAAGGAGAACATCCAACTGGAGCAGAGGGAAACAATCCCATAGTTGGGACCCCTCCTCCAGATGATGTTGTGGTATCCTCTCGCACTGAGGATACTTCTCCGGGGAGGGAACTCCAGTTATTAGGAAGAGACAGGTATTAGTAATGGGCGATTTTGATCATTTAGAAACATAGATAGCTGGGTTTGCGATGATCACCAAGGAGAAACCGCATGGTGACTTGCCTGCCTGGTGCGAAGGTTGCAGGATCTCTCGAGACATCTATAGATTTATGTGTAGTGCTGGGGAGGAAGCCGGTGGTCAGGTACATGTAGGTACCAACCAGACATGAGGAAGGATAGGAGAGAGGTCCTGGACTTGGAGGCCAAATTTAGGCTGCTAGGTAAGAGACTGAAGTCCAGGACCTCCATGGTAGCATTCTCTGAAATGCTTCCAGTTCCATGTGCAGGGCCAGTTAGACAGGCAGAACTGCAGAGTCTCAATGCATGGATGAGACGATGGTGTAGGGAGGAGGGGTTTAGATTTATTAGGAACTGGGGAAACTTTTGGGAAAGGGGAGCCTATACAGGAAGGATGGGCTCCACCTAAACCAAAATGGAACCAGATTGCTGGCACTTAAAATTAAAAGGTTCATAGAACAGTTTTTAAACTAAGGGCTGGGGGAAGCCAACAGGTGCAGAGGAGCATGTGGTTTGGACAGCGACATCCTTAGGGAGGATCTATTAATGAGATCTCCTATGTCCTAATAAGGAGGAGAGGATGGAAAATGATAAAATACAGGGAGGATCTGATGAGAAACAGTCAAATGAAAAAAAGTCCCATTCAATTACATCATGCAATGGGACAGCCAAAAAAGTGACAAGTTTTTAAAGTGCTTATATAATAGGCATCACAGAAACTTGGTGGAATGAGGATAATCAATGGGACACAGTAATACCAGGGTACAAAATATATCGGAAGGACAGAACAGGTCATGCTGGTGGGGAAGTGGCACTATATGTGAAAGAAAGCATAGAATCAAATGAAGTAAAAATCTTAAATGAACTAAATTGTACTATAGAATCTCTATGGATAGTAATTCCATGCTTGAAAAATAAGAATATAGCAGTAGGGCTATATTACAGACCACCTGACCAGGATGGTGTTAGTGACTCTGAAATGCTCAGGGAGATTAGAGAGGCTATTAAAAATAAAAAACTCAATAATAATGGGGATTTCAACTATCCCCATATTGACTGGGTACATGTCACCTCAGGAAGGGATGCAGAGATAAAGTTTCTTGACACCTTAAATGACTGCTTCTTGGAGCAGCTAGTCCTGGAACCCACAAGAGGAGAGGCAATTCTTGATTTAGTCCTAAGCAGCACAGGATCAGGTCCAAGAGGTGAATATAGCTGGACCACTTGGTAATAGTGACCATAATATAATTAAATTTAACATCCCTGTGGTGGGGAAAACCACAGTGGCCCAACACTGTAGCATTTAATTTCAGAAAGGGGAACTACACAAAAATGAGGAGGTTAGTGAAACAGAAATTAAAAGGTACAGTACCAAAAGTGAAATCCCTGCAAGCTGCATGGAAACTTTTTAAAGACACCATAATAGAGGCTCAACTTAAATGTGTATACCCCAATTAAAAAAACATAGTAAGAGAACCAAAAAGAGAGCCACCATGTGGTTAAACAACAAAGTAAAAGAAGCAGTGAGAGGCAAAAAGGCATCCTTTAAAAAGTGGAAGATAAATCCTAATGAGGAAAATAGAAAAGGAGCATAAACTCTGGCAAATGAAGTGTAAAAATATAATTAGGAAGGCCAAAAAAGAATTTGAAGAACAGCTAGCCAAAGACTCCAAAAGTAATAGCAAAAAAAAAAATACATCAGAAGCAGAAAGCCTGCTAAACAACCAGTGGGGCCACTGGACATCGAGATGCTAAAGGAGCACTCAAGGACGATAAGGCCATTGCGAGAAACTAAATGAATTCTTTGCATCAGTCTTCACTGTTGAGGATGTGAGGGAGATTCCCAAACCTGAGCCATTCTTTTTTTGGTGACAGATCTGAGGAACTGTCCCAGATTGAGGTGTCATTAGAGGAGGTTTTGGAACAAATTGATAAACTAAACAGTAATAAGTCACCAACAAGATGGTATTCACCCAATAATTCCAAAGGAACTCAAATGTGACATTGAAGGACTATTAACTGTAGCTGTAATCTATCATTTAAACCAGCTTCTGTACCAAATGACTGGAGGATAGCTAATGTGATACCAATTTTTATTTAAAAAGGGCTTCAGAGGTGACCTTGGCGATTACAGGCCAGTAAGCCTAACTTCAGTACCTGGCAAACTGGTTGAAACTATAGTAAAGAACAAAATTGTCAGACATGTATATGAACATAATTTTGGGGGGAAGAGTCAACATGCTTTTTGTAAAGAGAAATCATGCCTCACCAATCTACTAGAATTATTTGAGGGAATCAACAAGCATGTGGACAAGGGGGATCCAGTGGATATAGCGTATTTAGATTTTCAGAAAGCAAAATAAGTAGTGATGGGTTAAGAGGGAAGGTCCTCTCATTGATTGGTAACTGATTAAAAGATAGGAAACAAAGGGTAGGAATAAATGATCAGTTTTCAGAATGGCGAGAGGTAAATACTGGTGTCCCCCCAGCGGTCTCTACGTGGCCCAGTCCTATTCAACATATTCATTAATGATCTGGAAAAAGGGGTAAACGGTGAGATGGGAAAATTTGCAGATAATGCAAAACTATTCAAGATAGTTAAGCCCTAGGCAGACTGTGAAGAGCTACAAAGGGATCTCACAAAACTGGGTGACTGGGCAACAAAATGGCAAATGAAATTCAATGTTGATAAATTCAAAGTAATGCACATTGGAAAACATAATCCTAACTATACATATAAAATCATGGGGTCTAAATTAGCTGTTACCACTCAAGAAAGAGATCTTGGAGTCATTGTGGCTAGTTCTCTGAAAATATCCACTCAATGTGCAACAGCAATCAAACAAGCAAGCAGAATTCTGGGAATCATTAAGAAAGGGATAGATAATGAGAGAAAATATCATATTGCCTCTGTATAAATCCATGGTTTGCCCACATTTTGAATACTGCATGCAGGTGCGGTTGCTGTTTCTCAAAAAAAAGATATATTGGAATTGGAAAAGGATCAAAAAAGGGCAACAAAATTAGGGGTATGGAATGGCTGCCATATGAGGAGAGATTAATAAAATTGGGACTTTTCAGCTTGAAAAAGAGATGACTAAGGGGGGATGTGCTAGAGGTCTATAAAATCATGACTGATGTGGAGAAAGTAAATAAGGAAGTGTTATTTACTCCTTCTCATAACACAAGAACTAGGCGTCACCAAATAAAATTATTAGGCAGCAGATTTAAAACAAAAAAAAGGAAGTTTTTTTTTTCCACACAACACACAGTCAACCTGTGGAACTCCTGTCCAGCAGATGTTGTGAAGGCCAAGACTATAACAGGGTTCAAAAAAGAACCAGATAAATTCATGGAGGATAGGTCCATTAATGGCTGTTAGCCAGGATTGGCAGGGATGGTGTACCTAGCCTCTGTTTGCCAGAAGCTGGGAATGAGCGACAGGGGCAGGGCCGGTGCAAGGATGTTTCACGCCCTAGGTGAAACTTCCACCTTGTGCACCCTGCCCTGAGCCCCCCTCCCTGCAGCAGCTCCCCCCTTCGCCCTGAGGCGTCCCCCTTGAGGCAGCTCCCCACCCCGAGGCACTCCTACCCACTCCAGCTCACCCCTGCTCTGTGCACGAGCACCCCGCACGTGCCGTGGCTGCTTCACTTCTCCCGCCTCCCAGGCTTGTGGCACCTAAGCTGATTGGGGCTCCAAGCCTGGGAGGTGGGAGAAGTGAAGCAGCTCACTCCTTCCCCGCTTCGTCCCTGGCACGCCATCGCTGCTTCACTTCTCCCGCCTCCCAGGCTTGCCGCGCCAATCATCTTAGGTGCCGCAAGCCTGGGAGGTGGGAGAAGTGAAGCAGCCATGGTGTGCGCAGGGAGGAGGCGGGGCAGCGGTGAGGTGGGGCAGGGAGTTTTCCTGCGTGCTGCCCCGCCCTCCACTTGCTGCAAGTGGCCCTCCCCGCACTCCCCTGCCCCATCTCCCTCCACCTAAATGCCGGCCGTGAGTGGGGTGGCCAAAGATCTGGCCGCTGCGGTCGCTGCTGAAGAAAATGAGGCCCCCCCAAATCCTAGCGCCCTAGGCAACTGCCTAGGTCACCTAAATGGTTGCACCGGCCCTGGACAGGGGATGGATCACTTGATGATTACCTGTTCTGTTCATTCCCTCTGGGGCACCTGGCATTGGCCACTATCGGAAGACAGGATACTGGGCTAGATGGAACTTTGGTCTGGCCCAGAATGTCCATTCTTATGTTCCTCCTGCTGTGGTAAGCACAGAAAGCACATCTCCAAAAGCAGCCAAATTTTTATTCTTGTACATGCCACTGACCTCCTCGTTAGCTTGATGCCTTTGTTTATCTTTTATGTAAATGTNCGAGGAGAGATGTTTTGCTTTTTAAGACCTGTTGATTTTTTTTTTTCTAGTTGACCACAGGAAACTGTGGGTGAAAGGAACGACAGCGGGGAGGGGACAAGACTGCTCTCTGTGTTTAATTCTCTAGTGTCCCAGGCAGGAAAACTACGGGCGGAGAGAATAAATCTTTTCTGTTTCCCTTGTCTTTGGTTTGTCTCTTTGGTGGAAGAGAGGAGACATGCTTCTTGTGATTGTGATGTAAAGAGTTGCATGCAGGTAACCTCCGGTTACCCAGAGAGGAAATTCTGGTGGAGAGAGAGTGCGGGGAATAGGTTTATTTCCCTTAGTTAGGAAGACTCAGGCATCTGAGGTCTGGGGTCCCACGGGAAGTTTTGGAGGACCAAGTGTACAGGCACTTGGAAATTCCTGGGTTGGTGGGCAGCCTATCAGATCAGATCTAAGCTGGTAATTAAGCTTAGAGGCTTTCATGCTGGTACCCAATCTTTGGGACGCTAAGGTCCAGATTTGGGAATTATACCAGGACACTGACAAATGAGACAAAAATCTAATGCATCTTCAACATAGCTATTTAGACTAATTAACCCTGAAAGCAAGCTCACTATGGAAAACAAACCACAAGACGGAAAGGAAAGGAAAATAAAAGTTTACTCACTAACCCCTTCAGTTTAACCTTCTTAACCCTCTCACAGTCACATCTAGAGTAGCAAACAAGTCACGTTTAAGAATATAAAAATCGCAGCAAAAACTAGGATTCCCTGTGGCACCTTAGAGACTTAAAAATTTATTTGGGCATAAGCTTTCGTGGGATACAGCCCACCTCATCAGATGCATAGAGTGGAAATTACAGTAGGGAGGTATAAATACACAGCATATGAAAAGATGGGAGTTGCCTTACCAAGTGTGCAGGGGTCAGTGATAACAAGCCAATTCAATTAACGTAGAAATGGGCTATTCTCACTAATCACTTTTGTAGTGCTAATGAGGCCAATGTAATTAAGGTGGCCCATTTCAAACAGTTTACAACAGTTTTCTCAAACTAGGGGTCAAGACCCCTCAGGGGGTCGCTAGGTTATTACATGGGGGGGGTCACAAGACGTCAGCCTCCACCCTAAACCTCGCTTTGCCTCCAGCATTTATATTGGTGTGAAATATATAAAAGTTCTTAATTAATAAGGGGGGGCCACACTCACAAGCTTGCTGTGTGAAAGGGGTCACCAGTACAAGTTTGAGAACCACTGGTTTACAAGAAGGTATGAGTACCAGCAAGGGGAAATTAGTTTTTATAGTGACCCATCCACTCTCAGTCTGTATTCAGGCCTAATTTGATGGTGTCTAGTTTGCAAATTAATTCTAGTTCAGCAGTTTCTCATTGGAGTCTTGTTTTTGAAGTTTTTTTTGGTTAAGAATTAGCTAACAGTAACTATCATGGTTTTAAACACTAGCACAGATGTGGTTTAACACTTTTGAAAACATGTTTACTTATTGTCAACCCTAAGCTCTCCCAAAGGGTTCATCAACAATTTTTCTACAGCAAGATAGAAAAAAAGAGGCACTGAGGCAGTTGGGGCCACACGGCTTTGACTTCACATGCTCAGGGCCAAAAGACAGCACTTGCATGGCCTCCACAGGTTTTGCTTCTCAGGTTTCTGAAACTCAGTGGCAGTAAGGGAAGGGGCAGCTCCAACAAGCAGAAGTATCCACAATCCACTAGTAACTGCTTGTAAATGGAAATCACAATGTAATTAAATTTAACATCCTTGTGGGGGGTGGGGGGGAGAATACCAAAGAAAGCCACCAAAGTAGCATCTAAACGTCAGAAAGAGGAACTGCATAAAAATGAGGAAACTAGTTAAATGGAAATAAAAAGAAAAAGTAACAAGAGTGAGATGCCTGCAAGCTGCATGGAAACTGATTAAACACACCATAATAGAGGCTCAAAGTAAACGTAACCCCCCAAATAAAAAAAAATTAAAAAAAGACCAAAACAATGTCACTATGGCTAAACAGAGTAAAAGAGGCAATTAGAGATAAAAAGACACCCTTTAAAAATTGGAAGTCAAATCCCACTGAAGAAAATAAAAGTTTAAAAGTACAATTAGGCAGGCCAAAACAGAATTGAAGAACTAGCAAAAGACAAAAAACTAAAAGCAAAATTAAGTAGACCAGAAGCAGAAAGCCCACCAAACAATACTCCTGAGGGGATTCTGAGCCAACACATTAAACATTCTGCATCAAAAAAATTAAAACTGTGTGCACACTTTTAAAATTCTGAAAATTTTATTTATCAAATAAATGTGGAGGCTCCAGCATGGTATTGGGGAGCACAGGACACTGGCAGCACAAAAGGTGGGAGATCACTGTGCAGCTCCCCCCCCCCCACACACACACGGGAACATGGACTCAGGAGTGAGACTGCACCCAACCCTGACATAGTGCAACAACTGGGCCCGCCTCAGAATACCCCGGAGCCCTGCCCCTCCATTCCAGGTGTACCAAGTGTGGGAGGCAGGCTCAGCAAGGCAGGATCCAAATATGGAAGGGCTTAGTGTGGGGGGATCCAGGTGTGGGTTGAGAAAGTTCTGCATGGGGCAATCTGGGTCCATGTGGTTCAATGGAGGATCCGGCTGCGGAGGGGACTGGATGCACAGGGACTTGTTGGAGGGGTTCAGGGCACAATGGTAATAGGACTCTGCAGGGGGGTCCAGGTGAAGGTGGTTGGGTCTCAGCAGGGGGGTCTGGGTGTGAAGGGGATAGAGCTTAGTGGGTAGGTCTGGGTGTGTGGGGCTCGGGGGTCCAGATGCTGGGTAAGTGGGGCTCAGTGGGGTGGGTATTCACATGCAACTGGTTGGGGCTCGGTGAGGTGGAGATCTGGGTGTGGTTGACTCGTCAGGGTGGTTCAGATGCAAGGGAAATGAGAGGGCCATGGGGGGGGTTCTGAATGTACAGGGGTTGGGTGGATGGGGATCCCTCCCCCTGTAGCTGAGGAGCAATGGGTGCAGGAAGCATGTGGGTGGGTGGGTGGAGTTTGCAGAGCTTCCTACAGCCAGGGGAGAAATCCTGAGATGGGTTTGACCGGGCCCTGGATGCTGTGCTGGGGAAGAGGAAGTCCCATCCTCTCCAGCCCAGCCTAGCCCGGACAAGCAGCTGAGCTCAATGCAAGGTAGGAACCACCAGTCAGATCTTCCTCAGTCCTGCCTCCTGCCCCTCAGTGATTTACCTCTCTGCTGCCTGCCCATGGCACATGAAACACTGCTGGGGAGGATTGCATGACCACTCTTGTGGCTTCCCTTTGCTTCCCAGTTGGAAAGTCATTTTTCTGTGGAGAAGCAAAGAGATCTTCAGGGAACCTAAATTCTGCACATGCACAGTGGTGCAGAATTCCCCCAGGAGTAAAATAATCAGTGGGGCCAATGGACAATGAATGTACTAAAGGAGCACTCAAGGAAGACAAGGCCACTGCAAGGATGGTACATTAATTCTTTGCCTCAATCTTCACTGCAGAAGATGGGAGGAAGATTCCCACATCTGTGCCATTGTTTTTCGGTGACCTGAGGAACTGTCTCAGACTAAGTTGTCAATAGAGGTGGTTTTGCAACAAGTGGATAAATCTAACCATAAGTCAGATCAGACAGCATTCATCCAAGAGTTCTGAAGAAACTCAAAATAGGAAATTGCAAAACTACTAACTTTGGTGTGTAACCCATCACTTAAATCAGCCTCTGTACCAGATGACAGGAGAATATGTAATGTAATGCCAATTTTTTATGAAGGCTCCGGGGCAATCATGGCAGTTACAGCCAGTAAGCCTAACTTCAGTACAAGACATTGGTTGAAAATTATCAGACACACAGATGGACATATGCTGGGGACAAATCAACACTGCTTTTGTAAAGGGAAAGCACGCCTCAATCTACTGGAATTCTTTGAGAGGGGTCAATAAACATGTGGACAAGGATGATCCAGTGGATATAATGTACTTGGACTTTCAGAAAGCCTTTGACAAGGTCCGTCACCAATGGCTCTTCAGCAAAGTACACAGTCATGGGACAAGCAAGAAAGTCCTTCCATGGATCAGTAACTGGTTAAAAGATAGGAAACAGAGTAGGAACAAATGGCCGGTTTTCACAGTGAAGAAGGTAAATAACAGGGTCCTCCAAGGATCTGTTCTGGAACTTGTGCTGTAATATTCATAAATGATCTGGAAAAACGGATAAACAGTGAAGTGGCAAAGTTTGCAGATTATACAAAATTAGTCAAGATAGTTAAGTCCAACGCAGATTGTGAAGAGTCACAAAGGGACCTCACAAAACTGGGTGACTGAGCAACAAAACAGATGAAATTCAATGTTGACAAATGCAAAGTAATGCACACTGGAAAACAATCCCAACTATACATAATAAATTACAATATCTAAATAAGCACTTAAGAAAGATTGAGAGTCATTGTGGATAGTTCTCTGAAAACATCTGTTCAACACAAAGCAGCAGTCAAAAAAGCAAACCATGTTCTGAACCATACAAGAGAAAAAAAGATAAAAACCATGGTACACCCTCACCTTGAATATGGTTGCCTCATCCCAAAAAAGATTGAAATTGGAAAACATACAGAGAAGAGCAACAAAAACAAATTAGGGCTATGTAGCAGCTTCCATATGAGGAGATACTAAGAAGACTGGGACTGTCCAGTCTGGAAAAGAGATGACTAGGGGGAGGATTTGATAAAGGTCTATAAAATCTTGAATGGCGTGGAGAAAAAGTGTTATTTACCCTTTCAGATAATACAGGAACTAGGGGTCACCCAATGAAATGACTAGGTACCAGGTTTGAAACAAACAAAAGGAAGTACTTTGTTACACAATTCAGTCACCTGTGGAACTCACTACCGGAGGATATCATGAAGGCCAAAAGTATAACCAGGTTCAAAAAAGAATTAGATAAGTTCATGGAGGATAGGTCCATCTACATCAGGGATCTCACACTCAAATCACCATGAGGGCCACATGAAGACTAGCACATTGGCCCGAGGGCCACATCACTGACACTTTTTCATATAAAAGTACAAAAACCCCCACTCCCACTCCACCCCTTCCATGAGACCCTGCCCCTGCCCTGTCTCTTCCCATTCCCATTCCAACCCCTTCCCCAAAGTCCCCACTCCATCTCGCCCCCTCACTGTCCCTATTCCAACCCCTTCCCCAAATCCCTGCCCCTGTCTCACCTCTTCTCCACCTCCTTCGAGAGCACACAGCTCCCTGCTCCTCCCCCTCCCTCTCCCTCCTGGAAAGCGCTACGCACTGCCAAACAGCTGTTTGTCGGCAGGAAGTGCCTGGAGGTAGGCAGAGGAGCAGGGACGCCATGCGCTAGGGGGAAGAGGGGGCAGTGGGTGAGGGGAGCTTGGCAGCTGCAGGAAATAACCCCACAGGCCATGTGTTTGAGACCCCTGATCTATGTCTATTATCCAAGATGGTCAGGGTAATTGCTCAGTTTTGTTCATTCCCTCTGAAGCATCTGGCACCAGCCACTGTTGGAAGATAGGATACTGGGTTAGATGGACCACTGGTCTGACCCAGTATGGCTGCTCTTATGTAAAAACATGCCCTTTTGATAGTTGGTTGGTTACAATTCACTAAATCAGAACTGAAAATTTTATCCTCATCTTTCAGCTGAAGAACTGCAAGCTAGTCTTATTTAACAATGCAACACCACTTCCTGCTGAACTAACTTCTGAGAAGCAGTTCACAGTAATTTAACTATTACAGTATGCTCCCATTTACCTAAAACTCTATTACCCCAATTTCCACATTAACTGAATCACTTCTTTGTGTCACAGCATAAGATACTTACTGCAGAACTAATGTGACAGACTCCGGGATGCATGTGTGACCACTCTACTGCTAACTGGCTCCTATGGCACCATAGGAAGCCCTCTGCAGAAGTGAGTGAGCAGGGCTGTGACTGTAGCTCCGCTGAGGACTCCCTATGATGCCACAAGGCTGGTGACACCTGATCCCTGAAGGCATGAGGTGGGCAAGGAGGAGGCTACAGTCGAGGTGGGGCAGAGACCACCAGCAAGGACTGTGAGGAGGAGGCGGACAAACCTCCAGCTGTGGATACCTCACTGCTGAATAGTTCCTGCCCTCTCAATTATCCAAACTCCCAATTACCCAAATACGTGTCCCCCATGCAATTTGGATAATTGGAAGTATACTGTATAGATACAGGGGTGCATTACGTAATTTAAATTTTCTAATTAAGCTAGAATCTTAAATTTGGTACCCTTCATTATGACCTCAAGAATATAGGGGAAAAAACTAATTTGACATTTTCCCCAGATCAACAAAGTTTTTATTTAGTTATATCAATTTCTTCCATGAGGCAGTCATTTGGAAGGAGGCCTCCAATTTAGAGATATTAAGGTCACCTGATGTTACCAATTCTATTTTATGGATTTCAGCTAAGAAAACTGTTTGAAGTGAAGTATGGCACAAACACTGATCTAGTTATTCATTTCAATTCATTGTTAGCATTTTCCGTTGACTGCAAACCACAACAGTAGGGTAAACAGGAAGTGTCCAATCTTCTAAGTTAGTTATGGGTTTAATTTTTGGACCAGACAGACCTGGTGTATACCTGTGAAACTTCATGAACTTAAATAAGTTGCATCCAACTTCCAAAATCTGTATTTGTCTTACGCCTAAAGCATTCAGGTGAACTCTAATTTTCTGGAGAAAGCTAATTATACTTCTGGAATTTTACTTATTTTCATCTGTGAAGATTCCAAAAAGCAGGATAAGAATGGGTGTGGAGGAAGAGTACATCAACATTTAGACACTAAGAAAATTACTAATAAAATTAGTATTTAGAAAATTTAGAGAATTTTTAAGTATCTCATCAAAATTTAGTTGCTGGTTTGGAACATGGCTAATTGGAAGGTGTGGTTTGGGTGTTTTTTGTTTTTAAAACATTAACATGAATGAAGAAACATGCCTAATTAGAATTAACATTCTGGATACCAAGGTGATGAGGAGATATGAAAAATTCTCTGTTCCAGGGTTATATGTGCAATGACTGAATAACAAAGGAATACTGCATAAGAAACACAGTAAAACAGAAAAGCTAAGCTAGTGAATGAATAACTTCAGTGTCTCATATCAAAAATTGATACTTGTTCTTCAGTCATAGACAGACAATGCTTCCTTTCTAAGTTGTTCTCTATAGTATACATTAAGAGTGTCACAAGACACCAATGGTACACCAACTTGCCTCAAGTGCTACCATTTCATTACTGCAGTTGAGGTACTGATACGCTTTTCAGAGAACATTGCTAGGCTGCATTTTTCCAGATCTAAAAAGGAGATTTTATGGCAGCCCCTTCCTCCCATGGAGCCAGAAAAAAATCTTTATAATTGAATGCATCAGCACTGATAACCCTCTCACAGTACTTGATGTGGCATGACACTATTATCAGAAAACAGCAGCATCTTTTCAGGAAAGAATACCACAAAAGTGTATGTTTGATGCAATTATATCTATGGTCTCTGGAAGACTAAAGAGCCTGTTGTGCTTTTAACTCAAAGCCCTGAATTGGCAGCCACGTGTATGACCCTCCGGGAGGCTAGTGTTGTCATTTCTAGCCTCATTTAGTATTTGCATTCAGGTGAATGAAAGTCCTGGGCTTTGCCCAGTCCTGTACAAAAGCACAAGGCGGTTTCTTGTGCAGTATAGTGATTACACAACTGGCACAGGACAAAAGACCATCCAGTCTTAAGTTACAGTTTACTAAACACAAAACACGTTTAAATTTACAAATAAATCAATACCACCACTGAGGCTGTACTACATAGTAACACTGTTATAGAGAGCAATACAAAGGCAGACATGCTGCATCCCAGTCTATGCAGTTATGTTTTAGTGTTCACGTATAATGATTTTGGGGTTCGGTCTCTACAGCTTGTCACAACCAGATCTGTGACATCATACAAAAAGGGATTTATAGTTCAAATTCTACAGAACTGTCATTACATTTAAATTTTAGCAAAATCTATGCAGTACAAACAATGGAAAAATTCTTACCTGATAATTTACTCTCTATTAGCAGCTTCTCTCATTCATCACTAATAGTCTCTGAATTACGTAGGTAGGTGGCATTAACCTATCTAGCGTTGTTGCTGAAGTCTCCATGATTAATGCCTTGCTCTTCAGATTAGGCCGCTAAGAGTTCTCCCAAAGCTGAAGAAATGCTTCAGCTACCCATTATTAGCATTAAGACAAAAACTTGACATAATGTATTATATGTGTGTGTCTTTAGAAAAAAAATTCAATTTGTATTTTGTTCACTTACCAAACTACTAGATGGGTGGAATGAGATGAGAAATGAAGCTAATACCAATCAATAAATAAAAATATAATAAATATCTTCTCTTCTCCCCATTCTGATCCACACCTGCTGTCCTCCTTCTCACTAATAGGAAGCAGTGACTAGAAAGCAGTGAATCACAGAAGCAGTACAACAATAAGCAGTATAGTAGAGTAATTAGTAGGAATGGAAGTTAAGGTGACCAGACATCCCGATAAAACTGGGACTGTCCCGATTTTGAGAAGTTTGTCCCACGTCCTGACCAGAGTACGGTCGGGACACCATTTGTCCTGATATTTTGTTTCCTGGTCTTCAGCAGCAATTCAGTAGAGAGTCCTTCAGTCGTGGACGGTCTTTGGCGGTATTTCGGCGGCGCGTGCTTCTGCCTTTGGCAGCAAGGTTTATTACCTGCCGCCAAAATACTGCCGAAGACCGTCCATGACTGAAGGGCTCTCCGCCAAATTGCCACTGAACTCCTGGATGGGTGAGTGTTAAAAAAAAAAGTCCCCCCTGCGGCAGTCCCGATATTTTCCCCTTAACATCTGGTCACCCTAATGGAAGTTCCCCCATACAAAGCAAGGAATTATGTGGGAATATTAGGTGCCTCCTACAAAAGGATGCTGCTGCTGCAAAGGAATGGAACCTTACTTGCAAATCTTCCTCAGACAAGGTCATATATTTAAGACTGCTATAAGGCATTTGATTTGGTACTTCATAACATTTTGATAAAAGACAGAATGGTATGAAATTAATGTGGTCCACATTAAATGGATTAAAACATGGTTAACTGATGATTTCACCTTTACAGTTACATTTTGAGATCTATCACTGAGTGGGGAGTTCCGAGTGGGGTCCCACGCAGATCAGTTCATGGTCCTACGCTATTTAATGACTTGAAAGAAATCAAATCATCTCTGATAAAATTCGAAAGTGACATAAAAATTGAGGGAGTGGTAAATAAAGGACAGATTACTGATACAGAGTAATATGGATCGGTTGGTAACGTGGGAGCACAAGCAAACAGTATGCACGTATACAGCTAGGAACAAAGAACAAAGGCCACAGCCATCCTTACAAGATAGGGGATTATATCCTAGGAAGCAGTCACTCTGAAGATTTGGGGTTGTGGTGAACAATCAGCTGAATGCGAGTCCACTGTGTCCAAAAGGGCTAATGTGAGAATCTTGAGTAGTCTGACCCCGCCAATGAAAGAAATTTCCTGGGTGAGTTCTGCGTGGATACCAAAATGTTTCAGAGGCTAATGGAGAATCTATGCAGAAGTACACTTGTGTTCTGATGCCCAGGTTGTTATAGGTCTTCCTGCTTCAGATGAAGGAGTCCCTGCTTCAGGAAATCTAGTCTTTTCTGCTGGTGCAGTGAGAGCTCCTGGATTAGCTGGCAAATCCAAAGTGCATTTTGCACCAGTTGGGACTAGGAGGAGGACTTAAACTCCCCCTTCTTTTCTCTATCCTTTATGTAAATTATCTGGAAAGGTAACAGATTCTTCTCTGCCAAGGATGTTATTTGCATTGCCACAGAAAAGCTTTGACCCCTGTGTCATAAACAGATGGTTAAGGATTAATGTTTCTTTTACCTGTAAAGGGTTAAGAAGCTCAGTAAACCTGGCTGACACCTGACCAGAGGACCAATAGGGGGACAAGATTCTTTCAAATCTTGGTGGAGGGAAGTCTTTGTGCTTTTTGTGTTGTTCGCTCTTGGGGCTAAGAGGGACCAGACGTACAGCCAGGTTTTCCCTATCTTTCTGAATCAGTCTTTCAGGTTTCAAAATTGTAAGTAATAGCCAGGCAAGGCAGATTAGTCTTATGTTTGTTTTCTTAACTTGTAAATGGTTCTTTTTGCTGGGAGGATTTTTACCTCTGTTTGCTGTAACTTTGAATCTAAGGCTGGGGCGGGGGGTCCCTCTAGTCTATATGAATATGAGTACACTGTAAAGCATTTTCCATCCTGATTTTACAGAGATAATTTTTACTTTTTTTCTTTCTTTAATTAAAAGCTTTCTTTTTAAGAACCTGATGGATTTTAAAACAAGGAAAAATCAAAGGGATTGAGTCTAAACTCACCAGGGATTGGTGGGGGGAAGGTGGAGGGGGTGGTGGTTAATTCTTCCTTGTTTTAAGATCTAAGGAGTTTGGATCGGTGTGAAGCCTCTCAAGGCAACCCAGGGAGGGGAAAGTCTGGGTGGAAAAGGAGGGAGATGGTTAATTTCTCCTTGTTTTAAGACCCAAGGGGTTTTGGATCTGTGTTCCCCAGGGAAGGTTTTGGGGAACAGAAAGTGTGCCAGACATTAAATTCTGGCTAGTGGCAGCATACCAGATTTAAGCTAGTAATTAAGCTTAAAAGTGTTCATGCAGGTCCCCACTTTTTGTACCCTAAAGTTCAAAGTGGGGGAAAAACCTTGACACCCTGTTACTCCCCAGTTTTGGGAGAGAGATAAACACTCATACCTTAATTATAAGCTAACTTACCAGAAGGTAGGAGGAAACTTCCCTTGTGAACACCATAGTTGCCTGCTACATGATTTTTGCACCTGTTTCTGAAGCAACTGGTACTAACCACTGTCAGACAGAATATTGGACTTGATGGATCACTGGTTTAATCCTATTTGGCCATGGTTTTAGGGGGTTTTGGGGTGCGGGGAGGTTGGTTCAGACATCAGACATAGCTGCCCAAATGAACTAGAAGTATGTGTACTCAGATTCTGGAATTTTATTCTCCTCTGCAATGCTTGCTTTCATAGTGAGTATGCAAGGATTAGAGTTAAAAAAAAAAAAAAAATCAGGCTAACATCATTTGGTTGTACTTGCCTTCCCACAGAAGGGCATTCGATCTGATTTGAATAAGATACCTAATTTTGTGAGCCGTGTAGAGAACCCTGTGCTTCTTCCCCCAGGGAGTTGAGAACCCAGTTTGTTTGTTTTTGGTGAGGCAGGTGGGGGGGGAGGGGGGTAGGTTTATGAATCCTTTCAGGATTTCCTCCCCTCCAGCCCAGGTCTGTTGCAGGACTTACCCCCTTGAGCTAGCCAAATACTGTCCTTCTCATCCTTAGATTATCTTCCTAAAATGTTCAGAAGCTTCCGATTGGTCTTTTATGTTGAGTCACGGCTCCTTGGGGCAAGAGGTGAGACTCGACATACTGTTCCAACTGAGACCCATACTCTGGCAGCACAAGGGCTGTCTGGCTGTGAGCAGGTAGGGCATAATACGTCCTCTGTAAATGCTATCTCACAGATTTAGCTCAGTGTTTGCAGGCCAGTTTTGCCATGGCCAAATGGGGGCAGAAGCATGCCTAAGAGATGCTGTAGCATTGAATGCTTGAAGCCACCCTGTTACTAAAAAAGCAAACCAAGGGGAGAAGAAACAGACATTGCTAAATGTACAAAAATGAAGAAAATGAACCACCAGTTGCTGGAAGCAGAAAATCTGGTGACCTGAGCTGAAGGGTGGGGACTTAGTTCTGGAGCATCCACTATCATTGGATCAACTCCAAATTCCATAGATGGGAGCATTAACCTGTTAGTAACGAATAAGAAAAGAAATTATGCAACAGAAGTTGTCTGTGATATTAAAGCACGTTTCTGAAACTGCTGTAGATGGTTAAAAACTAGAATAAAGTTTTTGCCAAAAAATACTGCATCTAGTTTCTTCCTGTTTTACATTTGCTAGAAACATAATATACTTATTTGGCACTGCCAAATCTGTATTAGCATACATATAACTGGGGCAGACAGTAGAATAAAGTAACCCCCCCCCAAAAAAAAACACATTTGGGGGGTTTCAGCTTTCCTACAGTGTAATGGATATAACTGACTTCTTTCAAAGTTACAATAGGTGATCAAATTGTAGTCTCACACCAATTTCTTCTAGTAAATGCTATTTTAAGAACTTATTTTTTTAAACATACAAAAGCAAAAACAAAGGAATGCAACAAACATGCAATGATACAATCATCATCAACATCAGGACAAAGGAATGTCTACTCTAGATAGTTTTTTATACTGTACTCATCTGAGAGCATTCCAGTAGCGCAGGGGTCAGCAACCTTTCAGAAGCGGTGTGCGAGTCTTCATTTATTCACTCTAATTTAAGGTTTCGCACGCCAGTAATACATTTTAACATTTTTAGAAGGTCTCTTTCTATAAGTCTATAATATATAACTAAACTATTGTTGTATGTAAAGTAAATAAGACTTCTAAAATGTTTAAGAAGCGTCATTTAAAATTAAATTAAAATGCAGAGCCCCCGGACTGGTGGCCAGGACCCGGGCAGTATGAGTGCCACTGAAAAATCAGCTCGCGTGCCGACTTCGGCACCCGTGCCATAGGTTGCCTACCGCTGCAGTGGCGCATTAAGGAAGACAGCTGTCACCTGTTGGATCTCATCCTCTCACCAGAAGAAGCATATGTAGTGAAGCATCTTGTTTTGGTTAGTTTTTTTTAAAACTTTAATACAATTTTGCTGTGTGTTTATATTAGAAAAAGCAAGGCATTGTACTTGGAGGGTAAAGTGGTAAGATTTGTGGGGAGCTTAGTCCTTGGGAGAATTCATTCCAGTTTCAGATCACCCTCAGAGAAAGTTTTGTCTCCCACACAGACGAGCTTTACTCTTATTGTTCTGTTCCATTGTGTCAGAGGAGTGAAGTTACTGACAATGGTCTTTTTACCAGAGCTTAAGATGAACTTTTAAGTATCTTGGCCCAGGCCATGGGGTGTATTGAAGATAAGGACTGAGACCTTCAACTTGATTCAAAATTCAAAAGCCACTGTAGAGCAGAGTGTGGGTGTGAGGTGCCTGTGCTGCTGAGGAGGCATTGGAGTTTCCTAAATACTGAAGGTTTCATATGCCCAGGTATACTACACTGCTGTAGCCCAGCTGAGAGGCGACAAAGACATGAATATCTGAGGCCACGCCGCTGTCCAACAGGATGCAGCAGTCTCCTAGCCAACCAGAGATGGTAGTGAGTGTTAACTCATGGCTGTTATGTGAGAGCTCAGTGTTGGCAAAGAATCCAGGAATAATCCTAGACCATGGACTGAATTGACTAATTGAGGATGTGAACCTTCAATCAAAAGAGAATGCACCGTGGCTGAAAACTCTGCCCACCAGCACCATCTCTGTTTTGCTTAGGTTTAGCTTCATCGAGCTGCTGTTCATACATGAGCTGAACTCATCCAAACACTAGACCATCTTGGTGGCATTGAATTGGGCATATGTAGTGAAGGATAAGATGAGCTGTGAGTCATCTGCATATTACTAAAAGCAGCAGAGAGTCCTGTGGCACCTTATAGATTAACAGATGTATTAGAGCATGAGTTCTTGTGGGTGAATACCCATTTCATCGGATGCATGTGATGAAGTGGGTATTCGCCCACAAAAGCTCATGCTCCAATACATCTGTTAGTCTGTAAGGTGCCACAGGACTCTGCTGCTTTTACAGTTCCAGACTACCCCTCTGATACCTGCATATTACTGGCACTTGATTCCATGCTGTCTGACCAGTTCACCTAGTACAGGGGTGGCCAACCTGAGCCTGAAAAGGAGCCAGAATTTACCAATGTACATTGCCAAAGAACCACAGTAATACATCAGCAGCCCCCCATCTGCTCCCCAGCACCTCCTGCCAGCCAGCAGCCCCCACCAATCAAAACCTACTCTCCCCGCCCACTGCAATCAGCTGTTTCACGTGCGCAGGAGGTTATGGGGGGGAAGGGGAGAGGAGCAAGGGTATGGCAGGCTCAGGGGAAGGGGCAGGGGCCTTGAGCAGAGCAAGAGGTTGAGCAGTGAGCACCCCCCAGCACACTGGAAAGTTAGCATCTATAGCTCCAGCCCCAGAATCAGTGCTTAGGTAAAAAGCTGCATATTAACTTCTGAACAGCCACATGCTGCTCAGGAAACACGGGTTGGCCACCCCTGACCTAGTGGTTGCATGCAGATGTTGAAAAGGACTGGAGAGAGAACTGTCCTCGTAGAACTCTACAAGTGAGGGGTCTAGCGGTGGAGACGCAGTTTCCCATTACTACTTGTTGGGTGAATCCCTCCAGGAAATACTCAAACCATTTTAGTGCATTACTCTGGACCCCACCGTCTCTCTCTTTCAGGCAATACAGCAGTATAACATGGTCCTGTGTTGAATGTGGAAGAGAGGTACAGGAGGATGAGAATGTACGTCTGTTCTCTATCCACTGACTAATCATCCATTAGTGCCACTAAAGCAGTTTCAGTTCCACATCCTGGCCTAAATCCAGACTATTCCAGGCACAGAATGTTAGCTTCAGTTAGATGAGCTTGTCATTGGCCTCTTGTTAGTTTCTCTGTAAGCTTGCTCAGGAATAGGAGGTTTGACACCAGGAATAGTTGGCTAGGTTTAAGTATCCATGGTGGGGTTCTTCAGTGTTGGTCAGAGTATTGTGTGTTTGAAAGGGGAAGGGAAGATTCCTTCTCTGAAAGATGCATTGGCTATTTCAGTCATAAGTGACACCCAGTTATTCATTACTTTCTTTCAAGAGCCAGGAAAGGCATGGGGTAGATGTGCAAGTCTTGGGTCAGGACTCTTGGAGCGCCCAGAATGTCATGAGTGAATGTACTATACTCTGGGAATGCCGGGGAGGCTGTTGGTTGGTGGTTTCAGGCAGAGAATCCATGCTGTTTGAGAAGACTACCTGCATACACAAGATTTCAGTAAAATTGGGCAATAGATATTTGCAGCGCTTGGTAACTCAGTTCTGATACAGGTTATAGGCATTCAGGATTGATAAAGCGGTTTACTACCCTGAGTAACTCCTTGAGGTAGGATTTGGGCAGCTTCAATGGCGGTTCAGTAAGATGATTCTCCTGGGAGCATAATATAGCTTGGTGCTAGGGACATGCCTTTTGTTGCCTCAGAAAATCTGCCCAAGTCTGATCAAGTTATAACTCTCCTGTATAACAAATGAGGCAGGGGGTCCTGTGGGAAAATGTAGTCATAGAAATTAAAGACAGTCATAATGCACACATACAAGAGGCAAAATTAAAGTTGAACGTGCAACTTTAATTCTGGCTTTTCTTAACCTTTGAGTGCTTGACTTTGCAACCTTAACATTCATTTAATGTAGTATTTGTATAGTTGTAGTCTTGAGCTTAAATACATGTATGATTCATGAAGGTAGGGGGGTAGGGAGGAGTAACTGCCTTTGATGGACACCCAGCCAGCCAGCTGTAAAATCCCTCTTGGTCTGCTTGCTTTACCTGTAAAGGGTTAACAAGCCCACAGATAAAAGAAAAGGAGTGGGCATCTGATCAAAAGAGCCCCTGGGAAGCTAGAACTTTTTAAAATTGGGAAGGCAACTTTCTCTTTGTCTGTTGTTCTCTAGGCTGCAGGGACAGAGCAGCAAAGCTATAAGCAGGAATGCTGTGTAATGTTTGAACCAGGTATGAAAAATTATCTTCCATACCTAGAAGGAATTATTTGGATAGGGAACATTTAGATAAAGAATAAGCCTAATCATGTTTATTTTGGCTTGTGGATCTCCTCTGTGCTAACCCCAGATACTTTTGTTTGCTTGTAACCTTTAAGCTGAACCCCCAAGAAAGCTATTTTGGGTGCTTAATTTTTGGAATTGCTCTTTTAAAATCTAGCAACAGCCTAAGTTTCAGATGTATTTATTTTCTTTTTGTTTTAATTAAATTTACCTTTTTCAAGAAGGATTTGGATTTTTGGTGTCCTAAGAGGTCTGTGCATATGCTGTTTGATTATCTGGTGGTGGTAACAGCTAATTTTCTTTATTTTCTTCCCCAGCTCTTCCCCCTGGGAAGATGGGGGGGAAGGCAGGGAATGAAAAGGCTTGAGGGTACCCACAGGAAGGAATTCCCAAGTGCTCCTCACTTGGTCCAAGGCAGTTTTTGCATTTGGGTGGTGGCAGTGTTTACCAAGCCAAGGTCAGAGAAAAGCTGTAACCTTGGGAGTTTAATACAAACCTGGAGTGCAAGTATTAATTTTTAGAATCCTTGCAGGCCCCCACTTTCCGCACTTGGAGTGACACAGTGGGGATTCAGCCTTGACAACATTTTAAATTTTTCCTCCAGAAAGCAGTATTAATGTAGTATAACTTCCAGTATCAACACTGAAAGACTATATAAGAAAAGTAAACTTTGTAAGATATCCCTTATTCAAAAGCTAGTAACATATCTATGAGCAGTATCATGATACTAAATTATCTAGCAAGTCCTCAGGTTGGTTTTGGGTTCGGTGAGGTAAGTAAGTAAAAAAAGTAAAATAATATAGTCAGAGTTTATGCAATGAGGGCATTTTCTGTGTGAATATTTAAGAGCAAAAATAAAGGGAAACCCCGGTTAAATTAGTTGGTGGACTTTAAAAGTAAAGTAACTTCATATAACTTAATTTGTTTTAAGTTCAATTCTGCACCAGCTTTCTCAGTTTTCAAAACCAGAATATCAACCTGGGCTACTAAGATAAGTAGACGCACAAAGCTGAGGATTATATAAATGCTTCAGTGGTCAGTTTTTTCAGATATGGGACTGAAACATGGCCTGTACTGTTAAGACTGAAAAGAAGTTGGACACCAATCACATGAAACATCTCCAAATGATTGAAAACATCAAATGGTAAAAATTCAAGTGGAATGAATAGATCCATTTTCTAACTAAACAGATCCTTCTCTCCAAAGTGGTGTAATCGGCTGCTCTGAATACCTACCAACTTCCCTGCAAAAGTCATCTTTGACATTGATCCAGTGAAAGCAAGATGAAAAAACCCAGACCTAAAACATGATGGCTGAATGACAGACACCTGTTCCTCACAGGCATCCCACTCTAACCTGCCAGATTTGGTTCAGGACAGATCATCATGGAAGCATATAACACAATGGGTATCCTTTATGCTGTCCATGCAACAGCATGTGAACTAAACCCCTTCTAAGTCTTCATCCTCTAACTTACTGGTTTTTAGCTGCTTGAATAATCAGTGGCTTTGAGGTAGCACAAACATAGCTTATCTTCAAATATGACTGGCACTTTTGCTGGCTAAAGAATGGTGGACTCCATGTTCTCCGCTAATGTAGAATTGTCTCAATTATCTTTCTTCCTGCCTCTCCCCCTGATTGTGTGGGGAATATGGCCCAGGAAAAACAAGATTTTCCTCCCTTCAAATAAGACCTGTTTTCTCACAACTCAAAACCCTTTTATGGAGACTAACCTCAAACAGAACTATAATTCAAGTCTTATGGTTATCTCCTGAAAACTATTTGTTCATAGGTATTCAGCACCACTGCATGCCCTGTATCTTATTTGTGACTGATATCCGTTTCTGGAATTGAGTTCAACTCAACCCAAATGTACCGAAGGTGGTGATGGAAGATGCCTCCAACAGGCCTCTGCCAAAAAGAAAATATACTTCAGTAACCACGAAGCACATACATACATTTCCCTTCTGTAGTTAAAAGGGCAGAGACATTGAAAGAAGTTGGCTATAGTGAAATTTTATGCAGATCTAGGAAATCTGATTCATTCTTCAACTATTCCTGATTAGACGTAAGACCCTTCTCTTAAACCATCTTTTGGAACATAGTCCCAAATGCTACAATATTGTATCTTAATTTTTTTCTCTCTCTTTTATGGTTCTTGTTTAGAAACTAAGGGCTTGGCTACATTAGAAATTTCAAAGCGCTGCCCCGGCAGCGCTGTGGGAGCACTGCCGCAGCAGCGCTTTGAAGTGTGAGTGTAGTCAGAGCCGCAGTGCTGGGAGAGAGCTCTCCCAGCGCTGCTTGTAAATCACATCCCTTACGGGTGTAGGGTCCAGCGCTGGGAGCCGTGCTCCCAGCGCTGCCGCCCTGATTACATTGACACTTTACAGCATTGCATCTTGTGTTTTTTCACACCCCTGAGCGCGAAAGTTGCAGCACTGTAAAGTGCCAATGTAGCCAAGCCCTAAATCTGCATTACTGGAGCAACGTTACAAGCTGCTTCTACAGTTAGGAACTTTTTTCCATTCACGGACAATCAGGATTCCAAATTCCACTTTAAATTTAAACTAGTGATAGGTAAATCTATTTTAACTCATCTTGGAAGCATGATTAAGTACACATACACAAACAGATGCATTCTATTTAACATTGTAATGGAGGGTTTGTGAATGCATCTGAAGGGAAAAAACAGTAGATTCTGCTATCTATAAGAAAGTTAGCAGCCACAGGAGAACCTGCAATTATACCAAGGGTGTTATTTTAAGGGCTGATGTACACAGCAAACGCACGTCATTCTAAAGCAATTTTTATTTCTTAAACATACTGTATTTTATAGAAGAGAAATGTTTAAGACGAAGGTTCAGTTCAGCTGATAATAAAATCAGACCAGAGTTCATACAAGTTTTCTGAAGTTTAGAACCCAATTTTTGGGGGGAACTGAGCCTATAATGGTCATTTCTAAACAGTATTTTAAAAGCCACACCACCATCTAAATGAAGAAGGTTACATTTTCATTTATGACTTCCCCTACTCTCCATTATGAATAATCAACATTTCCAGTTCTCTCTAACAACTGCTATACTTACTTGGGGAAATATATTGTTAGATGCTTTGGGCTAGCTACTGTACACAGTTTGCAGAGTATTCAGACTGCCAAGCAAACTGAGTAATATTAAGAGGGGAAAGAAAATCTTTTGTAGTTAAGTATTGGCTGAAGAATGGAGTAGATTAAACAACTAATCTACAAGACTAATACCCTTCAAGAAGTTTCCAGTGACAACCATGGAACCAAATCCCAAGTGCATTTTTAGCCAAAAATGGCATTTTAGTTTTCCTCCCATTATAAATTAGAAATATAAACATTCCTTCTCCAAACCATTATCTTTTTTCTATTGTTGCCACCAAGAAGGCTTCGAACAAGAGCTGTTGTAATTCCTTACGGTCAAATAGTCATCATTACTTTTAGTATATTTATAAAACTACCCTTATATTACAGGAAAATTAGGATAAATTTTGGTGCCTATTGGAGTGAAATGTGAGAGGTTGTGACTTCAATAGTTTTACCTATGTTTGGTAATGGAAGACCAGGTCATTCATTTGCCGTCTGTTCTGCTATTATAGGAACTTTAAGCCTACAGATAATTAAATGCCTAATAAGAAATTTTTAGGCCTCAAACAAGAGGCAACTATTGCCACTGCGCTATTATAATCAAGAAAACTAGACAAATTCTGTAGCACACTTCTCAGTGTGGAGTACTTTGGGAGGACCTTTATTTAAATTCAAAGCTGCAGGTTACTGGACTAGATGTGAAAATGAATACAGTACACCTCTACCCCGATATAACAGTCCTCAGGAGCCAAAAATCCCTACAGTATTATAGGTGAAATCTCATTAGATTGGGGTATCGGTGGCAGGGATCCAGAGATGATTTAAAGGCCCCAGGGCTCCCCACAGCAGCCAGAACCCCGGGGCCTTTAAAGCGCTGCCCAAGCTCCACTGCTGGAGACCTGGGGTTACCGCGCTATATGAGAACCTGTATTATATCGGGTCGCGTTATATCGGGGTAGATATAAAGCCAGTACAGCAATCCCATAGATCAGATGATGTATCCTTGTATTGAGGGATGCCTTAACTTGTTGACCTGTTGCAAGCATCCTATGACCCATTGCACAGATTATTCCTGGGGCACAGGTTTGCCCCAGCTAGATTCTCCCACATCTGACCTGCCTTCACAGTGCCTTCTCTGGCTCACGTACAGCCTGCCCCCATTACTGGCAGGGACCCCTACTGCACTAGTAGTGCAGTCTGGGGCGGGTGGGGGGGTATTACACCATTTCACACTTTCATCGCTGTCCTAAGGACCTTTTAATTTGGCCACACATTTAAACAGGTTAAATTTTATGCTGCCATTTTCCATTTACAACATGCTGCAAACCTTGCAGAGACAACACAAGTATACCATACAAGCAGTTCAAGAGCGGGAAGCTGGAAATTTGAGCAACTGAATTAGGTTAGTGGTAGTTTCTGACCTGAAAGCAACTTGGGATGACACTAGTTGGATGTTTTTGCTATAATATTCAGTAGTGTTGATATTTAACTTTTAAACTTCACATTTTATCAGCTCATGGAGAGGAGGCAGTTCATGTGTCTGTGGGCTTGTCTACACAGCACAGCAATGCACGCTCAAGGAGTGTGAATTCTAAAAAACTCATCAACATGTTGCACACTAACTGGCCCTTCCAATCCTGTTTCAAACAACACTATGTTAACAGGCACTAAGAACTTTTAGCACATGCCAGCAAGATCTACATGGGCTAGTTAATATGCAACATGTTGATGTGTTTGAGAATTCACACCCTTTTAGTGCACATTACCACACTGTTTAGACAAGCCCTCAGAAATAATTTCAAACTGTATGAAGACTCTGCATTGGTTTACACTCAGTTCTCATTTTTAGAATTTAGTCATTACAGTGAAGGCTAGCTGCCTTTTTTTTAAAAAAGATGAAATTCAGAACAATTCGGCAGCAAATTCCACAACACTGCACAATACTTGAAACCTTCAATACAAGCCAGGAGCTTTAGAAAAGGACAGCTTAGAAACATACCATTCATTGATCAAAACTATTACTTTCTGTTTAAGTGTAATCAAGTCTGAGCTTCCATATAAAATATGGTGCCCGGTAAGCTTATCACTACAGGGAGAGAGACAATGTCTTCATATCTGTTTACCTGGTACTCTGCTCTTTGGCACAACCATATTCAATCAAGGATAAGCAACAATACACCTTTCCATCAGACCTAGTCTTTTAGAAAGCTAGCCTTTTCTTTAATTAAAAAGGTATATCACCACATGCTATTTTATGGATGTCTGTAAAATCAGCACTACTTCACATATATGGCTACTGAGTCTGAGATTTGGCTTCTAGAGTCAGTAAGCTTTCGCCCCTGGGCTTCCAAACAAATGGTATTCATGTCCTCAGAGCGCCTCTCTGGACCCGGATAGCTTCATGCAGAAAGATGGGCACAAAATCTGGATGACCAGGTCATAGGGTTCTTTTTGTTTCTTTTTAAATACAGTAAGCTGTAAATCCACCAATGATCATCTAAATTTCCCACCCCTCTATCCCTAATCCTTCGCTTTTCCCTTTCAGTCAGGAAAATGCTAGAACACAGATACCAGACTTAGCCTTACTGCACTGGGAAGTAATTAAAAAAATGACTCCAATACTACTCTGATATGCAATTTCTATGAATTCACACATTTGTAATACAGTCATATTATCTGTATAACAAATGAGCATTAGTCCACATAACTAAGTTCTTCACTTTCTATTTTATGAGGCTTTCACAAAGAATTTCTGGAGAATTTTTTCCACTGAGAAATGTTAAGAATAGCTACTGGTATTGGGAAGAAAAGCAAGATTGACTCATTCTGATCTCCTGGATAAGAAATTCTATAGTTAGCAGTCTTCCACTGAGAATTCAAATTTAAAGACCCTGTGCCCATCATAAACGGAACAAGTAGAAAGAAGAGCACATACTTAAAACCAGACTCCCACACAGTCTATTTACATAAGGCAATAAATCATTCAGCCTCTACACCATACTGATAGAACTTCAAGTTCATACATCTACTAGGCAGAAGAGGATACAAATGATGACCCTTGAGAAGCAAACGCAAAATACTAGTTAACCTTCCCAGAGGCTAAGGGTAACAAGGGACTACGGCCTAGATTTTTAAAGGGATTTAAATGTTGCTTCACTCAGCACTGCAATGCTGAACTGACATAGCAGTTTAAGCCTCATTTCCAAAGAGACTTAGGAGCCTAAAGCAAAGAGACTTAGGCTCCTAAAACAGTTCGGTTTTGCAATGCTGAACAAAGCAACACCTAAATACATTTAAAAATTTGGGCCTAGACTTCTCACCAGGACATTGTCCTTCTACTGGTAGATACTACCTCTCCCTTTGTAGAGTTAGCGTATGTTAGTAGGGTGTGGTAAATTTTTCAAACTCTAGTAAAGTGCACTGCACTGTATTAGCGCCAGAAAAAGTGACATGTGGCCTGTGGATAATCAGTGAACTAGAGCTTCCAACTAGAGATGTCAGTTTGTAAGGCTCTACTCCACATAGTTAATTAAATGAAACCCCTAATACCAATTTCAGACACTAGTATAGCTTGTAAACCCAAACATCCACATAAGAGCGCAAAATAACTTAGGCCTGGTCTACACTTGGCGGCGGGGAGTGGGAAGGGTGCCTGAGGAGTTGGCTAGAAGGGCTATTTGAGTTTCATTTGCTGGGGAGTTCTTTGAGAGTTCTCGTGATTTGACACTTTCAGCTTTATAACCTTTTACTACCCATAGCTCTTGATAATTATGTACGTGCAACTAGAAGTTATATTTATTGCATAAATTTCAATACAACCAAATAACATCAGAGAAGCCCTGAGCTACACTCTCCTCACACACATGAACCTTGAATCTGACACATAGACTTACATTTGGATGGAGGGCAGATTATATTTGCCTGCATACCTAAATATTCATTAAACATCAGCACTTATATATCCTTGTGATACACCATGACACATTTCACCACGCTAAATCTAGAAACACTGTTAGGGTGAATAATTAATTATTATTTCCCACGGAGTAGATTTTCCCATAATAAGTATTCTGCTGCTGGCTGGTCTCATGACAAAACCAGTATTTTTAGCAGTATTAAATTAGTTACTGGTACATGTGAAAATTATGCAACTTTGTTTTTTGCTTTGGGGTTTTTTTTTTACATAGTGCAGGTGGAATGGTACCATTATCTCTGCATGAACTTACCCTCACCCAGTATCATTAATGAGAGCCTTGAGCGGTCCAGAGGCAGGGATTTAGGATCCAACTCTTGACCAAAGTAGCATTTTCAGGTGTCTTTCCAATTGTTTTTCTAGGTTTGGAGTTCCCCATGACAATCACCACTATATGTTCAGCACTTTCTCGCTCTCTTTACTTTTACTTGCATTTCTAAAATAATTAATGACCCTTAGAAAGTACTCTGTATGCCTAGTTTAGCCATTCACAGATCTTCCACTGAGTCAGTGGGAGTTCCAGGCAGATGGTTTGCTGAATCTAGCCCCAAGTTGGACACCAGCTAAACCTTCCTCCCTCTGCACTTTACCAAATGTATTATTTACTCTGGAATCCAATGTAAAGAGTCACAGCAGTAATGGTAATATTATCAATGTATATATAGCAATTTTCATCACATATATTCCCTAAGTATGTTACAACTTTAATTAAACCTTACAACACCCCGATGGGGTGGGTTGATATTATTTTAATTTAACAGATAGAGAAACAAAAGTTAACTGATTTCGCAAGGCACTAGAGTAAAAGTAGATTCAAGAACAGAGCTTAGAAATCTTGGTTCCCGGTTTCCTCTTTAACACACTCTGCATCCCTAATCATTCGATCAGGATGATGGTAGTACAGATAGGCCGCAGTCAGGCATAGTGGCAAACAGACACTGGATAATGTAAAAGCTTCATCGTGGATGGCTTCATGTCCTGAACACTAAAAATACCTTGGAAAGTATTTTCCTGCCCTACTGCCTGATTGGTTTGAGTGTTTGTGATATCTTCAGCTGCTGCAAGGGAGATACAGCATCTTGAACTCAGGACTTGGCAGGTAAGTCTGCTTTTCATATGTTTTAAGGTGTAAATGCATTTGTAATTTCTAAGTCTCCATTTATATTGTCTGTTATTTAGTCTTATTTAATAATCACCTATCCAAAATTCTAGGTACATGTAGAAAATGTAAACAGACTTTATTTGTGGATACACACGAATTCAACTTGAAAAAAGTGCAGCACTAAAAATTCTCTTAAATCCCTCTAAAACCAACTCTCTGACCATCACTCCCCTCCACTTCTCTCCCCTCCTTTCCTGAAAATGCCTTGGAGAGAGACCCAAGTTATACCACATGATGTGATGGTCAACAGAATCAGGCTCTGATGGAGACATAGTTTCCAAAATCCAAGGCCTCTCACTGAAAACAACCTGTCTCTATTTCTGCCCTGTTCCCCTGATGCCCCTTCTTATTTTAGCCAGGGATGTCTTAGTCTGAGCTCCCCAGCTACTAGCAAGCATCTCAGTATCACTCAGGAGAAAATGATGTTTAAAGCATTCAAGATTCAAAGCAGTTGGGTCTTCATAGAATAAAACAACCTTTGATTGCACCAAGAAAGAATTTGGAAGCCAGTGCTGATCATGTAATGTGTTCCTTCCAGGAAGTACCACTTAACAAATGGAAAGACACATTTTTCCCCAGCTGAAGTTTTTCTGTAATCTTAAAGTGTAGCTCCCATGTAGAAAGCACGAAAGAAATCTGTTCTGGAGGTAACCGAATAGAAGCCAATTTCCTCTAGTGACAACATGGATGAAATTGGCAAGTGCTTACCTCCAAACTACCAGCCTGATGTCAGTCTTTTCTGGACTAAGACTCGCTGATGAGTTAAGATATTAAACAGTTTTAAAGGGTAGAAACTATGCCACGTAAACAAAGGACTTGGCATACACATGACATTGCTTTGACCTTTTGACATTTTATTCTCATTCTATGTCAATCTCAAGTTAATTTAACTGTAAACACAAAGGAACCCTGTAGCTTTCTGTGCACTGTTAGCTTCTCAGTAGGCTGTATATTGCTTTTCAGAGGAAGGATGTGGTCTATCATTGTCCCTTTTCAGCTGCTGCTGTTGCTTCTGCTCGTAGAGAACTTGTCAGGTCACAAAGGGCAGTTCCCTCTTTGCTTCTTTAATTTTCATTTTGATTCTGAAATTGGTTTAAGGGCTTTAGCATAGCCTTGGGGCCAATTTTTTCTAAGAGCCTTAGTGTGTTAATGCTTACCTTGTTTCCATCAGTTCCTAGCTGACAGCATTTGAAAACTTGGGACATGAGCCCCAGCTGGTGTGGGTATATTCAGTGAGGATAAAAGAACTATGCCAATTTATACTAACTGAGGCTCTGGTCCTTGGACTTGTATTGCCTGGTGGGGAGACAAGGGATGAAATCCTGGCCTCTCTGAAATCAATAGTAAAATTCCCATTGACGCCAATGAAGCCAAGATTTCACCTGAGGGGCTTTAGCACTTATTGATTCTTCCCACCCTCAATCAGCAAATTGGTACCATCCCATGTGGTTTTGTGTTCTGACTGGATTTCTTGTAAAGCTTTGCATACAAGAATCTGTTCTACTCACTTGGTTTGATTTTGGGCCAGTCAACTTGTTCTATCCTGTGGTCCTCGTACTTTATGCCTGAATAGGCAAACAGATAGCGAATGATTTCTGCTCTTCCTCTCAGATTGAAATACATGAGCTTGTAGTGTGGCATGATGGATCTCTGAAAGAAAAAGCCACGTTGATTATTTAACACGTTAACTACCCTGCCATATTTATATGGAAGGTATACCTACGTGTTTGTGACATGTTAATAAAATGTCAGTACATAATGCCAGATTAAACATGTACATTAGCCTGCTACCCACAATATATCCGACTGCATAGCCAGCACATGCAACACCTATAGTTCCACATTCTAGAGCCAAAATAGTCCAAGTTGGATGCTTAAAGCTAAGATGACGACCGTTTGAGTTCAACTAAAAGAGTCAGGAAGAGAAGACGACAAGGGCATGTCAGTCCACAGCCTTTATCTCTCTTTTGTGCAGTTACAAAGCTATGGCTTGTCTTCTACAATTTTATTTTATTGTAAAACCCATATGTAAATGAGGGAGTTGTATATTGTTCTCTGGAATCTGAAGTACTTCACAACTTAGAAGTGATGAGCCCACAATGCAGTTATGTTCTATTTTTGTGAACTGCATTTAGCGAAGCGTGTTTCTTTGGGGGTGTTCGCAGGCTGAGCAATTCATAGGCAAAACTTTAAGAACAAGCCAATGGTAGTTTTAAAAGGTTGGGATAATATCACTTTTAAATATTGTGTTTGTAAATGCTTATTTCACTTCTTCCTCATTAATAAATACAAAAGGCAAGTGTCTGGGAGAGGTGAGGTGGGACAAGGGTGAGCTAGAGGTTACATTTTTAAGGCGTGTACAATGTATAGTTTTATATAAGCTCAGGGAAATTCATTTTGTGGTGATGCTTCATGGTGATGATTAATTAGATGGGGGCGAAGTCTCTCTTTTGCAGCTATGAATGTAAAGATGTTGCTTTTTGATGATCTCACAGGGCTTTTTTATCAGTCCAAAAATGTCTAGGCATGGAGATTTTGCACCAGTGCGGCTGCATGGACTGCCACTGGCTGTGATTCTCATTGTTTGTTTTAGGTTTTCTGCTTAGTCGCTGCTATTTTAGGGCCCAAATATGGCTTAGGGTGTTAACACAGAGAAGTTTGTGGTTGCTTTTGAGTTTCTTCTATAAAATATCCCTAAGCACGTACACACAAGGATTTTAGTGATGTTAGTGTTTCATCCCAGTCAGAAATGACCACTCTTGCAGTTTTGCCCTGGTATGTATGCCCAGTCCTCCTGGTGCCTTTGTGGGAAGTGTTTACGTTTTCTGACCCCTTGTGAAAAAGTGATTAGAAAATTGGAAAAAACAAAGGAAGAAGAGGAGATGGGAGGGAACAGAACGCTTGATGAGGCTGTATGACATGCATTTACCCATGCAAAATCGTGATAACTAACAAAGAGCAGATACACAACTGTTGCATTAAATAAACATTTCAAACTGGTGTCAAAGTTTTTCCTTAAAATCCACATCAGATTATTTTTTATCCCTGTGCCCTGTTTTTTTCAGGCTACCTTTAAAAGTCTTGTGGCGGTGTGTGTTTGTGTGTAGATGCTTGTGTCTGAGTTCATGATTTGTATCTATGGTATCTTAAATACTAGAATATAGGTTTCCCTAATATGCCATTGCTGGTTTTATTTTATTAAATCCAAGTTTAATAAATTTAACCTCCATTCTGTGCCTTAAATTCTGAAAGAGTTACAGCTTTACCTCAATGGAAAGGGCACAGCTTGTGGACGGAGAAGTAAAAAAGTGTTATCAACTCTGACTGACGTAGAATAGTTTTAGCTAAGCTTGCCTTTTGTCTCATACACAAACTGTAGTGGGGTGGTCACCCTGCTCCTGCCTGAGGGGCTTAAGACAGCCCAGGAGAGGGCTGTGGCAGGAAAGAAAAGCCTAGGCTGATTCGGGGAAGCAGGCACAGCTAGGGTGATGCCCCAGTCAGGGCCTAGCTGGCTCTTATCAGAGGGCAGTGGGCCAG
This sequence comes from Chelonoidis abingdonii, assembly GCF_003597395.2. Taxonomy (NCBI): domain Eukaryota; kingdom Metazoa; phylum Chordata; order Testudines; family Testudinidae; genus Chelonoidis; species Chelonoidis abingdonii. The sequence goes on along the minus strand of NC_133769.1, from coordinate 245,846,401 downwards.
GAGCAGAGATACTCTCTCTCTGCCTTTAGAGGGAGAAGGGCCTGGCTGCTGGGGAGTGTACTTGGGTACCTAAGGTGGAGCAGGGCTGCGGGAAGGCAAGAGGAGCTCCAGCCTGGAAACCCCCCAGGCTGCTGGCCTAGTGCAGGGCCAAAAGGTACCAGGGTTGCAGAGGGCAGCCCATGGGTAGGCAGAGGCAGCAGGCCCAAACCCTCCTTGCTAGTGATGAGTGGCAATCAGACTGGAGTCTGCCCCAGTGAATGGGGGCTAGATGGGGACTGGCAGTAGCCAAGACTGAGGCAAAGTGGGGATGGGGGTTCCCCGGGGAGGGGAGACCCACCGAGACTTTGGAGTACTGCAAGGGGCAGAACCCCAGTGGAAAGGGGCACCAGGATCTGGGAGGGACATGGGGCCCTGGCAAGGCAAGACAGGGGCCTGCAGAGACTGTGAAAGAGCTAATTCCCAGGACAACAGCACAAGGCACCGTAGCGTCCCATTACACAAATGTATTAACTAATTTTACACTGTTAGAGTTCCTTTAAGTTAGACACTGCATGCTATATAAAATAATGCTGAAGAACAAGCCTTAGTGTTTGTGTGGGGGTGACATATCTATCAAATAATATAAATCTAGTTTGAATGTGTGCTTAATGTGGTTTATCTATAAAATAGTATGCAGGCTGGCTTTGGATATATGTTAACTGTTCTGGAAAGGAGGAGGTAGGTGTTGGTGCTCTACATGTGTTGTGAGTTTTGCTAAACTATTTTATTTTAATGCAAGTCCTTCAAAAACATTACTAAACCGAGGAGGCTTCTAATACAGTTTACACAAATAGGTGCTAAATTCCAGTAAATATAAGAGGTTATGAAGAAATACATTGCTTTGAATAAAAAGAATAAGATAAATTGGAACAAAGATTAATCATCTAATTCCATTAGGATCTCTTTACTGGTGCTTAAAGATAATTACTAAATGATTGTGTAGAAAGAGGAAATTATATTCCTGGTCCAGAATAAAAGAAATAAGTAAGCCTAATTGCTAAATTTGCATGGGTTTGGTAAAAAGTTTGGTAAGGAAATACAGCTATGTTTCTTTAGGACAGGAGACTGGCAACTAAAGAAAATATCCACTTAAAAAGGTGTGTCTGATAGATTGATACACTGCCTATATACTATAGAGATGGGCACATTATTTAAATATATAGATCACTTTTAACAGTCCTTTTTTAATTGATGGAGGGTGGTGGACTGGCATATATACAGACATATTCATTATGCATCCATTTATATCGAAATGATCAACAGTACAGCCATAGTCTTTGTAATAAATCACGTAACTGAATCTCTCAATACTACAGTAGAAGGCGAACATTTTCATGGAATGAGTTAACTCTAAGTAAACCTGTGATACTTAGATTTGTACAAGATGGCGGCCATTTAGCCATCACCATTCAAAACATATGCTCTTGGGAGCAGATGAAAGACTGGTTTTATACTTGAAAGAAGGGGGTCTCTGTTTAGGACATAAAGACTGATTTGTACTTCATTATTTCTGAAACATGTAAAGTATGTTTTCCATCCTCAGAGATACAGGGATCTACTTTTTATCACAGCAAGAGAGCATTCAAACAAACCAATAATTTTGCTAGCAGATAGGCACATGGGAGCTTGCTAAATTTACCATGAAAGATATCTATTCCCCTGCAGCACGCAGCAGGGACAGAAAGCATTATTGATAATTTAAGATTTCAAAGACCATGGCCTGGAGTTGAAGCAGTTGCAGACAGATATTTTGAGCTTAAAAGATGAAAGGTCTGCTATAGCTTCAAAACAAAGTTACTGCTGTCATTGCTTCCAAAGTTAGGAAAGTTGAGCCTTTTTTTAACCTTATGAAAAATGAGGCACTAAACGTGTCATTAACAGATAGTTAAGGTTTAATGTCTTTTTTACCTGTAAAGGGTTAAGAAACTCAGTAAACCTGGCTGACAGCTGACCAGAGGACCAGTCGGGGGACAAGATACTTTCAAATCTTGGTGGAGGGAAGTCTTTGTTTGTGCTGTTTGTTTTGTTCGTTGTTCGCTCTTGGGGCTAAGAGGGACCAGACGTGCAACCCAGTTTCTCCAATCTTTCTGAACAGTCTCTCATGTTCAAAATAGTGAGTACTAGCTAGAAAAGGCGAATTAGTCTTGTGTTTGTTTTCTTAATTTGCTGGAAGGAGTTTTACCTCTGTTTGCTGTAACTTGGAATATCAAGCTAGGGGGGAGGGAGTCCCTCTAGGCTATATAAATCTGACTACTCTGTAAACATTTTCCATAGATAATTTTTACTTTTTTCTTTCTTTAATTAAAGCTTTCTTTTTTAAGAACCTGATTAATTTTTTTTCTTGTTTAAGATCCAAGGGGATTGGGTCTGAACTCACCAGGATT